>NC_064817.1:106142931-106442931 GCF_023721935.1 Panthera uncia | reverse complement strand
CAATGAAATGAAACTAATGCTGCCAGCGTGAAGTCAAGATTAGATACTTTATTCCACAATGCAGATTTCCACAATGTTACCCTGTCATCTCAATTGTTTTATTACGTTTCCACAAAGTTTTTTGGCTTTGTGTTCTTCAGTGGGCTTCAGGCACAGCACGAAGCTCAACCGAGGGCTTGAGGTCACAACCCTGAGATCAAGAGTTGGATGCTTAGCCAACTGAGCCACCCAGTACCCTGTTTCCACAAAGTTTTAAAAAATAGTTTAAACTGGCAAATTTCAACCATAGATGTAGATCAAAATTACCTGGGGAATTTTTTTTTTTTAACTAGACATGTTTGGGATATACTGTAGGGTTCAGTATTTTGGAAAAAGCTCCCAAGGTAAATCTGATACACCTCTCTGGTCAAGAACCTCTGATATAAATAATCTAATTTTTAAAATGTTTATTTTAATTCTTTATTTTGACAGAGAGAGAGAACAAGCAAGCAGGGGAAGGGCAGAGAGAGGGAGAGAGAGAATCCCAAGCAGGCTCCACACTGTCAGCACAGAGCCCGAAATGGGGCTTGAACTCACAAACCTCGAGATCACGACCTGAGCCGAAATCAAGAGTCAGACGCTTAACCGACTGAGCCACCCGGGCATCCCAATAATTTTTAAAACCTAATCATAAATGGGATGAATAATACAATCAAACTCAAAAATGTTTATGTACACTGTATGTGCGACCTGGATCTAAGGATGCAAAGATATAGTTCTTCTCTTCAAAGAATTAAGAGTCTATTATTAAGGGAGAGAGGCTGACAAATGAGTAAGTGCAATACAATGTGTGAAGCACAACACCACGGATATTTCCAAGGTTGTAGTGGACACCGGACACCCCCCTCACGACAGGTTTATAAGCCGGAATTTGTACAGTTACGACATAGTTAACTACCAATTATCCAGAAGATGGTAACTATAATTAGGACCACCTGAAATCCTACTAAGTCATAAAGGCTGTATTTTTAAAACCCTAAAGTTAATGAAGATTTGGGACTACAGGATATACTATTCATAATTCAAAACCACTAACGCTGGAGAGAAAAGTGCCATATTTGGTTACTAGCTAAATGCCTTTCAAAAAAAAAACTTGGGTTTAAAAGCACATAAAAAGAACCACGCTTACCATGCACTTATAATGTGCAGCTGCCTTCTTGGCATTGAATATATGCAGTTTTCCTCTGGCTTCATTTTCTTCCTCCCCTACATGACAAAATCCACATTTAGGCCTGGTGTCACTAGGGCTGCTTCTATGTGGAGACCTATCTCTCTGCAAATGTAAAAGGAAAAAAAAAAAACACTTAAAAAAAAAGATCCATCAAAATATGCCATCAGTACCCTCAAGCTTAGTTAACATTTCAAATGATGAGCTTTACCTATAAACACAGTTTAAATGAAATATTCATGGTGCAACAAAAAGTAAAAAATCTCACATTTTCCTACTTACATAGGAACTACTTTCCATTTCATCTGTTCCATGGGAGGATGTAGACCTGGTATCTTCCGACAGCCCTTTAAAATTGGTTTTTCGTGGCCTTCCTTTGCGACTTTTCTTTTTACTTTTAGGTGATGAGGGCTCCAGTTCATGTTCATTAAAACTTTCTTCTAAATCAGCTGCTTAAAAATGAACAAAAAGCTTTACGTGGACCAATCTTAAAATGGGCATTAGTTCATGGGTCCTTAGAATACACCTTTCTCCTTAGAATGAAATCCCCTCCAGAAATGAGGAGAAACGGTGTGTGGAATGCTCAATATAGGAACCTTAATGTTTCATATAAATGCAACCAAAATCAAATACCAAAAAAAGAAACAGTTTTAGGGGCACCTGGGTGGCTCAGTCGATTAAGCGTCCGACTCTTGGTCTCAGCTCACATCATGATCTCATGGTTCATGAGTTCAAGCCCCACATCAGGCTCCACATTGACAGTGCAAAGCCTGCATGAGATTCTCATCTCCTTCTCTCTCTGCCCCTCCCCTGTTTGCTCTTTCTTTCTCTCTCTCAAAAAATTAAATAAACTTAAAAAAAAAAAACAGAAGACTTCAAAAGTTTTATTATAATCCTTGTAATAATGATTTCTTTTGGATTTATAATTCTATAAAAATGAGTTTTGTGATCTTGACTGTGCACACAAGCCAGTAAACATTTTCAAACTCTAATTAAAGTCCATTTTTAGAATTAGCTCTTGTATTATTGTTTTTACCATAGATTTCAAAGAGTTTTACCAAACACTGTGAGTGAAATCAGAACACTTACCTAAGAAAATAATCTTACTATAACTTGGAAAACTAAATGAAAATAAAGTAGGTGTATCTGTGCTGTCCAATATAGCAGCCACGAGCAACAAACAGGTGGTTTTTCACAATTTTAGTCGCTTGTAATTAAACACAATTAAAACTTCAGTTTCTCATTCACACTGACCACATTTCAAGGGCTTATAAGTCGCAGATGGTGAGCTGCATCTATACTGGCCATCGCAGATACAGAACGTTTCCACCATCACAAAAAAGTTCTATCAGGCATCACTCTTCTAGGATAGCTCCTTAAACTATCATGAAAATCAAATGGGTCATATTCCACAAGGAAGTCATCTATAAATGAACAACAGATCGAGTACTTAAACAAATATTAAGTATGCAAGGAATTTCTAACACAAATGGTAACAAAGCTATGTTGCAAGTGAGGTATATACTTTAATGGATTAAATAACATTTATGTATAAGTTTTAGAACTGCATTTCCCAGCAATTTGAAAAGAATTTCTATGATTAATGGAACGGTGTTTCATCCAGTTACTCACTACAAACACTTCCTTTATTGAGGGCCTACTGTACATGAGACAAAGTATTTAGTGTTAAAAAGGTATAAAAACCAAATGTTCACTTCTCTTAGGGTCAAACTAAAGACAGTTTTAGGCACAGTTCTAAGGCCTTTGTTTTTTCTTTTAACATTAAGTTTTCAATTCCAGGGATTAATTTCTCAATGAGAAAGCATATCAACTTCTATTCATAGATATCAATGTTTCCCAATAAATACTTAAAATTTTATTGTTTTAGAAATAAAAGCATAATCATTATGACAAGAAAAGGGTAATTCAATTAGTATATTTGAATATACAAATTCAAGGAACTGAAGGCATTAGATTGTTTGCAAAACAGTTCATAAAAATTTATATCAATGCAACTTCACATAACTACAGTAGGATATGAGGGAGGAAAAAGGGGGGAAAAGTAAAAGTTTTACCAGCAATAAGGTAAATTCATATGAATAACTTCCTGTGAAGACCGAGAAGTCAAAGATATCTTCTGATCTTAACATTATAGCAAATTTCATATCAAAACACATCACCTACTTTAAACATTGAAACTGACAATTTTTAAGACACAGAATTTCATTAAAGCTGTTAGAATTACTTGCACTTGCCCCAAATTAAAAATTCTTTAAAAAATGAAAAATCATAAGCAAATCTGTCCATCATTCTGGTACATGCTATACAATACATATGATATACAGAATATTCTGTTACTTACAATGAAAACAAATAATCATTAACACTATAAGATTACATTATTAAACACCTTTAAAGAAATTACTTAACTAATTCCATTATCAGGCCAACATGACTAGTTTTCTACATGGCTTTTTTTTTTTTTTTTTTGCACTAAATATGGAACCACTTGGTGTAAAATTTTAGGGGACTTTAACAGCAATGGTAAAAATCATAAAAGACTGACAGTTTTAACTATACTAAATTTTCAGATTTATACAGCAAAAAAAAGTGATAAAATAAAAAAGTAAACAAATTAGAAGAAACTCTGTTGTAATTGTGAAAAAGGATTAGTATCCTTATGATATAAGCTCATAAGAGATTAAGGCCCCAACTGAAAAATGGACCAAGCAAATGACCAAATAATTCAGAGTATAAGTAGTTAAACACACTTATAGAAAATACGACTTTTCTACAATCCAAGTGTAAATTAAGTGATATATCATTTTCATGTATCATAATAGCAGAGTTTAGTTATAAAAAGCTAGAATAACTGAACACAAGATGTGTTAGAAATAAACATCAAAAAGAAGCCTCACAAAAATATTGAGCTTCTGGAGGAAGAGGGTCAACTTTGGAATGTCAGCTCTCACTAACTTAATTTAATGCAACTCTGATAAAATGGTTGATTCCACGGTTTTCTGGAAGAGTAAATTTATGATATACAACAAGATTTTTTTAAAAAAGACATCAAAATATACAGTAAAGAGACAGCAGTTAAAATACTGGCACAGGAAGAGACTTTTATCAGCAGAAGAGAAAGCAAGGTTGAAAATAGACCCATAAGCATATGGGAATTCCGAGTATAATGGTAGCATTTCAAATTGAGTGGGGAAAAGACATGATGGCATAATTGCTTATCCATTTTTTTAAAACTGAGATTCCTTTCCTCATACCATATAAAAAAATTCTAATCATAAAGTAACAAACTATAAATGTAATAGAAGAAAATGGAGGAGAGTAGCTTTTATAATGTTGGGTCAAACACCTAAGAAGTCATAAAGGGAAAGACTGAGATCTGACTAAAAATTAGAAACCTTTGCATGGCACATGCACCATAATCCAAGTTAGAAGACAAATGATAAACTGGGAAATCATTTGCATTTAGTGACGGAGAATTAATACTTCCATTACAGAAATCACTCGCTACAAATCAATTTCAAAAGGACAAACCTCAAGAGAAAAATGCACAAAGGATAGCTGGCAATTCACAGAAAAAAGATACATGACTAAAAAAAAAAAAAAAAAAAAAAAAACAAAAGCCCAATAAAAAAAAAAAAGAAAAAAAAAAAAAAAAAAAAAAAAAAAGAACAGAAGCCCAATCTTCCTAGAGATGAGAGAAATGGAAATTTAATGTGATAATCAGATTTGCAAAAATTAAAAACTGGTAATGTCCCAGCACAGAGGCAGAAAACTGGACACCCTCATACACTGTTGGTGGGACCATAAACTGGGTACATGAGACAGTACTTTCCCCAATGTTAAAAGCAAACCAAATTTTAAAACTTTACACTACGGAATCACTTGCATAAGTATACAAGCATATACGTACAAGGAAGATAAATACAGTTTTATCCATGAAACAAATAGACGTAAATGATTTTTGATAGAGAAATCCTTAAATAAACTATGGTTCTATTTATTCTATGGGATATAACGGAACAGTTAAAAAGAAAGAGGTCAAATGGGGCACTTGGGTGGCTCAGTCGGTTAAGTGTCCGACTCTTGATTTCAGCTCAGGTCATGGTCTCACGGCTCATGAGTTCAAGCCCCGCGTCAGGCTCTGCACTGACAGTATAGAGCCTGCTTGGGATATTCTCTCTCATTCTCTCTCTCTCTCTCTCTCTCTCTCTCTCTCTCTCTCTCTCTCTCCCCTCCCTCCCTCCCTCCCTCCTTCCTTGCCTCCTCACTTGTGCTCTCTCAAAATAAATAAATAAACATAAAAAAAATCAATGGGAAAAAAGACAAATAAAATGCTTCAGTGGATGAAAATAAAAAGAATGATGTCAATCTGTAAACAACAGTGAAGGAGGTCTGTGATAAATCACAGAATAAAAAAAGCGAGTAGCATAATAGTATCTATATATACTATGATGCCACTGTATTTAATAAGTGTGCATATACACTAAATATTTGTATGTAGGTAAACAAGGCTCTGGGAAGATATACATCAAACTGTTATTACTAGTTACTCCTAGAGAATGTAACCTTTTTGCGGCCTTTTTGAACTGCTTTAATGCAACAGTATTATTGTACTATTTTATTTCATTTTATTTTTTTATATAATTTATTGTCAAATTGGTTTCCATACAACACCCAGTGCTCATCCCAGCAGGTGCCCTCCTCAATGCCCATCACCCATTATTGTACTACTTTAATTTTTAAGCAATGGATAATATACTACTTTTGTAATTAAAAGAACGTCTCACATCCAATGTGGTGAAAAGAGGGGTAAACTCATCCACCCCTGATGGGAATATAATCTAGCAAAATCTTTCCAGAAAGTAACATGGCAACATGTGTCAGGAACCTCAAAAAGACTGAACCCTTTGACCCGGTGATCATACTTTGTGGAATTTACCCAAAAAGATAACTGAAAATGCACATGAAAAAAATGAGTATGAGGCTAGTCACGGCACCTTCGTTTAAATTTTTCATGGCTACATGGTTACAGTAGGGTTTTCTTCCCCAATTCAAAACTGTGAAGATGTTTTAACATTTTAACATAAAAAGTGTTTTTTTCTCTGGGGCGCCTGGGTGGCGCAGTCGGTTAAGCGTCCGACTTCAGCCAGGTCACGATCTCGCGGTCTGTGAGTTCGAGCCCCGCGTCAGGCTCTGGGCTGATGGCTCGGAGCCTGGAGCCTGTTTCTGATTCTGTGTCTCCCTCTCTCTCTGCCCCTCCCCCGTTCATGCTCTGTCTCTCTCTGTCCCAAAAATAAATAAATAAATTAAAAAAACGTTGAAAAAGAAAAAAAAGTGTTTTTTTCTCCTTCAATGATAATTATAAAAGAACTCTGCATCAAAGAAGTAAAAATCTTCCTTCCCACCTTTTAATTCTGCCTGCGCAGCGCTCCCAGCTGGCACCTGCCCTAGCTTTCCTGCTTCCCTTCCTTCTTCCTCCCTCCTTCCCTCTCTCTCCTTCTGCCTCCCTCCTTCCCTCTCTCAAGTAACCACCATTAAGGGCTTTTCTTCTCAACCTCAAGGGTTGAGAGCCTGGTTTTGAACCCTGGAACTGCCATAGACTGTGTGTCCCTGTGTGTCTTCTTACCTGAGACCTACCCCCCAGGGTCCATGAATGAACTAAATGAATTAGTGTAAAGTTACTTAATTTAGAACAGCGCCTGGCACCTAAGACCCTCTCAATAAATGTCAGCTGTTACTTCCTCTGCGCATGCAAACGTGGTTTTTAAAAGGATACACAAACAAATGGCATTCTGAGCACACTATTCTGCATCTTGCCCTTTTCTACTTAATTTATAAATTGGAAACACGCCAAATCTCAGAGCTAACATCTGACTTTTGGAGTTCTGACTATGCCAGATGGGCCATGCGATTTATACGCACGATCTCACTTGAGCCTCACGACCACCACACGAGCTTGTATCTGTCAGCATCCCCATCCCTCATTTTACAGATAAGGAAAAGTTCAGAAAGGTTAAATAAGTTTAGCCAAGGTCACCAAGCTAAGAAGTGGCAGAGCTGGGACCAACCTATGCTAGTGAGAAACCATATGCTTTTAAAGTGGCAATACCCACTGTCATGGAAATACACAATGTCAAGTGCTCCTGGAAGTCAGAAAAAGGACAGTTTCACGTTTGCTCATGTCTGCAGAGAAATGCTCTGAAAGGAAACTTAAGAAACTGACAGTAGTGGCTGCTTTCAGCGAAGGAATCTGGAAACAGACATAAGGGTGGGAGGAAAGCTCACGAACAACGTACACTCATCGGTACTGCCGATTTCTGTACAACGTTCACACACCTAATCAAACAAATGAATGCGATAAGAAAACAAAACCTTACCTTCGTACTCACAGCTCTTATTTCTACAAATCCAGGCTGATAAGGTGACAAAGTGCCACCAAGCATTCCCAACCCTTATGAGCACCGCCCCCTGGATGTCTATGTCACCTTAGAAAGGCCAGGTCCTTCTGTCACCCTTCTGATTGCCACTATGAGGCACAGGAGTGACCACCTTACCAGCACGCCAACTCTCCTCCTCCTAGTATTGGAAAGCCCTATCTGTTCCGTTACCAATTCTCTTCTTTCTAATCACTATTTTTCTCATCTTCCACCTTCCTGGGTTAAGCTCCATTTCCTTTCCTCCCCAAAGTCTCACATCAGTTAACAGTATGAAGTAGAAAGGACCCCTGGACAGAAAGTTTCAAAACTGCCACCTACTAGGTCTTAAAACTTGGTAAAGCTAGTTAACACTCACAAGGCAAAGTCTCCTGGTGTATCAAATGGAACTGAGGAGAACACCTTCCTGAAAAGGAAGCCTTAAGAAAACGTGAAAAATGCTTTGTAAACTAGAAAATTCTATTCACTTGTTAGTTATTCCTCTTGTCATACCTTGTGTAGATGGTAAGCTCTCTGTCAAGGGGCTTTTTTTTATTGGGGAATTGGCAATTCTCCCACATGCCCACACCGAGGAGGCACTCAATAAATGTGTGTTAGGATTATTTTTAAAACAGAAGCAAAATGACAAGCATCAAGGTTGCAGTGAGCGTCACTGCCTCTGCTGGGCGCCTGGAGTGCTGCAACGAAAGGAAGATTGGACGCCCTTCGCCCCGCCTCCTCCAACGGAAGCGCGATGTGCGTTTGCCTTGCACGCTCCATGTCACACACAAACCTGCTTTCTTTTTCGGTAAAGGTATCAGATAAATGATTTATTTTATGCATATTTATATGTGTATGCACATATAAACAACACAACCTGCCTCAAAAATAGTCTTTTTTTTCCAAAATATGTATTTATTTTTGAGAGAGCACAAGCGGGAGAGGGGCACAGAGACGGGGACAGAGGATCCAAAGCGGGCTCTGCACTGACAGGCCGATGGCAGCGAGCCTGATGTGGGGCTCGAACCCACAAACCGCGAGACCATGACCCGAGCTGAAGTCTGACACTCAACCGAATGAGCCACCTAGGTGCCCCCAAAATACTAATTCTTAAGCAAGTGTGCTAAAATGAAATGTGGCTGGGATTCAGTTCAAAATAATCCAGGTGGAGGAAGCAGGTGAGGGGTGCAGATGAAACAAGACTGGCCAGGAGCTGAGGATTGTTAACCCAGGTGATGGGGCTTTTTTTCAAACATATTTTCATGTATGTTCGGTACTTCCTGTAGTCAGTTTGAAAAGTGTGCTAAATGAAAGATGAACGTAAACAGTGCCTAGCGCAGTACTTTTTGCACATGGGTAGTCAACAAATCTGCTGAATCAAAGAAAAAATAAGGAGTCAGTTCTAGCAAAGGGCACAACGTGAACACGTTACTCAAATTTCCCAAGTTAAATCACAAATACAATTTAAGTTCTATTATCTTCCGAGGAAGACCACATGAATGTAGTATTTAGTGAGCACTGAACTATGTGCCCGGAATGTTGCTGAGACCCTTACAGACATTATTCCATTTGATCCTTACAATAATTCCATGAGGGAGAGATTTCTTTTAATTTTTTTTAATGTTTATTTGTTTTTAAGAGAAAGAGACAGCACACAAGCAGGGGAGGGGCAGAGAGAGAGGGAGACCCAGAATCCGAAGCAGGCTCCAGGCTCTGAGCCGGCAGCACAGAGCCCGACGCGGGGCTCGCACTCACAAGCCACGAGATCGTGACCTGAGCCGAAGTCGGCCAGTCAACCGACTGAGCCACCCTCACCCCTAGGTGGGGTTTTATTTTAATTCCCATTTTACAAATGCAGCATCCAAGGCTCCAGAGATACTAAACGGCTTGCCCAAGACCATGTACGAGTAAGTAGCAGAGCTAAGATTCAAATACGGATCTGATTTCAGAGCCCATGTTCAACCAGTGCACAAAAGTGCCTTTCCAGTACTTCATAAATCTATTCAATGCCACAAAACTTAAAAGGGTTTCGAGGACACTGATGTCACATAAAAATCTCCCCATCTTCCACTTAACAAAAGTAACGAAGACCGAAGGTGTAACACATTGTAGAGAAACAAAGGGAATGAGAATACTAAGGTAATATTAAAGCAGAATGCACACAGAGGACAGCACACTTTCAACACACCTCTAATAGAACTATAGTGACTTTAGTTCTTGAAACACAAATGGAGTTGTATGATTTGATAAGCAATCTCTAATATAAAGTTTCCAGAAAGTCTGTTAGGGGACCCACCAGGTCCCTGAATAAAATCAAGAGTAGGTCTTCCAAGGTTAGGCACAAAAGATTCCTTTATATACTGTCTTTTACAGTCACCGTAATTGTGGCACTTCTCACTAAGCTATTTTTAAGAAATTTCAGACTTATAAAAAATCCCGTTCTATTAACTCATCATGCTCTACTAACACCCGGTGCAAGACAAGCCACAGGACACAGAAAGGTCACACCCAAATAAGGGATACATTCAAAACCATGCTCTGTTTCAAGACAAAGAAAAGACATTACAAACATTTCTTGAGCACCCATACCATGCAAAACATTCTATACTGGGTAGCTTAACAAAAATAATAAGCCACAAGTTTGGCTACTTACAATTTCAAGAACCTAAACTGAGCTGAGGTTATGTTTGTAATCACGATTTACAATCTACACATTCTTGCCGCAAATAGCTAACACTCAGCATCTACTCTAAATACTGTTCTCTATCTCATCACAGATTACTTTGCTCCATATACATTATTAAACAGAAAAGCCTTAACCTCTTAATGAAAATGATTTTAAAAGAACCACAAGACATAATCACAGTTCCTTGTAGGTACTCAACTGTTTACCAATGACAACCTATCATGTTAAGGTACGTCTATAATACAGAAGCTAGCATCAGCTACAAACTAGACCTATCTGTTATTGCCAATGTTGGGTATTTAAAAAATACTGCTTTAAAAAAAAAGGTGAAGAATATATCTATTATCTAAACACATGGGCCAAAGGATGGGGCACGTAAGTTGCGGGATTTAATTCTAGGCTTTTCCTGTCCATTTTTAATGTATAAATTCCTATTAAGAGTAAGGGCAGGGGTGCCTGGGTGGCTCAGTTGGTTAAACGTCTGACTTTGGCTCATGATCTCGCAGTTCATGGGTTTGAGCCCCGAGTCAGGCTCTGTGCTGACAGCTCGGAGTCTGGAGCCTGCTTCGGATTCTGTGTCTCCTTCTCTCTCTCTCTCTCTCTCTCTCTCTCTCTCTGCTCTTCCCCAACTCATGCTCTGTCTCTCTCAAAAATAAACATTAAAAAAAAAGAGTAGAAGGGCACTATACCATTTTAAGTGCTCAACGACCACATGTGGCTGGTGGCTATCATAATAGACGGTGCAAATATAGAACACTTCATTGTCACAATAAGTCCTACTAGACAGCCTTGCTGAACCATTTGTTCTATAGCCACTTGTAAAAAGCCCTGCACCTGAGGTCCACGTCATCCAGCTAAAACCACTGCTTCTCAAACTTTCATGTGCAAACAAGTCACCTGGGATCTAGTTAAAGTGGCGATTCTTATTTAGTAGGTCAGGGGTGGGGCTCGAGATTAGGCGTTTCTAACCAACTCCCAGATGATGCCAATTTTGCTGGTACACTGATTATGCTACTTTCCTCCCCTCCTTGTTGCTAACAATTACCAGCTCCCAATCATTCCACCCCATGCATCAGATTCTCCTTAGCACATAGCTTACTGCACTTTCCTCTTTCCAGCCCCTGCTGCATCCTGGGTGATTTCAAAGGCCCATGGGACAATCCAAGCAAGTTCCCTGACCTTCAGTGATGTCCTCCATCAACTACCCAATCCCTATAATCACACCCGGACACCTTTATAATCACCTAAGAAGGGTTCTAACCTCTGAACTCACTATAAATCACACATACTTTGGGACCACAAAATGACCGCTTTCCCAAGCACTTTCCTTCTCACTTATCTTCAATCACGCCCCTCCCATCTATTACTTCCTTCCTGTTTCTTATTTTCCTGCCTTCACTTCCCTATCTAACTTAGATTTCTAACTAGCCACTTTCTCTGTGCTACACACAGAATCCTGAATTGCCAGAAGTCACACAAACTGAGGGTATCACTACATAAATGGTTAGCAACCTTAACTGAACCCTTTACCTGGTCTGGAGCCCTTACATTTCTCCAAACTTCCTTTCCCATCTTCACAACTATTCCTGCAAGCTTTCTCCTCTCTCCTTCAACTTCCAGCCCTCCTGCCTCCCCTACGTTGTCCCTCACAGAGCAAACAGACGAGAGAGGAACTACCTATCTTCTTCCTTCTCTATTACAATGGAAGTGTCCTCCCATCACAGGGCAATTCTGGTTGTGCACTGAGTCTCCCTCCTTCCTGGAGCTTCAATCTCCTTTTGCCTAACAGATCTTTCTCATAAGCATGTATTTATCAACTAATCCACCCCCCCACCTCCACCCCCCACCCCACCCCCACCCCTGCCGCCTCCAAAAAAAAAAAAAAAAAGGCCAATAAGTGAAAGAAGCCAAACTGAAAAGGCTACATACTATGTGATTCCAACTATATGACATTCTGGAAAAGGCAAAACTATGGAGACGTTAAAGAGATTTTTGAATTTAATATTTCAAAACAGTTCATATTAGATCAAACTAACATGAACAGACTGAATTATGGCGTATTTATCATTTTAAGTATTAGCAAACTAGGTTATTGAGCCACCGATGGCAAATAATCAAGACACTGCCACAGGTAATCAATTCCTCTTTGCTATACAAACTACTGCGGTATAATTCTCAAAGATAGTCCCTGAAATACAATCCTATAAACCCCAATCATAAGTTACAATCATAAAGTAGAACATATGTTTCCCATTAGAACAATGAAGTAATTGGAAGTTCTGTTTCTGACAAAGCACTCAATGTCAAATACAAGCTAGATAAAAGTGACAAATTGTAAAATTATATTTCAAGTTCTACAATATGAGTATATACACACTACGTATATATCAATAATACAAGGGGCCCCAAAGTGCTACAAAAATATACAACGAACCCCAAATTCAAGACAATTGTATTACAAATTTGAATAATTTAGGAATTTAGGAATCCTTCCAGTTACATGAAAAAAGTCATCTTGAAAAGCAGTAATTTAGATCTTTCTCAATAAATTTCTCAAAGCAAAAAGGTGGCCAAAATTTACTTTACAGTCTGCAGTGACTTTTCTCTACCACTAGATGGTACTATCAGCTTCAGAAATCTACCGAATAAAAGGGGAGCTGCCTACATTAATCACTGTTGCCACCCTCAAGTATTCTGCCCCAGGGTGTTCATATACTCATCTTCATCAGATCCCAGCTCTTAATCCTTGGTTTACCATAAATATATGGTCACTACAATTTTAAAGAGAATCCAGGGCACCTGGGTGGCTCAGTAGGTTAAGCATCCGACTGTGGCTCAGGTCATGATCTTGCAGCCTGTGAGTTTGAGCCCCGCGTCAGGCTCTGTGCTGGCAGCTCAGAGCCTGGAGCCTGCGTCAGATTCCGTGTCTCCCTCTCTTTCTGCCCCTCCCCCACTCTCTCCTGTCTCTCTCTCTCTCTCTCTCAAAAATAAACAATAAAAATTTTAAAAAACACACTGTTAAAATCTGAAGCAATGAAAGGTGGGAAAGTTTCCTCTTAACCTTTGAACAAAAGGTTTTTGAACTGAATTCTAGAACTAAATGAGGAAAAAACCAAGGAAAACATAAAGGTTTTTTTCAGTTGTACTTGATCACCTCCGAAATGTTCTGTTGTTAACAGCTATGGAATCTGTTTACCTTAAAGACAAGTTTTTGCTGAAGATTATATAACCAGCACTATCCTAAAGTAATGGAACCAATCTGGAGTCCCAAAGGGTAGGATACAGCCAAGATCTAAGATATCAAAAAGGGCCACAAACTTTAATATGCTAACACTGATAACTAGGTAAGTCTTTATAAAAGAAACCACTTCCTAAATCAACAGGCTGAAACCATTCTACTGCTAAGCAACGCATTCTCGGAGGCTAACAAAAACTAAAGATCTCTAATCTAAATAGAAGGACAGAACAATCTCAGATTAAATCTAAGCCTTTTTATATTGCTAGTGACAGTATCAAAACCATCTGTTTGTAAAGGTACGAAATAAGAATTCAATTTAAGAACTTTTCCATACCTTTTAAAGACCAGGTACAACTTGGCTAACTATATATAAACATCCCTGACCTTGTTTTATCTAAATTTAAGGAGAAATAAACTATAATTTCAAAAGTTAATATATTTTAAAGTTAATTACTTCTTATGCACATGTCTGTATTTTTAAAACAGTACTACAACATGAAAATCTAACAGAAAGCCTGGTGATCACAAAATGTAGTACCAGTGTCCTTCGTTCACACTTTGCGTATCTGACAGTAGCACAGATCCCAATTATGACCTTTGCAATCTACTACCACTTTCATGATCACAGAAATCCCAAACCCCCACCGTCATGTGTTTCCTAAAGATAAATACATTCTCAACGTACTCTTTACAAGAACTAAATTTAGGGGTAAAATTTTCCTTAAAACTTCAGATCATTTCCACTATGTATATTAGTTTGTCCTAACACTTTTCTTAATTCTTTGAAATGTATTCAATACTGAGATACATCTTATGGCAAAA
Organism: Panthera uncia; assembly: GCF_023721935.1. Taxonomy (NCBI): domain Eukaryota; kingdom Metazoa; phylum Chordata; class Mammalia; order Carnivora; family Felidae; genus Panthera; species Panthera uncia. Next base: position 106,428,544 of record NC_064817.1, on the reverse strand, counting down.
GTCCGTACAGAATTCACTCAAATTTCTTCCTGATACTGAAAAGGGGCTGAATGACTTACCTTCAGAGTTATGTGCGGTTTTCTTGTGTTTTCGGCAATACACCCTACAAAAAAATGAAGACATCAAAAATTATGAAGTAAACAAACGAAATTCGTTTTTCAAATTAAGAAAATGAGCAGTACACTTCACCCCATTCATAAGCTGGATTCCACAAATCTTATTAAAAGTCCTATGCCATTTCTCTAACCATTAAATTCCTTACCAAAAACACCCTTTACAATGATGATGAAATGCTTTGAAACGGGAAAAACTTTTACAAAAGCCTAAAGTAGGACTGTGAAAAAAACGCTTAAAGAAGTTAAATAATTACATGTAAATTCCTTGTGAAGGTTTCTCTCGTATTTGAGCTTTATCATGCAATGCACAGTGGTAGTGGTACGTCCTGTGACAGGTTTTCACATCACAACCAATTGTGGCTCCAGGACAATGGCACAAAGAACACATCTACAGCAAAACAATAAAATAATTATTACTAGCGTGCGATTCTCCTAAGGCCGTGATGTCAGGTTAGAGGCATATCAATCTCTGTCAAGGAAAACAAACTGGTTATTGAAGTTTTGTAACTAATAATGCCATTTTTCTTGTGTTCTCGCCTAGAAATAATTTGAATAAAATTCTACCAGGGGTATTTTCCCCCATGTTAAACATTGACAAAATTAATGGAATATTATTAATGTCTATTGTTTCACTGTGGCCAAGAGAAAACTTGAAATGTTGCATAGCAGGAATGTAAGCTGTGTATAACTTAGCCCTTTCCACAATCCAGATTTTCCTGGAAATGAGTAACTGCAGAAAATGTCTCCTACCAAAAACAATTTGTCCTTCACATCTCCACTTAATGAGAATCTCTGGGGAGAAAAACCTCACATACTATTGGGGAACTTGGTAAAATCAATTTCAAGTGAGGGAAGAAGGATAAAAGAATTAAAGTAGATTTTTAAATATCTCAAGCTCTAAAAATAATTTGTGATGTTGATTCTGAAAACATGCTCATCTATTTTAATTTAATCTGTTACTTACCTCCTGCATTATGAATTCAGGCAAATAGATAAAAGAACATATTCTTAAACAGATTTTAATGTATTTACCTTCTAACTTTATTGGATAATTCCTACTGTTGAACTAGCTCGTGCTCTCAATTTAGGAAAAAGCTCTTTTTTAAAAAAGTACATAAGAATTGGGGCACCGAGGTGGCTCAGTTGGTTGAGCGACAGACTTCAGCTCAGGTCATGATCTCACGGTTTGCGAGTTCAGGCCCCGTGTCGGGCTCTGTGCTGCCAGCTGAGAGCCTGGAGCCTGCTTCAGATTCTGCGGTTCCCTCTCTCTCTCTCTCTGCCCCTCCCCCACTCATGCTCAGTTTCTCTCTGTCTCAGAAATAAACATTAAAAAAGAATTTTTTTTTTAAAGTACATAACAATGATTGCTAGTGGTTTTGATTAACGTATCACAGTATACTGGACTGAGTGGACTTTCAATGAGGCTATCTCCGAAGCTACAAATGCCATGCCAAAACAAATTCACTAGAAGGTAAATCTTAAAAACTGCTGGTTTCTAGATTTGGAACTGTTCTCACTCCTCTATTGATTTTAACATAAAGAACACTTACCATCCTAACTTTGGGATCACTTGGCCCCTAAGCATTTTTGGTATACGGGGAGGCTAATATAAATTCCAATAAAATTCCTTATACTTCTTTAAGCAAGTCAGAGCGTCAACCTCTCAATCAAGCTATCATTTAAGAAATACTCCTACTAAGTCAGAAGTAGAAACGTTCTCAAGGCAGGTACACCCCAGAAAGCAGGAGGGCCAGTGCCCATTACTAATACTAGAGAAATACTCCATTTCCTTAAATACAGAAACTTCAGAGTATTACTGTTAAAAAGAAATACTGTGCCAAGTTATCAAGCAGGAAAAGCTGTTAAATACTTTGGGGTGGCTTATAAATTCTTGAGGAAGTGCAGCATTTGTAGTGCAGCTTAATTATGAAGTTTTATTATTTTAGCAAATTGTATCTTTCATCAAAAAACACAATTAGAGAAATTTTGGAAAAGACAAGGGCACAAAGGAAATTTAAAAATCACTCATGCTTACCAAGTAGAGGTGCCCCGATGGTGCGTTACAGTGTTTGCATGGCAGTATTTCTCTACATAATTCCACACGTACTACTTTACAACCAGTTTTTCTTAACAAGTCAAACATACCCCATCTCATTAGAACTCTACTGTAAGTAGTTCATCTTGAAATTTCATCAAAAATGGGTTTACAGGCACATTTTGAAAAACATTATTGAATTCAATTAGCAAGTAAAAGTGAAAGGAGGGGAGGTGTTGTTAAAAATGCTGTACTTGGCTCAACACTGGCAAAAATAGTGAGATGGGTGTGCTCATATCCTGCTAGAAATCACTATACTCTGGACAGCAGCTTGCCTTATTTATCAAAGAGCTTTTAAAAAGTTCTTATTTCCTGATCCACTAATTTTACTTCTATTACTCTAGTCTTAAAAAAATGAGATTCAGGGGCACCTGGGTGGCTCAGTCACTTGAGCGTCTGACTTCAGCTCAGGTCATGATCTCGCAGTCTGTGAGTTCGAGCCCCACATCAGGCTCTGTGCTGACCGCTCGGAGCCTAGAGCCTGCTTCAGATTCTGTGTCACTGGCTGGATGGTTTTGTTTATACTTTCCCATATTTTCTGATTTTTCTACAATGGACAAAAATACTTTCATACACAAAAAATTATTTTAGGGGCACCTGGGTGGCTCAGTTGGTTGGACACCTGACTCTTGATTTTGGCTCAGGTCATGATCCCAGGGTCATGGGATTGAGGCCCGCCTCAGATTCCACACTGAGCATGGAGCCTGCTTAAGATCTTGTCCCTCTCTCTCACTCTCTCAAAATAAAGAGATAAAATGGGGCGCATGGGTGGCTCAGTCGGTTAAGCATCTGACTCTTGGTTTTGGCTCAGGTCATGATTTCATGGTTCGTGGGTTCGAGCACAACGTTGGGCTCCGCAGCTGGCAGTGCACAGCCTGCTTGGGATTCTCTCTCTCCCTGTCTCTGCCCCTCCCCTACTCACGCTGCCTCTGTCTCTCTCAAAATAAACAAACAAACTTAAAAATAAATACAGGCGCCTGTGTGACTCAGTCAGTTAAGCATCCAACTTCGGCTCAGGTCATGATCTCACGATTCGTGAGTTCAAGCCCCAGATCAGGTTCTGTGCTGATAGCTCGAAGCCTGGGGCCTGCTTCAGACTCTGTGTCTCCCTCTCTTTCTGCCTCTTCCGCATTTGTGCTCTCTCTCTCTAAAATAAACATTAAAAAAAAAAAATTAAAATAAACTAAAAAATCAACAGTATTGGGAATACTCCAGCAAATGCTTTTAATATCCATCTCTCAGTTTATTGAGAATAAGAAGGAAACCAAATGTCCAAAATATATCAAAATTTGTCTTAACTTGTTCTCAATTTAAATCCACCCAAAGTATAACCAGTTAACTACAGCAATTTAGGACAGATAAAATTTTTAAGTGAGGAAATGCTTATTCTCACTTTTGTTATTTCCTCTCAAGGAAGAAAAAAGATATACCAATAAAAATGGTTTCAAAGAGTGGAAAATTCTTTTCAAGGTTAGGAGTAGGAATTTTTCTCAATTAGAATTTACTGGATCTATTTTAAGCAGCATTCATATAAAAGCAGAAATACCCGCTTGTATATGAAGTTTTGGCAAGGTGCTAACAAAATAGCAAAAATTATCCATAAGACTAAATATAAAATTCAAATGTGTTTGTGTACCTATGAGCACAAAACAGAAACGTAACTGTTACCTTGAAGTGTAGCAGACTACTACACCCCAGCCCCTAAATAATCCTTTCTGCCCTGAACTCCTATGGGACTTAAGATATAGCATTCATTTTGGCTCTTACCATTTGACTTCTTTGTCTGGCTAGTTATATTTATAAATGTATAGATTTTATCCATCAATTGTTTCTAGACTGAGTTTTTGGGAAGATAAACACTGCTTTACAAAGTAGTGTTCGATAAATGTATTGACTTTAAGCTTACTCTGTTACTGAAGATTTTAATATCTTCTGGTGTATTTTTTTTCTCACTCATGGTTCTAATACCTGCAGATTTAACATAATAATCTTCAAGCATGCCTAAAAATTTAAACAGTCTGATCTCGAATTTGGAGAGGTAAAATTGAGGAGAACATTGTAGTTGAAGGGGCACAGAATGAACAGAGGCAAGAATATTTGGGAGGAAAAGATTCGCCCTGTTAGATACAAGGTGGAGAATCAAAAAGAGATAAAAAGACAAAATGAAAGAAGATGGGAAACTAGATAGATGGCTGGTACACTTTCCTTAAGAAAAGCTATGCAAAAGAAGACAAAAGATGATGACCTCTCTGGAAAAAGTGGAGTAATAGGAAAATGGGACCCCAACACAGCTGGCACCAGTTGGCCAGACCCGGGTAATGTTATCCTGTATTCCTCTTGACATAAAACATTTGCCCTCAAACTTGTCAGTCCCTCCTGGGCTCTTAGCAGAATGCCAGCTGCCATTGAACATCAAGTTTGTACTACCTGTGACTCTTTCCAACGTGGGAAAATGAAAGAGAATCTGACAGGAACATGGTCAACTGTGGACCCCTTCCCCCTGCAAAAATGTCTGTCTGTCCCACGTATCAAATATTCAGTTGAGGGCTCATTTTCGGCCCCCAAAGAAGTATAAATGTTAACTGTCACCTTATCCTGTTCATACCCTGATTTCAAGTTCTTTATGTAGAGGTGAAAATTTGGTAAGAATCATTTTTCTTTTACTTCTACTCCCCTCTTCAGTTTGCTCCCTAGTACACCTAGTACGCCTCAAAACTCAAACACCTCTTCTGACATGGGGAGACTGGAAAAAAAGGCCCTATCCTATTACAGATATTTGCACATCATCTTTACAGTGTGGTTAGAAGCTACACTAGCTCCTAAATTTTTAAAATACAAGTTATGCATATTTAGAATGCATGGCATGATATTTTAATATTAGTGGTTACTACAGTTGAGCTGATTAGCATAGCCACGTATTCATACGCTTACCATTTTGTGTGTGTGTGTGCATGTGTGTGTGGTGAAAGCACCCGAAATCTACTCTCAAACAAATTTCCAGTATACGACGTAGCATTAACTCTAGTCATCATGCCGTACACCAGGCTTCTAGACTTCTTCACCCTCCCAATTGCAACTTCTTACTCGTTAACCAACACCTCCCCACCGTCCTGCCTGTGGTAACCACTCTTCTACTATCAGTGAAGCTCTACTATGTTAAGGTTAAGCTGTACCCCACAAGCTTAGTCTCAACGAGCTGACCTAGACTAAAGAGGAACTAAATCACACGAGTGCCGATAAAGGGAACCGAAAGGGCTATGACTTAGCTAAAGTCCTGCGGGAGCCAGAAGCTGGGATGTACCTGCTCCTCAGTCAATTAAACCAGGCAAGCGCTGAAATTCAGTTTGTAAAAGGAAGAAATCCTAAGGAATAAAAGGCGAAATACTGCTTTCTCGGGAGCTATGGGCGAAGCTCAGGGAAAACTCAACGAAGACCACAGAGAGACACAAAGTAAAACTAAAATAAGACTGCCAACTTCTAGGACAGGCAGAAAGGAAAGCTGGAATCTGATGGCTAGACAGAGCCATATGGAACCAAGTGACAAAGGGCTCACTTGCTAAGACTTCGCTTTGCCCAGTTTAACTGCTGTGTATCTACCAGTATCTATCACCGACCACCACCGTAGAGATATAAATCCTCACAGCCAAGTAGTTAACTACTCTCAAGACACCTGCTCTAAGAAAAGGGCTACAAAGGTATGAGAATGCAAAAGAGGTTCCAAAATGAGGCCATATTCTTGAGTCTGCAGGCAAGGGAAACATAAAAAGCACTGGAGTTGGGGACAGGGTACCAGGGATATCTGCACAAGAGACAGGAGACAAAAATAAAGTGAGGGCAGTTCACCTTACACTGGTGTCTGGTTTTTTGTGTTGTTTTTAATAACGGATAACACTGCCTTCAATAAAAATGAATGCGGGACAAGGCAGTTAGGGTAAGTTTTCAGAGCTGCCTAAAACATGCTCCTAAACTCCAGGTTCACGGCTTTATTTACAGTAATACCTTACATATCCAACACTGTTAGAAAACAAGAGTGACCTCTGACTTATCTGTTTAAATGACAGCTATCCAATTTACCTGTTAAAAATTCCTAAGAAGAATACCACTGTGTGGTCGGGTGAAACATGAACACATAACTGTATCTGGTTTATACTACAGCTACAGTTAAAAAAAAAAAAAACAAAAAACAGTTCAGCATTTTGAAGAGGGTCTCACAAAAACACAAAGTTAACAATAGAATATTATTAATAATCAACTTTATGTAATAATTAGGTCTAAATGGAAAGCTGGAAAGCAAAAAAGAAATCTGAAAACCATCAAAGTTATTAAAAAAGGACAAAACTGATAGGTTAGGACTTTAAAATTCCAAGTGCTTCTAAAAAACAGAGCCATTGAAAAGTACTTGTTTTCATTAGAGTAACAGACTAAATCTAAGCAGTTACTGAATAAATGAGTTCAGAAAGCTTTTTGAAATTGGAGGGCCATGAACTAATTAAGCCTATCAAGTTCTTACTTAACCTGGTCTCCTGACCTTGGTCTGAATATCACAAACTCCAACTCTATCAGACTTTGTGAGTCATCACTGATGAGGAATATAAATTCTCACTGTAGCTTTTGAAGGTTGTTTTTTTTTTTCATCTGAAACATTCAGATAGTTTTTCTGAGCTCAGCTCTGTAGTTCAGGCTGAGGGTACTTTAAACTGCCGTGTTGCCCACTATATATACTCACTCAGTGGGAAATGTCAAACACATATCCGTACTCAAGTGAGTACCAACACATCCCCCAAAACCAAACATAGATTATTTTACATTACTGGTTTGGGTGCTCCTCCATTAGCACAAATAGATAAGAGGTAGTTACGTAATGACATAAATTTACATTATTCTCAATTGCAAAGAAGTAGTATGTGAAGGCAAAAGAGAAAAATAATTTATTCAGTAATAGTCAAAGAGCTGATTTTCTCCAGCAGTGGACTTGAAGTTTCTCTTTTACCTTACATTCTTTCTCCTTAATCATCTCCAAAGTAAAGCAAAATTCATTTCAATACAAATGACAGGTAAAATACCTACACACATTAATCTGCATGCCATCACCTGAGCTTTTTAAAAAAGTACACATTAAGATGAATATACTCGTGATGCACGTACACTCAGTTACACAGATGACCACGAGGCCAGTGACTCAGGAAGAATTTACCTGTTTTTCCACAAAAATACCCTAAGGCAGGGGTCCTGCAAGCCTGACCCAGCCCACCAGCCATTTTAGTAAATAAAGTTTTATTGGAACATAGACATGCTCATTTCTTTGTGTGTTGTCTGTGACTACCATGGAGACAATAAGGCTGGCAAATCCTTAAATATTTATTACCTGGTCCTATAATCAAAGTTGGTCAACCCATCTTCTAAGGCACTGGTCCACAGCCAGGAGTGTTCATCCAAAATCATCTAGGAATCTTTTTCAAAAGATACATGCCTGTAATGCCCTGCCCACTCCTCTTCTGATGTAAAAGTTGGCTAAGGACCACTGCTCTAAGGATTTCGTAGCACCACTAATCACCTGGCATCTTCTGCTTCTTTGTATGCAGCAAGCAAGCAAGCAGCAGTAGCATTCTGTGCTCTGTGGGCACCCCATTTTGCCCTTACCGAATGCTAAACGAGCCACTGACTCTAAATAGCACTGCCATTTAATACTTACCTAATACTTTTGACCACTTCCTCCTCCTTGAAACTCTTCCCCCTTTGACTTCTACAGCATCACTTTCCCAGTGGAACACATTTCAAATGTCGCTCTCTGTGAAGCCTTCTGACTTCTCAAATAGAATTCATGATGGTCCCGTATCCCACCTCTCTTGTGGCATTATTTACATACTCCTAAGGCTAAACTAGACGCATTCATGGTTGTACCCAAAGTGTCTAAGCATCCTGCTTTGGTACAAAGTAGGCACTAAATTAAGTAACTGATAAATGGACAGACAGATGAATTCTAGACTCCAGACGGAGGACTTGACAAATACAATGCCTAAGGAAACAACAAAAATAACACCATACCAGGCCAGGGAATGTTGAAGAAACACGAAAACCCTCCGGTGTGATGAATACGTAGCGCTCTACCATCCTGAACAAGTAACCAACCTGAGTCTTCCCTTTAGATTTCGCTCCTTCCTTTTCCAACTGCTAGAGCTGCAAACAACACTAAAATTTTGATTAACCAAAAAAGAGGAATTTTATGCTACACCATTACCTCCCTAGCCAATTTATACTTAGCCATTAAGGTTTCACACTATTATCCAATTGAAGCTCTTCTCTCCTTCCAATTCAACAATGAATGAGTGCCCATTTATTAAAATGCCATTGAGCACAAATGAGACATCAAGTACCCTGCTAAGTGCCTTCCATGCACTGTCCCCACTGAATCCTGCGCTAGGCAAAGAGAATCGTCTCTACCCTCCCAGAGTTCACGATATAGCAGGGAAGAAACTTGCACAGGTGTAACAATTACAGTGCACAGCATGTTAAACTCAGTGGCAGAGGTAAGGTTGAGCTGAACTCAAAAACAGAACTGACAGCTAGGATAATGTCAGTGCCTGCACAACATTGGGGACAAACAGGATGTATGGGAAACCAAGAGGAGAGAGAAGGAGATCAAGAATGGGAAAGGTGGATTATGACTTCTGAGGGGCAGGCTGAGGCCTCTGGGTATTATTTCATACACAGTAAGGCACCAGTAAAGGTTCGGAGGCAGGGAAGCAGAGATCAAGTGATTACCAGCAGTTATGTTGGAAGGATGGGAAGAGGAAGACTGGATGCAGGGGAGCATTAAGAAAGAAAAGGAAGCAGAGACATCCCAGAAGGAGAGTCAATGTGACAGATGTGGAAGAAGGAAGACTTGAAGGTAAAGGATTTAGAAAGAGAATCAAGGTTCAGTGCAGGGAGATGATGAATAATGCTTTAGACAGGATGCATTTTAAGATGCCCTTGCAGAACATCTATGTATAGCAGACAAAAATGCTGCCGTTATTAGGTTTCATTCTCCGTAGTGACCACTGTATATCCCTTTTCTCCTGAAAAATCCTGCTTTCCCCATCCCCATCCCCTTACTATCCAAGTTGAAATTCCTGTCTAAGGTTTAAAGACCCAGCAACTATCCCACCTTACTCAACTGAACCATTACTGCCGGTCTCAATGACCTGTTCTGGTAGTTAACCTCTTTCCTGGACTCATCCCCCCGTTCCCTCTTTTAAACCTTACCATCTCTAGGCAGCAGTCTTACTTACCTGAATAGGCAAGGCTCCTCCCACACACAATAAAAAGATGTATAAATTGTCATATATGCAGATTCATGGCATGCCCGATATCTAGATCATAAACTCAAAATCAGATACCCCATTTCTCTAGGGCGCCAAACATTCCACTGGTACTGAGGAAATAACAAAGTAAAGACCACCTAAAATTGGTCTTTTCATTTTCAGAGGCCACAAAAGATATCTTGAGGGTAACAGAATCAGAATATTCTCACCTAGTATGTATGTAAGATTTTTGTCCCCCAAACTAACAATGCTATGAAGAGAATATATTAACAGGAGTTAGATTATGTCCTAAATTCAGAAGTATTTCCATATTTATTAGAAAACTCCTAAGCCCTAATAATTACATTTCTTAAAATATGATTTGGGATTGAGTAGCGTAAAAGGCAGTCTAGTATAACCTAGGGTGATGAAGAGTTCCGGCTCTGGAGTCGCCTGGCCCTAAAGTCAAGCACCAGCTCTGCCGCTTACTAGCTACAGGACCTTAGTCAGATTCCTGCACTGAGCCTCAGTTTCCTCATCCATAAAGTGAGATTTAACCTCCTATCTCACATTATGACTGTCAGGATTAAAAAGAATCATGTATTTAAGGTACTTTGCCCACATCTTAAGTGTTCAATAAATGTTATCTATTTCTACTACTGGAAAAAGCAGGAAAAACGTTCAGAGGATTTCTTTAGACATGGGAGTAAAATTTAGTTTGTAAAGGGGAAAGTTCAGGAGTGACCTGAGGATAGTCATCAACTATATGAAAGACTGTCCATTTTTAGTAAAGACAAAACCCAAATACTTCCTTTAATGGAAGGAGAGAGACCTAAAATAAATGGTTTTAAATTAAGTGAGATAATTAAATTACAAAGAAGGATGGATTCCTCAATTCTGAAGAGTGTAATATAATGACGGTCATGATTCACGTCGCTTGGGTAGAATCACAACTTCTTGATATATTTAATAGCAGAGACAAGGGGTGCCCGGGTGGCTCGGTCAGATGAGGGTCCGGCTCAGGTCACGATCTCATAGTTCGTGAGTTTGAGCCCCACATCAAGCTCGCTGCTGTCAGCACGGAGCCTAATTTGGATCCTCTGTCCCCTTCTCTCTCTGTCCCTCCCCCCACTTGTGCTCTCTAAATAATAAATAAAACATTAAAAAAAACAGCGGAGAAAAATCTTATGTTGGATGGCTTGTAGGCAATCTTGCATGGGGGTGAGGGAAGAGGAACTAAAGGGCCTTCTGAACTCCTGTCCTTAGAGTGATATATCTGACACAGTTACCAATTGTAACAGTTAACTATCCAACGTAGAACTCTTAAGGATTTCACCACCTATCTTCCTCCAGAAAGAGTATGTTCTTCAAATATACTCAAGTATCTCCTCAAAGAGAATGAAAACAGTCATGATGATTCATAATTTTACTTGGAAGAATGCATTTCTGTGCTAGATGGCTGGAGGGTAAGAGTAGATGGTACAGATGTGGTGTCTTCATATGGCTTCAATAGGAACTGGGAAACCATTCTGGAAAAATATGTATCTGTCTCAACTGCAAAAACAGAGACTCAAATGATAAAATTCTTAGTACTCTGGCCATTCCTGGTCCATCTGGGCGCTCAAAGGTGATGAAAAAGAGATGAATTTGTTTATACAGAATAGCTCTCCTCCCCTCATCTTTGTGACTGACATGAAAACCTTGGAAAACTGCCTATGGCAGCAAGAACATAAAAACCACATTCCTGTAACTCCTGCTCTGTGACCTCCCATTCTCTCAGACTCTGACCCCATTTGGTCACCTATACACTTTCATCGCAGGTCCCAGCCTCTTCTCTCGAAACTTCTCTTTGGTGCCAGGGAGCACCTGTTAAGCCAACACCAGGTACAGGCTGGAACCTCACTTGGAAGCACCTATTTTCAGTGGGTATTCACGACCTACCTTCCCTGCACAGATCAAAGTTAAACATACGAATGCCACTCGAGTCCTATCCCCCATGTAACGTATTTAAATTCTGACATTTGGGAGGAGGAAAAGGAACACAACTATAGGCTCAAATTCTTTCCTTTTGCCCCTATTCCTCACTAATAGATGCCCAGGGCCTCAAAATAGTTTTTGAAACACCTTTCCTAAGGCAACTCTTTCGATCTTTTATAGAACTTTTTAGTCATGTAACATCACCGTCTAGTAAGCAGTGATGCAGCATTATCTGTTTACCACTGGCAAAAAGACAAATAAGTTAACGACCTGTCTAAAGTTACATAATGTGTCAGTGACAGAGTTATTAAAAAAACAAGCCTCATGACTTCCCAGCCCAGCATGCTTTTCATTAGCCTACAATGACATGAGCGGGTTATTATTATTTGTAAACACTAGCTACCAGGGTGGCTACCATTTACCAAGTCCTAGCCACGTGCCAGGCACCACGCTAAGTCCCAGATAGTCTCTCTTTGAATTCTCACAGTATCCCTGGGAGACAAGCACTGCCACTGTCTCCTTTTGGCAGGTGAGGAAAACGTGGTGTACACAAGTAAATAACTTGTCCAGGGTCACCCAGCCAGCCAGCGACAGGGCTGCGATTCAAATCCAAGTCTGTTACCATAGTTTGTGGTCTTAACCTCCGATGCTCTTCCATCCCTAGTTCAAGGGACAAATGCCGTTCTTTACAACGCACTACACTTGAGAAAAAATTAACTCCCTATACTATACCATTAAAAAGTAATCAAAATAATTTATATTAGTGAAACGTGTACAAAGTTCAGATGCTCTCTTCACAAACACGTCCAAATAAATGAAATCTCCACTGGATTTAGCCATACTGCTTCATGTAAAACGAGGCACTGCATTTGTTAATAATCAGTAACACTGAGACCAAAACTGCTCCCGTTCTGACTAGAGCAGCCACGTCAAGGGAGCAAAATGCTCACGAGTCAGGATGTAGAGCATTTTCCAGACATATTCATAATGCCAAGGAATAAATAATGGGGTAATAAGGTTTACAGCACAACCACTTGCAAGTAAATAGTATTCTTTCTGTGCATCTGAATTTGTTTTTAAGGACTAGGAAATAAAAACATACTGCTCTGGTTCTCAAAAATCAGCAAGCCATAAAAACATGAAGAAATCTGTGGCGCCTGGGTGGCTTGGTCGGTTAAGCGTCCGACTTCGGCTCAGGTCATGATCTCACGGTCCGTGAGTTCGAGCCCCGCGTCGGGCTCTGTGCTGACAGCACAGAGCCTGGAGCCTGCTTCAGATTCTGTGTCTCCCTCTCTCTCTGCCCCTCCCCTGTTCATGCTCTGTCTCTCTCTGTCTCAAAAATAAATAAACGTTAAAAAAAAAAAAAAAAACATGAAGAAATCTAAAACCAGCAAATAAAAATCACGATAAAAAAAAAAACACGAGGGGCGCCTGGGTGGCTCAGTGAGTTAAGCATCCGACTTCGGTTCAGGTCATGATCTCACAGTTCGTGAGTTCAAGCCCCGCATCGGGCTCTGTGCTGACAGTTCAGAGCCCGGAGCCTGCTTCGGATTTTGCGTCTCCCTTTCTCTCTGCTCCTGCCCTGCTCACGCTCTGTCTCTGTCTCTCGAAAAGTGAATAAACATTTAAAAAATATATTAAAAAAAAACCACGAAGCATTCTATTACTACAGCAGTTTTGGGGATGGGGGAATACAAATGCTTTCACAGTTAAGGCCTCACTACCACAAAAACTGACCTCTGAATTCCCACCTGCGCCAATAATGATTCTAGGGTTTGAGATTATTTATCCTAAAGCAAGTCTCAAATCCTTCAATTTCTTCATATTGCTTTTTTCCCTAATACTACAAGACTGACAACTTACAAAAAATGGATTATTCCTGATCATCAAAATGACAGTTCCTACCTCTGCTCATCCTATTCTTTGCGAAATAGGAGATTATCCAGTGCCCAAGAACATACATATATGTTCTGCCAAACCCATCTTTAAAATAATGAAACATCTGAGGGGTGCCTGGGTGGCTCAGTCGGTTAAGCGTCTGACTTTCGGCTCAGGTCCTGATCTCACAGTTCGTGAGTTTGAGCGCCACGTCGGGCTCGCTGCTGTCAGCACAGAGCCTCTGTCTCCCTCTCTCTCTGCCCCTCTCCTGTGCCCGCATGTGTACTCAGGTGCATGTTCTTTCTCTCTCAAAAATAAATAAACATTAAAAAAATAAAATAACGGCACACTTGAGAGTGAAGCTACCGAAGGTACATTTACAGATGTAATTTCAATAAAGGGCTCAAAGGAGAAATATAATAGCCAAAGAGGGAAAATTGTTTCAATGTAAACCCTACTGCATCATAAGTACAGAGAGCACTTTTCTAAGTCCCGAGGGGAGACAATATTACTTTTCCAAAACAGCAATATAGTATCTTGTCAATCTGGTTACCAGTAGTGAAGACAACTACAGGAAGTTACTGTAGCATACATACCTTCAGAAAAAACAGAAAAATTCATCAAAAGTTACACAAAGTCATAAATGCTGTTACATGGCTGAACGACAATAAAATGCAGCAAGTGGTAACATTGTTTTGCCGAAAGGGTACTGTCACCTTCATTTATGATCACCACAATTACTTGATGACGGAAGAGGAAAACACATCTGAGTTATGAAAATTCCCTTGAATGAATGCTTTAACACGTGATCTATTCAAATTAAGCAAACTGCTTGTTTTCTAAGTCAACACAGCCTCCAAGAAGATTTTAATTCTTTTTGAAAAGAAAAAAAAATCGGAACAATATAAATATTGATTCCCTCCTTTTTTGTCAAGTGATAAATAGGTTAAACCCAGCCTTGGAATTCTGGTTCGGGGGTGGGGGGGGGGGGGGGGGGGAAGACTGCAATTTAAAATTATACTGTTAATAATAATGCAATACACTCTAAAATAAGCAATTTCCTCTTTAATGAACTTAAAGTCAGTTTTATTCTCAAGAGGCAGAAATACCAACTTACCAGCTTCGTGCCTCTTTTAATTTCCTTTTGGACATCTTCAATAGAAAATCCACCGAGACTTTCGTTATCAGAGTGTGATGATACCAAAGCAGATGAAAAGAGCTATAAATTACATTTAAAAACAATTAAGATTCATATTTAAAGACATTACAGTGAAACAGTCAACAAGATGTTAACTTTAAAAGGAACTTTTCTAGTACAAATGGCATAGCATTAGTGAGAAACCAGATCTTAAAAATTTAACTGACTTTCATCCTGTTCGGGAACAGTCAGTCACTGTCGGGTCCTCCCGGTTTCGGGTCTCTCGGCTGCCGGCCTCTACTTACCATGCACTTATGGTGCGCTGCCACCTTCTGGTTTGCAGATATTAGTAACTGTCCGCATTCCTTGTCTCTATTTGACTTACAAAAGCCACATTTGCGCTGTCTTGTGGGCCCTTTTTTCTGTTCAACTGAGCTTGACATGATTTTTAAATTGCTTTTAGAATGCCACTTTAAGCCTCAAGAAATGCTACAGAGAATGAGAAGGGCAACAAAATGGTTAATTGCGCTTTAATATCCATTTACACAGTCATGTAGTTGTTTAATATTTAACCTAAGTTTTAATATATGCATTTTTAAGCGGGTATTTAGAATAGACAAATGAACATTAAAACCTGAAATGCCTCCATAATGAAAAAACCAAATGTATGCATAAAGATAAGTTACTGAAATAATTCGGAAAAATCAAACGGCTCCCAAATTAGAGGATATGTGAAATAACTAAAACGATTTCTGTGTGGATAAATTAAAAATGTGCAATGTGTGACACTAAAACAGTCATCTGCTCACAATATTAATGAAAAATATTTTTCATGTATAGCTAGATTCCCCTTCAAGGAGACCAAGAATTATATATCTGAGAACAGAGCAGAAACTTGTAAGAGAACTACACAATATCCAGAGTGAACAGAATTCTAGAATTGCACAACTTGTTCAAGTTCACATATTCATAAACCAACAAAGGAGAAATGAATGCACTTAACCGTGACTCTGGAACACTTATTTTTAAAATGTGAATTATTTTCAAGTTTAGAAAAAAATCACGTATACATCTTTAATAAATTTTTGCTATTGTATCCCTCTTTAGAGTAAAGAAAAAATTAAGCTTATAAGTCTATTTATAAAAACCATACTTTAGGAACCGATTATTTATAAAAAACAACTATATTATCTGACTCTGAGGCTTATTCCAAAAGTCTGCAGGTTAAAGTTACAAACAGAGAGTGGTGTTCTAAATGCAGTAACGTTCACATTAAATTAGCAATATTGTATAAAGGAAGGATAATTTTTCTGTGTGACCCTTAAATCTAGTCAAATTATAATTTTAGGTAGTAAAGTCAAACACAAAGAAAGGGAAGAAAAGCTCTAAGATAGAAGGTTTCAGATTTAGATCATCAATCTCAACATGGATTCTTAAGAAGAACCTAAACAAGTGTAAAATCAGTTATGTGATTTGTGTAGTTTTCCCAAAGCAACCGAACTAAGTGGTCCAGGATCCAGGCTGCCACAACAGAAGTCACAATAAATAAAATCTGCAATGTTCATCTTAAAATTTACTAAAATTCTTCCCATTGTTCTATATACTTGAGTATTTTCATAATACTATGTTGAAAAATGGACTCACTGACACCACATTGTAGCTTTGTGAGAAGCACTTCATTCACCAGCAAGAACAGTAGCAGCTGGTGCCAGGAAGGTGTTAGCTGCAAACCACTCAGTGCTTTATAATATAAAACTGCAGATACTTAATCAAAATTTAACGTGAAGCCACAAAGAAACAGGTCTTTTTATCAATTTATACCTAGGGTTGTTTTGTTTTGTTTTTTAAACAAAACTTCAAAGGCCTTGGCAGTCTGTGTGTTGATGGGTTTAACAAACCCTTAATGCTATCTACAATTTTAAATACCTTAGTCTTCCAAACGCCATCGGATACTTTACAACAGTACTGTATTCACAGCACTGCCTATAAACCATGAAACTGATTGAAAACAGGCAGCAAATACTTTTAGGATTAAAGAAAAAAAAGGACATAACAGAGAAACAAAAGAAACAAAAGGGGAAGTGTGTTTGCATTTGTACAGGCAAATATGTGTTCAGTTGCTTTATCAAGAATATAGCTGCCAAAATCTTTAGAATTAACCATGCAAAACAGCAAAATTCAAACAGCACCAAAATCTGCTATTTGAGTTCTAAATTAGCTTTCTTTACGACTATGCAATGAATAGTAGACACTCTGAAACCACTGTAACATGTTCAGCATTTCTCCCCGGTCATCCTTGGCCAGTTCAAAGGATAGCACATTATGAATCTAATCTGTACAGTCATCTTTAATGTGTAATTTCTGCACAACCCTAGCATAGGCTATAAAACCGGGTTGTAAGGTTCTAAAAAGTCCTAGAGTAAAAAAGCACTTTTTACTCTTGAAATTGATTCTGAAAATGGTGTCCCTCAAATTGTATCCGTACAGAATTCTGCCTGTTTTGAATTTATAAACAGGTAAATTTGTCATCCTAATTTTGAGAATTCCCTTTTCTAAGATATCAAATACCCAAAAATCTAAGAGAGAAAAAAGGTACGCTTTATTTTGCATTCAAAAATATTCTAGTGTTTTCATCAGTTTAAATTGGTAAAGTGAACAGAAAACACAACAAAGTGCACCAAACCAATTAAAAACTTTCCCCAATGTGCAATGACTAAATGGATTTTTCCACTAAAATTAAAATAATGTATCTGTGCATATCTTGCTAATTTTTTACAGCCTCCTTGTGAAACATGAAGTGGGGAACATCATGGAAACAATGACTCCTCACAAAAATGTCTTTATCATAAAAATACAGATTTTTATCTAATGCTGTCTCACTTGTGGTCTCTCGTTAAGGAGAATAAGGGCATTCCAAGGACCAATATTAAGGGGTTCATAACGATCCACGCAGCTATGTGGCATTTTAATTTCAGCGTAAAAGGTTTTTCAGGGCACGCAGAGATCAAACTTTGATGCTTTTGCCCAACAATGAAACCTTTTCCTTAAAAGAAACATAACATTATGGATCATGTTATAAAGCAGAAAAAAAGAGGCAAAGATAACAGCGTGAGAAACATAATTGAAATGTCTGAAAAAATATAAAAGCTCGATTAGTTAGGCTGAGGCAATCAATTCGTTCCTGATTTTACAAGATGCTGTAAAGCACCAAGGTGGAAATAACCTGAAACATCAAGGAGAGCATTCAAGAACCAAGTCGAGAGCTCATTCAACGTCTCGTATCTGAAAGACCATTTCCACAGAAAAACAAAACAAAACAAAACAAAACAAAAACTGCCGTTCCGGAAGATCAAACAATCCCACACGCAATCAAGCTGAAACATACAGTTGAAAATACATAAACGTGATCCCCAAACAAGCAGTATTTCGGTCAGGAAAGTTACAGTGAAGAGAAATAAACGATCGAGATGAACCGGAAGGGCACCTGAATTTGGTTGCACGATATTATTACATGCTTCGCACTGCTTTTTGCGGTTATTCAAAAGGAAACTGAAGGAATTTTCCAGTTGTTTCAAACCCAAGGGTAAGAAAGAATTTGAACTGTCTGAATAAGACCCGATATTACGTAGTAAGCCGATGAAAAGAAAAGGGGTTTTCAAAAAGAAAGGATTTTTCAACTTCCACGCAGAATATCGAAACGAACAAATTTCAAAAGAATGCCGTGCTGTTCGTCCATATAATAAAAGGATGGTACACATAACGTACCGGATCCTCTCTCCGTTATTTATTCCTCAATACACACTAGACTCCGAGACCTCCCTCTAATCAAGCGCTAGATAAACTCGCAAAACTATCTTCCTCTAAAACACTTTAGCAGGTCCTTTCGGTCGTCAAGTCAGGGTCCCCTAATCGTCCTTTTCCAGTCCTCCCGAATCCAGGAAGATATCCCACCACTTTCTTTAACCGTCCTTCCCCAGGAGTTCGCTCTCAAATAGTCTTCGTTTCAGATCTCAGTTTCACCCCTCATTCCCCCCACCCCAGAGTTTTTCCTCATTCCGCAAAGCCAACCCTCTTGCCATCCTGACCATTCCTCCTCTTACGCTTCCCAAACTGGGAGTCTCCCTCCTTCCCAAATATGTCCTAAGCGATGGCAAAGACTAAAAATTCCCAGTATTTTTTCCTCCCTAAATGCTGCGCCCCTTCCCCCGAAGTCTACGCTGGAGCCTAACCGCTCCCTTAGCTCCTCCGAAGCACTTTTCTCAGCCACCTCTCTGCCAAGCGCCTTCAACGAGCGGCGCTTCTGGGGTCCTTGACAATAAAGCGAGACCACCGAGAGTCCCCCTTAACAACGGGCAGGGGCGGCGGCCTGGCCACCGCCATCCTCCTTGTCTTCTCCCGCCGGGCAGAGAATGGGGGGCCCCCGAGCTACCGTGGGGACTCACCGGCGGGGCCCAGAGGCGAACGGCAGGGGAGAAGCGCCAATGAGGGGAAAGAGAAAGAAGTCGGTGTCGGTTCTCCGGCAGCGCCTGGGAGCGGGGCTCTGTCGCCGGAGGTTGTTTCCTTTCATTCGAGGAGAGACGGGCTCGCGGAGCGCCCTTACGTCGCCCCCCTCGCACGCAACGACTCAACACAGCGTTAATACGTCTCCAGCGCGCCGCGAGCCCCGGTTGGCTGCACGGCCGGGGCAACTGAAGCCGCAGAACCACGGCGCATGTGCCGAGGCCGCCCCCAGTACGGATCGGGGCGGCAAGCTCCGCCTCCTGCTCGCGCGCGTACCTTCTATTCTCCGGTCCGCCGCTCAGCCAAGTGTTTGGGGGCAGGCTCCGAGCAGATAGAGAAAGACATTCGAAGATATCGCCGTGGGTCGGGGGGAGAAGGGGCAGGGTTGGGACTAGAAACCGTTGGGCGGGAGCCCTGGGTAACCAGTTTTCAACAGGGATTCAAGTGGGTAGGCCTGATCCCTTGCACTTGTTCACCGAGGCCTTTTCACATCCATTATTTCATTGTACTCTCGTGACATCCCTTTGAGGTCCTCCGTTCTCTCATTTTACTGCCACGAAAGACTGAGAAGCTCGTAGTGGAGTAGGTCGGCCTGGATTTCAATCCTTGGGCAAAGCATTTTCGTCTCTGTATCTGAGAGTTGTTTTTTTGTTTTTGTTTTTGTTTTTGTTTTGTCTTTAAGATGGGGATTAAAAATACTATCTCACGGGTTTATTGTGAAGAAGAAATGAGAAAATGCAAGTTAAACGTCTATGAGCGTCCCTGGCATATAACAGGCCCTCTGTAAATACGGAGATTATCATAATCAACAAAGATAAGTGATTTCCTTTATAAACTCACACAGGTAAACCCGACACCTAACCGAGCGCTTTCCTCTTTGATGTATGGAGCCTGACTGCTTGGGTTTGAATTCCAGCTCCCCCACTTCTAGCTCTATGACCTTGAGCACGTTGCATTACCTCTCCGTCCCTCAGTTTCAGCACGTCCAAAATGGAGATCACAATGGTATCCATCTCAAAGAGCTGTTAAGAGAAAGGAGTTCATACACGTAAATCACATAGAATAACACTTGGACACATACTATGCCCTATGTAAGGGCCAGCTTTTGTCATTTTCTCCTACGCTCATAGACTGCCAGCAAGTGGTTAAAAAAAAAAAAAAAAAAAAAAAGCCCTAACAAACCAATGAAAATTTAAAGATAACCTTTTTGTAGCTATTTTTCCTGTAAAAGGGAAGGAGGGGGGTCGCGGTGGATTTTCATTGTTGCCATCCTATATTGTTACTACCCTGTTTCAACATTGTTTTTATTTCTCCCTGCAAGGTCAAACTTAAATTGTTATTCTAAAGGAAACAGTAACTGCGTTCATGTAACATTGCATCCCATACAAGCAGGTAACTAATGTTGGACAAAGCAGTCATTTAGCTGCACGGGACCCTTAGCGCTTTCACCCAGGCCCTCTACAGTGAAAGGAGAGGCTGGCAATTTACATAAGAAGATCCAGAACGTGTGTTCCAAACATTAACTTCGTATTTTAAAACGGTCCCCCTGCATTATTTTCACCAGCGTTTACACACTTACTGATTGATGTCAGAATGACATTGATGATAGGGAAAGTAACAAAACGTACTGTCTGTGCAGTGTGTTGTCTTTTTAGATTTCTCCCCAACTCCCCACATTTTGCTATCTTTTATTCAGTCTCTCAACCGTGCACTCATTTCAACAATTTGATTCAATAAACATCTGTAAAACTACAAAGTTCCAAACACAAGAGAGACATACATCAACTCCATCCCTAACCTCAAGCTCGTGGTCTAAAAAGGGAGACAAAGAAGCAAACAAATATGGTATGGTGTGATAAATGCTATAGAGAGGTGTGTGCCTGGTACAGACATCCTCTGCCTGTTGTGTACAAAGCGCTATGCTTAAGGTACAGCACAACAGTGAATAAGACACAGCCTTCTCCCTCAACTATTTACAGTCTAACAAGGAAAAGACAAGTATCTATGATAGGCGATGGACCACAGCATGCCTTAAGAGGTGGTAAGGAAGCTCAGGGGATGTTCCAGAGAGGAAGAGCTCTGCGACCCTAGTGAGTTTCAGGCCCCAGGTCTGCTAGCCAGCTCCAATTAGCATGGCTGATAGATGCAGCCTGTTATTTCAAGGGCTACGAAAGGGAGTCATCTTGTAACAACACCCTATTAACAATGCCTGAGGATATAGCATAGGATCTCTTAATGTCTTATGGAACCACCAACCACCAGCACACTCCCACTAACAGCCTCCCCATCTTTCTTCGGGCTCTAGATCCTGCTTTCTGTACCTCATTCTCGGCAAAGGCCTTAGCTTTCTGACTTATTTAGAGTTGGGCCATCTGGGCTAAGTGACTTTATCTCGTACACCCATCTTTTGTGGCTTCCTTCAAGACTCAGAAAGAATTGCCCGTCCAGTTCTTTAAAGCTAAGGCTGTGGTTTTAATCACATCTTCTTCATGGTCTCCAGGAACTGATTCTCTAATTATTCCCTGCTCTCATTTGCCTTCGAACACTTAGGATTCTTCTCCCTTCACTCCCAGACTGTGTTCTCAGCCCCCAGTTCCTTCCCAATCAGCAGGCATTTGCACATATTCTCTATATGCCAGGTACTATGGCAGACACTGGAGATTTGAAAAGAAATAAGAAGCAGCTCCTGCCTTCAAGGAATTCTCAGTCTAATGAGGATGAAAAACCGGTATTCCTAATGAGGAAGAAGACGAGAATTTCACTACAATAGATGAAATGCTATAATGGAATTACATACCACAACGATGGATGGACTCTGTCCAGCGGAGCAGGAAATACATCCTTGGGGAGGAAATGTTTTGAGTTGGATCTTGAAGGGCAGGTCCGGGCCCAGAAAAATCTGGATTCCATCTTCACGACTTTTCTCCATCTTCATTCTTGACATCTCTGTTACATTTGACACTTTTGGCAGTTTACTTGTTCTTAAACTTTCACCCTCTTTGGCTCTTAACAGGGACTCTGGACTCTGGCTCTCTGGCTGCTATTTCAGTCTCTCGTATAAGGTTTCCCTTCTTCTTTCTTACCTTATAATGCAGACTTTCCCCTAGTCAGAGTCTTAGACCTGCTGCAGATCTATTGTTATTCCGGCCCAGCAATTCTCAAAATTTGGAAGTGAGAATTAGCTGGGGAGGTTGCTAAAAATGCAAATTTTCTTGGCACCACCCCTCTTCAGGGATTCTGAACGGGGTTCAGGAATCCGCCCTCTTAAACTGCCCACGTATTCTGATGCAGATCTATTGAGGACCACACATTAAGAAACTGCCTTCTACTCTTTTTCGTAGAATTGAAACAAGTCTCTGACTTTATACCCTGTAAACAACCGCTTAGCAACTGCATCTGCTCTGCCTAGATCAGTCCTGTCCTTGAGCTCAATCACTGAATCCAGTACAAGCCAATTCATCCTTTCCAGCAACTAAAAAGTAATTCCTTTTCCCATCTTCAGTGTTTCTGTGTAAGATACCTCTAGCATTTCTGCTCCTGCCTAAACCAAAGGCTAAATTCAACTCATGCCTATGACCTCCCTTCTAGCTATAATCAACACCAGTGGATCATTCATTCATTCATCAAGTTCATATTGATCACCTATGACATGTTAGATAAAAACGGACACGGTCCATTTTGGTGTAGTGACAGACCGACCTTAATCTTCATTACTTGTAATATAAACAAATGTTAAATTGCAATCGCGTCTTGTGCAAAAAGTCGTAAATGTTGCTTATGTGTAACTGAAGCCTATTTGCATTGTGTATATTGGATATATTTTACATTTCTTACTTTTTTATTTTTAAAGTGGAAAGATTTTGCATTTTATTTATTTTTTGGAAAGGGAGAGAACGAGCAGGGGAGGGGCAGAGAGGGAGGGGGACGGAGGATCTGAAACGGGTTCTGCACTGACAGAGTGACAGCAACGAGCCCGATGTGGGGCTTGAACTCACAAACTGCGAAACCATGACCTGGGCCGAAGTCAGATGCTCAACCAACTGAGCCACCCAGGTGCCCCGGCTTCTGCATTTTAAATGTCTTTGTGGGGGCGCCTGGGTGGCGCAGTCGGTTAAGCGTCCGACTTCAGCCAGGTCACGATCTCGCGGTCCGTGAGTTCGAGCCCCGCGTCAGGCTCTGGGCTGATGGCTCAGAGCCTGGAGCCTGTTTCCGATTCTGTGTCTCCCTCTCTCTCTGCCCCTCCCCCGTTCATGCTCTGTCTCTCTCTGTCCCAAAAATAAATAAAAAACGTTGAAAAAAAAATTAAAAAAAAAAACAACGTTGAAAAAAAAATTAAAAAAAAAATAAATGTCTTTGTGAAGGGGTGCCTGGCTGGCTCAGCCAGTGGAGCATGTGACTCTTGATCTCGGGGATATAAATTTGAGCCCCCCATTGGGCATAGAGATTACTTAAAATAAAACCTTTTAAAAAATAAATGCTTCTGTGGAAAAAAAATGCTATTTATTTGTGTGAGGTGCTGCGTAAGAGTCAGAAGACCTGTGTTTGAGTTGCTGGCCTGCCACTAACTTAGCAGAGTGAACTTGGACTATTCGTTTGACTTCTCTGAGCCTTAGTTTACACATCAGTCTAATGAGATTGCTATTAGTTGCAAAGTTGTTATGGGACACAAGGACAGAGAATGATGTATGTGAATTTTCCTGCCTCAACAAGTATGAAGGACAGTTAGTTTTTTCTGTATCCCTTAACTGCCATATCACCTCATTGATGTACCTGCTAACGTTGGCTGCCGGAATTTGACCCCATGCCATTCTGCATAGTCTTTGTTGTTGTTTATTTAACATCCACTTAGTGTATTGGTGACGTTTTAGAACACCCTTTACTTCATCCAGGGTACGGAACTACTCTGGTACCTAACCGAAGAGCTAGGAGCCTTGGTGGACTTTCATGTCTCCCCTTGTGAAGCAGTGTGATGCTGGGCATGGTACAGAAACTCCCCAGGAAACTAGCAACTGTGACAGAGGGAAATGCTTTAGAGGCGCGTGGGCATCTCTAAGACATTGTTTGTTTGTTTGTTTGTTTGTTGTTTTTAAAGAATTTTTTTTTTTTTTAGTAATCTCTATACCCAACATGGGGCCCAAACCCACACCCCCCAAGATCAAGAGTCACATACTCCACTGACGGAGCCAGCTAGGCACCCCTAAGACATTGTTTATTGGATATCAAATACAGAAGCTGAACTTAATATATTGATGGCAATATCGGAGAAGTAATTCAACTTTACAGTGCCGATGCTTACAAAATAGTAAGAGTTAACTGACTTCGGACAATGTACTAGGCACCCTGCTAAGTACTTTATGTGCATTATCTTATTTACTCTTTACAACAGCCCTGAGGGGCAGGGAATGTTATTAGTCCCATTTTACAGAGGAAGAGACTGTTGAGCAATTAAGTAACTTGCCCAAGGTCACACAGCTAGGAAGAAGAAGAACCATGTGTCAAGCTCACACTTGTTTATTTGCTTGTGTGTTTATTATCTGTCTCCACCAGTGCAGGGACTTTGTTTTGTCATGTTCACTGATCCATCCCTAACCCGTAGAACTCTGTGCCTGGCCTATAGTAGATATTCAATAAATATTTAATAAGGGAGAACCATGGAGAATGGGAAATGGAAAGGAGTAGAAAACAGAGAATGGGGGAGAGAATATAATGAAGAATTGGGGACAAGTAAATTTGGAATGGAATGAAAATATCTCAAGAATTGGTTAATAATGCAGCAGCCCAAGCCCTACCACACTGATTCTGGCGTAGATGTGAAATGGGGCCCAGCAACTACATTTTTAACAAGCTCCCCAGGTTAGACTGTGATTTGCACAAAAGTTTGAGAACCATTAACCTACCGCCTTCCAGCCAAAAACAAAAACACTCCCCTACTGGGCATTTTGTCAGTTATATCTGCAGGCCTGAAAGACTTCCTTCTGATCAATATCATTCTTAGGCATACATCTTAGTGAAGACACTTGCTTATAACCGGCTTTGCCATTGAGTCCTGGGTGATCTTCAGCATCTTTGTTCCTTTTGCCCCTATCTGGCTATTGGTTAAGTAGCATAATCAGAAAATTCTACACTCATCTCAAATGGCATAATAATAAATCTAAAAGCTAAAAGCATTATATATGAATAAGATTTGTGGGAGCTATTAATCACAATGAGACGGAACTAGACTGGGAGGCAAAAACCCAAATGGCCTGGACACAAATCCTGATTTCAGATTAACTTCTTAGTGCCTTAATTTCCTCGTCTATAAACTGAGAATGATGGAAGTACCTTCTCAAGGATTTTTTTTGGGGGGAGGGGGGCGGAAATTGCATGATTACATAATCCACGTAGAGCACTTAGCACAGTTCCTGGCCCACAGAGCCCAATCAATATTAACTACAAGAGCTAGTTTCTTCTTTTTTTCATTAAATTTTTTTTAGTGTTTATTTTTGAGAGAGAGAGAGAGAGAGTCCAAGCTGAGGAGGGGCAGAGAGAGAGGGAGACACAGAATCTGATGCAGGCTCTGAGCTGTCAGCACAGAGCCCAATGCGGGGCTCAGACTCACAAACCGTGAGATCATGACCTGAGCCAAAGTCGGACGCTTAACCGACTGAGCCACCCAGATGCCCCGACAAGAGCTAGTTTCATAGGTGGTAACATGGAGTACTTTTTATCTTACACCAGTTAAGAGTAGTTTATAATGATCTCCAGTTTTTCTTTCTTTTTTTAAATTTTTTAAAGTTTATTTGTTTATTTTAGAGACAAAAAAAGCGCGAGGGTGGGGAGAGACAGACAGAGAGAGAGAGAGAGAGAGAGAGAGGAGAGTGAATCCCAAGCAGGCTCTGCATTGTCAGTGCAGAGCCCCATGTGGGGCTTGAGATCACGACCTGAGCTGAAACCGAGAGTCGGTATTTGTGATGAGTGGAATAGAGAGACAAAAGGCCTTTCCTTTTTATTATTTCAATAAGCTTGTCTTTGTCTGTTTTTACTGAAGTAGAGTTGACACCCAATGTTACATTAGATTCACGTGTCTGACCTAGCGATTTGACACATCTATACGTTGTGCTGCGCTCACCGCAAGTGTAGCTCCCATCTGTCCCCATGAAGCACTATTGCAATACCACTGACTACGTTCCCTATGCTGTACCTTCTATCCCTATAACATTCATTCCATAACTGGAAGCCTGTACCTCCCACCCCCATTCACCCATGTTGCCCGTCCCCCCAACTCCGTCCCCCCGGCAATACCAGTTTGTTCCATGAATTCACGGGTCTGTTTTTGCTTTGTTTGTTTTGTTTTTTAGATTCCACGTGTAAGTGAAATCATATGCTATTTGTCTTTCTCTGTCTGACTTACTTCACTCAGCATAATACCCTCTGGGTCCATCCCCTGTTTCTTTATTTATGCTGTTCTTGCTCCCAAAACTCCTTTACAACTCCTTTTGGACTAGCCAGGACCTAGCACCCTTCAAGATGCCATTCAGGTGTCAGCCCTTAGCTTCTCAGAAGTTTTACTCACCCTTGCACTGGATAAAGGTCACCTCCAGCGCTTCCATAGCATTCCGGCCAGACCTCTAGCTCATCATTTACCACATTATATCGAAATTATATGTACTTCTGTCCCTCCCACGACGGAGTGAGCTCTTTGGGAGAAGAGACCATGCGTTGTTCTTCCTTATACCCCAAGCACCCAGCACAGTGCCTGCCCAATAGGTATTTGCCGAACTTTCTCAAAGGAACTTGCTCTCTTGTCCTCTGGGCCTTGGCTCCTGTACGTCTCTGTTGCACTTAGCGTCATGCAATGCAATTTAGCAGCTAATTATATACTGTATACCATGTATGATTCTCTAATTGCTTCATATGTTAATGTGCCACTTCTTCCCTCTTCCCTCAAGCATTGAGAAGAAAAGATTATGAATTGAAAGTGAATGATACAGCTGTAGGCCACACCCAGCTGTCAGTCAACTCTGCCCATTGAACGCCCAGGGCATTGTGTGTCCTGCCATTAATCACCAGACGCAAATGCAGGTGAAAAAGGGGCACCATTTACCATAAAGGCCTAGAACAGCACCTTCACATAGTAGGCGCTCAGTTAATATTTGTTGAATAAATGAATGCTTTAGTGAAAAAAAAAAGTAGTATACTTGGCTAGGCTAGAAATCAGGAGGCCTGGCTTCTAATCAGATCTCTATCACTTCATTTTGAACTTCAAAAGTCACTTCATCTTTCTGGGACACACTCTTATATTCTGGAAAACATGACAGAATCAGACCAGATGACCTTTAAGGTCTCTTCCAATTTTAATATGCAATTCTTCCTGCCAATAGTCTGAC
The DNA here is from genome assembly GCF_023721935.1 of Panthera uncia. Taxonomy (NCBI): domain Eukaryota; kingdom Metazoa; phylum Chordata; class Mammalia; order Carnivora; family Felidae; genus Panthera; species Panthera uncia. The sequence continues at coordinate 106,401,188 of NC_064817.1, read as the reverse complement.
AATCCCTCAAGAATAAGCAGAGTAGATATCTCTTATCTTCTCCATAGCATTGAGCACAGCGCTAAGCACACAGGACTTGATAAATACTTAAAAAGTTAGAACCGTCATCCTGCATAGTCACTATTAAGCAGAATTAACAACAACAACAAAAAGGCACGGGTGCCTGGGTGACTCAGTCGGTTAAGCATCCAACTTTGGCTCAGGTCATGATCTCACGGTTTGTGAGTTCGAGCCCCGTGCCCAGCTCACTGCAATCAGCACAGAGCCCACTTTGGATCCTCTGTCCCCCTCTCTCTCTCTGCCCACCCCCGACTCTCATGTGCTCTCTCTCTCAAAAATAAATAAACATTTAAAAAATTAAAAGGAAAACAAAATACAACCAATGGACATGAAACACACCTCGGTTCTAAAAATAGGACCTAAAAGAAAAGTAGGAGAAAACCCGGAAATCTATGTGTTGCATCTCAAAGTCTTTAAAAGATTTATGTTTTGAAATCCTAACTTAGGTGCCAGTCGCCACTCAAGCAATTTCATGAATCCCAGTGAAAACTTGAATGCGGTGGGAGTACAACTGCAGCCTGATCTTAGGCCCTACCCTCGCTCTCCCCTGTAATCACATGGGTTACCATCCGCTGACACGGTAACATACTTGTTGCTCTCTCTGGCCAACACCTCTCCTCTGAATTCTAGGATCGTATAGCCAACTGCCTATGTGAAATTGCTTAGGCATCTCAGAGGCATCTCAAACTTAGTATGTCTGAAACAAGAACTCATGATCTTCTCCCTGTAAACCTGGTACTGGTCCACTGTTTGCTAACTCATTGAATGGCGCCTCTATCAAAAGATATTGACTGCAAAAGTATTGACCTACAATGTGCCACGCGCTGGGCACATCGCAGTGAACGAAACAAAGATCCCTACTGCCATGCAGTTTGCATTTTAGTAAGAGGAAGACACACTAAAAATAATATGTAAAATCCGTGGTGTGGGAGATTTATTTCCGGCAAGATGAATGGAGGATGGTAACAAATCTTCTCCCTAAAGCAACCATAAGGCTGAGCAAAACTGTCCAAGACAACCCTTTCAGTACTCTGAAAAGTTACCAAAGGTGTAACAGAGTGACCGATCATCCCGATTTCCTTGGTTCCATCCCAGTGTTAGCACTGAGAGTCCTACATGCTGGGAAACTCCACCCCAGGATGTGAAAAATCCATTTTCAGCAACGGTTGCTCCTGCTTGGGGGGAAGGTACCAAACCCAAACTGTGGCTCCACAAATAGGAGTTGAAAGCAACACTCTTTTTCTTGTCAAAAGAACATGGCACAGATTATCCACAGTCACTGCCACCATTTTCAACCCTGACCACTGATGTTGGCAGCCACGATTTGCATTTCCCAATAACGCATCATCCATTGTTGCATCACTTGCAGGGATGCAACCTAAGTTTGCAACTTAAGTGCGCTGCAGTCATGAGTTGTAACATTTTGCCTTTGCCTGCCTGCGGATTAACTCGGATTAACGCTTGCAATTGGTATCGAGATACTGCTACTCTAATTTTTAACATTATGAATACTATCCACGTGTTCCAGGTGTCCAGAAAAAGAAATTGAAAACAATCACAATACCAACCCCATCTTGACCGGAGAAACCACCAAAAAAGAAAGCTAAGTGACTATGGTATTTTGATGACAGAAGGAAGGACACATACAACTGGATAGGGAGGTAAACAACCAAAACACAGCCTACTGAAAAATAAGCTGAAAAGAATTTGGGACTGGGCATGGCAGACAGAGGAATGTGAAAGCCCATATGGAGACCGAATCTCGCAAGTTCTGGATGAGACAGGCCTCACAAATCAATCAAAAGCTTTTAGTCTTCCCCAAAGACACTAACGTTCAGTCAAAATTGGTGGCCCCTGATTTAGCTTGGCATACCACACGAACAAACACACATTATTGTGTCACTCTCTTGATTGCTCTTTGAATAAAGTTACACTTCCTGATGCAGAGGTCACAACTAAAATCTCCTGTAGGGGCACCTGGGTGGCTCGGTCGGTTGAACATCCAACTTTGGCTCAGGTCGTGATCTCACGGTTCGGGCGTTCGAGCCCCGCGTCGGGCTCTGTGCTGACAGCTCAGAGCCTGGAGCCTGCTTCAGATTCTGGGTCTCTCTCTGCCCCTCCCCCATTCAGGCTCTGTCTCTCTGTCTCTCAGAAATAAATAAACCTTAAAAAATATCTTTTTTAAATCTCCTGTAGATGAACAAAAGAGGAAATTTTGGTATGAGATGCGCTGGCCCCTAACAGTGTGGAGTTGATTGTGTCAGATCTTACGGGTGATTATGCTTTTTACAGTATACCAAGTGATGTGTGAAGCAACTAAAAGTGTTTCTCCTAGCTTTTAGATACTTTGATTTGAAAAACAATTTCAAATCATCGCCTCAATTTCTATGAAGATCATAGTGAGACTACAGAAAACATAAAACAAAAGATTGTTAATATCTTGTCTAATTTTGCCTGTCTCCGTATTCAGCAGGCAGTGCCAATGTAAATGTTAGAAATCAGAAGGCTTTAGAACTCAAACTAAAATGTCACCAGAAAAGGGCAGTCAAATTAAATAGAACTTTCTCAATTTCTTACGAAAACTTATTTGGAATCCAACTTTGATTTCGCAATTTCAAGTTACCACTGTGCCTTAAAACCACTTTCCCTGAAGGGCGCCTGGGTGGCTCAGTCAGTTGAGCGTCTGACTTCGGCTCAGGTCATGGTCTCATGGCTCATAGGTTCGAGCCCCACGTTGGTCTCTGTGCTGACGGCTCAGAGCCTGGAGCCTCCTTCGGATTCTGTGTCTCCCTCTCTCTCTACCCCTCCCCTGCTCATGCTCTGTCTCTCAAAAATAAATAAACATTAAAAAAATTTAAACACCGTTGTCCCTGAGAAAAAGAGGGTTCTTATGATGACATCCAAAGCGCTTCAGGGGGCTTAAAACTGATGGGGATTTTTGGAACTTCTGGCTGGCTCAGTGGGGTAGAACATTCGAGTCTTGATCTCAGGGTCAGGCGTTCAAGCCCCACGGTGGGCACGGAGCCTACTTAAAAAAAAAATGGACATTTACCACATGAGTAGCCTATATGATGAAATTCATAGATGCAAAGGACCTGATTGACTAACAGCTGGTCTACCAAAAGTAGCTTGAAGGTACAAAGTGAATGTGATTTTTGGAGAACTAGAAACTAATTCCTACAAATGTAAAAACCTGATGTTTTTACTTCGTAAAACCTATGTATTCCATGCTCCACGCTTTTGTTCAGAGGCTATTTTAGCTCCTACGTTTAAGTCTTTAATCAATCTTGAATTAATTTTTGTGTATCGTGGGAGGTAGGGATCCAAATTTATTCTCTTGCATGTAGGTATCCAGTTGCCTCGGCACCATTTGTTGAAAACAGCACTTTCCCCCGCTGAATTGCCTTGGCACCCTTGTTGCAAATCAATTGACCATAAACGTGAGAGTCTATTTCTGATGTTTTCCATGGCTCAGTGTGTTTATCCTTATGCCGGTACCGTGCTCTCTTGATTATGACGGCTTTGAAGTAAGTCTTGAAATGAGGAAATGTGAATCTTCCAATTTTGATCCTCTTTTTTTTCAAGGTTGTTTTGGCCATCCTGGGTCCTCTGATCTTTATATATTGGTCCTGTGTCCACAACCTTGCTGAACTCATTTATTAGTGCTAGTAGATTTTTCGTGTATTCCTTAAGATTTGGTACATATAAGATAGTTTTATTTACTTCCTCGTTTCCAGTCTGGATGTCTTTTATTTTTTCTTACCAAAGCCTCAGTTAGAACTGCCAGTACAATGTGGAATAAAAGAGATGCGGTCTGAGGGTGAAAACTTGCAATTAGCAGTTAAATAAGTTTGGAGATCTACTGCACAGTAAATCAATGCAGACAACAAGGTCCTATTATAATCATCAAGCTTGCTAAAGAGACTAGATCTTAATTATTCCCACCACAAAAAAAGAAATGATAATTATATAGTTACCACCTCTGTGGCAATCATATTACAATATATAAATGTATCAAATCCACATGTTATACACCTTACATGTATACAATGTTATGTCTCAAATATGTTTCGATTTCACAAAATGTTGAATAGAAGTGACAAGGGCAGGCGTCCATGTTTCATTCCTGATCTTAGGGGAAAAGCTTTCAATCTTTCACCATTAAGTATAATGTCAGTTGCAGGTTTTTCACAGATGTCCTTCATCAGGTTGAGAAAGATGCCTTCAATTCTTAGTTTGTTGAGCGTTTTTATCATTCAGGGCTGGTGAATTTTGTCAAGTACTTTTTCGGCATCTATTCAAATGATCATGCGAGCTCTTTTATTCTATTGATGTGGTCTATTACATTGATTGAGATTTGGATGTTAAAACAACCTTGTAACCCTGGAATGAATTTCACTTGGTCATGGGGTATAATCTCTTTTATATGTTGCTGGATTTGGTTTGCCAGTGTTTTTGTTGAGGATTTTTGTTCCTAGTTTTATAAGAGTTATTCGTCCTTAGTTTGCTTTACTTGCTATGTTTTTGTCTGATTTTGGTGTCAGAGTAATACTGGCCTCATAACATGAATCAGAAAGTGTTCCCTCTTCTATTTTTTGGAAAGGCTTGTGAAAGATTGCTATTATTTCTTTTTAAAATATTTTTGTAGGGCGCCTGGGTGGCGCAGTCGGTTAAGCGTCCGACTTCAGCCAGGTCACGATCTCGCGGTCCGTGAGTTCGAGCCCCGCGTCGGGCTCTGTGCTGACAGCTCGGAGGGAGCCTGGAGCCTGTTTCCGATTCTGTGTCTCCCTCTTTCTCTGCCCCTCCCCCGTTCATGCTCTGTCTCTCTCTGTCCCAAAAATAAATAAAAAACGTTGAAAAAAAAATATTTTTGTAGAACTCGCCAGTGAAGCCTTTTGATCCTGAGCCTTTCTCTGTGAGTAGTTTTTAAATTACTAATTCAATCTCTTCTTAATACAGGTCTGTTCAGATTTTTCTACTTCCTCTTGTGTCAGTTGTGGTAGTTTGGCTTTTTGAATTTTTATTTGTTTGTTTGTTTGCTTATTTTTAAGGTAGGGCTCTATGCCCAACGTGGGGCTCAAAGTCACAACCCTGAGATCAACAGTTGCACGCTCCTCCAACTGAACTGGTTATGGTAGTTTGTGTCTTTCTAATAATTTGTCCACTTTATGGCACACAGTTGGTCATAGTATACATTTAGAATCTTTTTTATTTCTGCACGTTTGGTGGTAATGTCCTCTTTTTCAGTTCTGTTTTCAGGAAATTGAGTCTTCTCCCCACCTGCCTTTTTTTTTTTTTTTTTTTTTTTTTTTGATCAATCTAGCTAAATGTCCTTCAGGGTTTTTTTTTTGGGGGGGGGGTGTTTTTGTTTTTGTTTTATTTTTATCTTTTCGAAGAGCCAGCTTTTGGTTTCATTGATTTTTCTCTATTCTTTTTCTACGCTCTAATTCATTAATTTTCCCTCTAATCTTTATTATTTCCTTCTAATTGCTTTGGGCTTAGTTTGTTCTGCTTTTCTAGTCTCCAAAGGTGGGAGGTTAGGTTATTGGTTTGAATCTTCTTGTTTTCATGTAAATGTTTACAGCTGTAAATTTCCCTCTAAACACTACTTTAGCTGCATCCCATAAATTTTGGTGTGTTGTGTTTACATGTTCATTCATCCTGAAGTCTTCTGTAATTTCCCTTCTGTTATCTTCGTTGGCCCATTGTTTAAGAATGTGTTGTTTGGGGCGCCTGGCTGGCTCAGTTGAAGGAGACTGTGACTCTTGATCTCAGAGTTGTGAATTTGAGCCCCATGATGGATGTAGAGATTACTTAAATAAATAATCTCTAAATAAATAAATACATTTTTTAAAAATAATGTGTTGTTTAGGGGCGCCTGGGTGGCTCAGCTGGTTAAGTGTCCGACCTCGGCTCAGGATCTCACAGTTTGTGAGTTTGAGCCCCATGTCGGGCTCTGTGCTGACAGCTCGGAGCCTGAGCCTGCTTCGGATTCTGTGTCTCCCTCTCTCTGCCCCTCCCCTACTCATCCTCTGTCTCCCTGTCTCTCTCAAATATAAATAAACACTAAAAAAATTTTTTTAATAATATGTTGTTTAATTTCCACACATTTGTGAGTTTCCCAATTTTTTTTTCTGTCATTCATTTATAATTTCGCTTTATTGTGATCAGAGAACTTGCATTGTATGGTTTCAATCCTATTAAGTGTATTGAGGTTTGTTTTATTGCCTAATAGATGGTCTATCCTGGAGAATGTTCCATGTGCGCTTGAGAAGAATATGTATTCTGCTTTGTTTTGTGCAACTGTTTTATATACATATCTGTTAGCTTTAGTTGGTTTATAGTGCTATTCAAGATTTCTATTTCCTTTTGAGCTTCTGCCTAGTTTTTCTATCTATTGTTAAAATTGAGGTATTGAGCTCTTCGACTATTGTCGAATTGTCTAATTTCTCTTTTCACTTATGTCAGTTTTTACTGCATGTATTTGGGGCTCTGCTGTGGGTGTATGTGTGTTAATAGTTGGTGTATGTTCTTGGTGTATTGACTCTTTTATCAATATGTAATGTCCTTCTTAGTGTCTAGTAATAATTTTTGCCTTGGTCTCTATTTTGTCTGATGTTAGTGGAGTCACTCCAGCTTCCTTATGGTTGCTAATTATGTGATATGTGTTTTCCCATCCTTTGACTTTTAATCTATTTGTATCTTTGAATCTAAACTATGACTCCTCCTGTAGGCAACATGTAGTTGGATCTTGTTTTCTCTTTTCCAGTCTCACATTCTCTGCCTCTTGATTGGATTGTTTAATCCATTCACTTTATTTTTATTTTTTTAAGTAAGCTCTACCCCCAACATGGGGCTCGCACTCACGACCCCGAGATCAAGAGTCGCACGCTCTGCTGACTGAGCCACCCAGGCGCCCCTAATCCATTCACCTTAACTCTATTATTTATATAGTTGGATTTACATTGCTACGCCTTTTTCTTTTTCTATAAAATCTCATGCTTTTAATATTTCTCTATTTCTCCTTTACTACTTTCTTTTGCACTGAATGACTATTTTTTAGTATAGCAATTTAATGCTTATATAATCATTTTTTATTCTGTTTTTTTTTTTTTTTTTTAGTGGTTTTCTTTGTGGTTGCTCTAGGGTTTCTCATACACATCTGAACTTATCAGAATCCATCTCAAATGTACACTGACTTACTTTCAGCAACATATGGAAGTACTCCTATATAGGAATACTATATACTATTTATTATACTATATATATTCCCTCTTCCCCATTATGTGCTATTACTGTTATACATGTTACATTTATATATGTTACAAATCCAAACATATAATGTTACAATTATTACTGCATATAATTTTATATCTAGTAAATAAGCTGAGAAAAGAAGAGACCAAGTATATATTGACAGTTTGTTATATTTGCCTTTTTACTTCCCAGTTCTAGTTGTCTTCCTTCATTCCTGTGGGTTGCAGTCAACATTTGGTGTCATTTCCTTACTCCAATACAACTTGATTCCCCGCCACCCAACCTCTTTTGTGCTCCTGTTGTCAAATATATGACATTTGTATAGGTTGTAGGAACAATGATACAATTACACACATATTGTTTAATACACTGGCTTTTTAAAAATCTTATTTTTAGTGTTTTTTTAATGTTTTTTACTTAGTTTTGAGAGAGAGAGAGAGAACGAATGGGGGAGGGACAGAGAGAGTGAGACAGAGGATCCAAGGTAGGCTTCCCGCTGCTGGCACAGAACTCAATGAGGGGCTTGAACTCGTGAACCGTGAGATCATGACCCGAGCTGAGGTCAGATGCCTCACCGACTAAGCCACCCAGGCACCCCAACACATTGGCTTTTTAAATTAAGAGGAGACAGGAGATGCAATATAGATTTGTATGTCTTTTATAGTTATATAATTACCTTTACTGGTGCTCTTTGCTTTTTCATGTAGATTTGAGTTACCGTCTGGGGTCACTTGTGTTCACCCCAAAGAACTCTCTATCAGTGGAGCACGTGACTCTTGATCTCAAGCTTGTGAGTTGGAGCCCCACACATCTTAAAAATAATAATAATAATAAAAAAAACCCGGGCCTCCCAGTCTATATCTTAGGTCATAAAACAAACCTTAAGAAATATGATAGAAATGAAATTTTCTCTGACCGTATGGAATTAAACTAGAAATCAACTCCAGACAGGTAAGAGCAATGACAAAATCTTCCAAGCTCTTAGAAATTCAGCAACAGATCTTTGTATGATCCATGGGTCAAAGCAAAAACCTGAAGGTAAATTAGAAAATATTTTGAATGAGTTGAAATGATAATACAGTGTATCAAAATCTGTGGGCTGTAGCTAAAACAGTGCTAAAAGGAAAATGCCTGTTCAAGTATTTTTTTAATTGACACTCTTGTTTTATTTATTTTAATTTTTTTAATGTTCATTTATGTATTTTGAGGGGGGGGAGAGAGAGAGAGAGAGCAGGGGAGGGGCAGAGAGAGAGAGAGAGAGAGGGAAAGAGAATCCCAAGCAGGTACCACACTGTCAGCACAGAGCCCAGTGTGGGGCTCGATCCCACAAACCGTGAGATTGTGATCTGAACCGAAATCAAGAGTCAGACACTTAACTGACTGAGCTACCCAGGTGCCTCTGCCTTTTTCTTCACTGTTTGTAGGAATTCTTCATATATTTTGGAGAAAAGCAAGTCATTTGTCATTTATAGACTATACAAGTATCATTTCCCATTTTATGCCTAGCTTTTAGTGTTTTAATAGAGTCTCTCCATAAACAGAATTTCTTAAATGTGATGTAATCCAGTTTATCAACTTTTATTTTTATGGTTTATGGTTTGTGCCTTTTGATTTTTTTTTAAAGAAATCATTGTTTTTGCAAAGGTCATGAATATATTCTCCTTTGCTTTCTTGTGGAACTTTTGTTGGTCTACTATCCTCATTTAGATCCTTATTACATTTTGGCTAGTTTTGGCCCTTTGCACCTCCATATAAATATTATAATCAGTGTGTCAATTTCTTTTTTTTCAAATTTTTATTTATTGTATTTAAAACAATTTTTAATGTTTCTTTTTGAAAGAGAGAGAGAGAGAAAGAGAGAGAGCACAAGCGGGGGGGGGGGGGGGGGAGAGAGAGACGGGGACAGAGGAGCCAAAGCTGGCTGTGCGCTGACAGCAGAAAGCCCGATGCAGAGCACGAACTCACAAACCGTGAGATCATGACCTGAACTGAAGTAAGACGCTTAACCAACTAAGCCACCCAGGAGCCCCTCGGTGTGTCAATTTCTTAATGGAAAAAACAACCTATTGGGATTTTTATTGCTATTGCATTGAGTTGGTGGATCAATTTGGAGAGAGTTGATATCTTTACCATATTGAGTCTAGTAATCCATAAGTACGGTAATCCTTCTATTTTTATGTCATTTTTTTGAATTTTCTCAATATTTTGTAGTCTCCAGTATAAAGCCCTTGGGCATCTTTTGTTAGATTTATTCCTGATTAATTGATGCTAATAATTTATTTAAAAATTTTTTAATGTTTCTTTTTTTGAGAGAGACAGAGAGACAGAGCAAGGGCAAGGGAGGTACAGAGAGAGAGAGGAAGACACAGAATCCGAAGCAGGCTCCAGGCTCTGAGCTGTCAGCACAGAGCCCGACGCGGGGCTCGAACTCACAAATCGTGAGATCATGACCTGAGCTGAAGTCGATGCTTAACCGACTGAGCCACCCAGGCGCCCTTAATTAATGTTATTTAAACTATTGTAAATGGCATCTTTTAAAAACTTCATTTCTTATTTATTTGATGTTGGTATGTGGAAATACACTTGGCTTTTTCATATATACCTAAGTGTGTACTAAATTTGCTTACTAATTCTAATAGATTTTCTGTAGATTCTTTTGGATTTTTTTGGTGCAAAATCATGTAGTAAATAATGACAGTTTTATTTCTTCTTTTCCTACCATGTGTTCTTTATTGCTTTTTCCTGTGTTCTTGCACTGGATTCCAAGTTTGATATTGAATAGGAGTTATGATAACAGAATTATTTGTCTCTTCTTGATCTCAGGGGGGAAGTTTTCAATAATTCATCATTAAGCATGATGTTTGGTATAGTTTTTAATTTTTTATAGATACACTTCATAAGATCAAGAGAGAGCTCCTTTCTATTATGAATTTGCTACAAATATTTTTTTCTAATCATGAATGAATACTATATATATACTTTTTTTTCCACACAAACAGGCAGAACCTTTGTTTCCAACCCACTCCCTGAACCTCTGTCAGAAGCACTGTATGTAGAAGGCAGAGGAAGCCCTTCTGAAGCCTTCCAGAATGCAGCAGAAACCCCACACCCGTCACTCTTCAAGTCATGTGGATTCAAGTCATGGTGGGAATGTTGAGCAGTTACAGAGGCTTCTCAGAGAAGGCACAGCCATCCTAGACATTCATGTCTGGAGAACAGCTTGCTCGGGACGTCCTCAGGACCCTGTGTCTCCAGCCTTTCTTTAGGGTCAGAGGCCACAGATGGAGCTAGGTGTGGGTCGCAGGCTGGTGAGTGCCCCTGGGGGCTGCTGGGAGTTCCACAGGGCCAGCTTTCTGATAGTGCTCCATTCTGCTTGCTGCCGTGTCTGAATCTCTCTGGCTACTCCAGGGAAGTGTCAGATGAATGTTGGGCAGGATCCCTAGGACTGGGACCGAGTTTCCTTCGTCTGAAGTTCCTTGGGACAGTACCTGTACCCTTGGCCCAGTCCCCAAAGAAGGAGCCTGAGTGCTCTGAGACCCCAGACTCTCCTAAGCATGGGGCCGCGTCTGAGCCCTTCATACTCCCACAGCTTCCTACATTCCAAGATCCCTGACACAGAGCCAAGAGCCCTCATCCAAATGCTCCTCAAAGACAGAACTGACCCCCTCCCACACTCCAGGATCCCTAAGGCAGGGCCATGCACCCTTCACCCCAAGATTTCCAGTGCGACCCCCCCCCCCCAACTCAGGTCACTCAGAAACTCAGGAATAGAAGCTTGATGCAGAGGAAGGACTGCTTGGGCTACTCCTGGTGTTAGGTCCACGGCCCAGTCAGCCTTGCTGGTCTCCATCACCGCGGTCTGCCCTCTAGGTCCCCTGGCCACAGGCGCCCACCCCACCCCTTGCTGGATTCAGGCTCTCGCCACCGCAGCCATGCACACCTCAAGCTTGACCTGGAGCCAGGAAGGTACATCTGAACATTATATTTTTGAAGATTTTCCTCTGCATCTATCAAGACGATGATGATAAGATTTTTCAATCATTATCTATTTATATAGTGACTATATTTATTGGCTTTAGAACACTTGCCCTTATATTCCTAGAAAAAAATTTGTTTCTGATGTACTGTTCTTTATATATAGCTCTTGATTCATTTACTAATATTCTATTTAGAAGTTTCACATCTATGCTCACAAGAGAGATTTTTGGCAATTTTCCTTTCTTATAATCCTTGTTAGGTTTTGGTAACAGGCTATTTGGGCCCCATTAAAAGCATTTAGGTATGTTTCACTATTTTTGTATTCTCTTGAAGTGTTTGTAAAGATTAGTTTTTTCTTTTTTCCTTAGATGTCTAGAAGCATTCACTGGTTCAGCCATCTGGGTCTTGGGGTTTTCTTTGGGAGGTGTTTAGAAAGGTGCTTCAATTACCATAATAGATAACAGATTATTTAGACTACGTTCTGTTTACTTGTGTGTCACTTTGGGAAGTTGTGTTTCGTAAGCAATTTATCGCTTCATACAAGTTGTTGAATTTATGGGCTTAAAATTGTATTCATTGTATTATGATATTTTTTTTGTTATTTTTGCTTACTTTCCAAGCATTTGAGAATTTTGGAGTCATCTTTGTGTTATGGATGTCCAGCTTGGTTTTTCTGTGGTGAGAGAGCATACTCTAAACGGTTTGAATCATTTGAAATTTGTTGAAGCTTGCTTTATGACTCAGTATATGGTCAATTTCGGCATGTGTTACATTTGCATTTGAAAAGGATACATATTCTGTTATTACTGGATGGAGAGTTTTCTATGTGTAATATGTATACATATATATATATATATATACACACACAATATGTATCGACATAGAATCTATATATGTAAGTATCTAGATACCTGGAATTTGCTAATTTTGTTATCTATATCTTCTATCTTACTGATTTTTTGTTTCTTTATTCTATCAGCTGTTGAAAGAGGTGTGTTCAATCTTATGGGTTTTGTTTTTTTTTTAGTTTTTGTTATTAACTTAAAAAAAATGTTAATGTGTATTTATTTTTGAGAGAGAGAGAGAGGCAGAGACAGAGAGAGAGTGTGAGTGGGGGAAAGGCAGAGAGAGGGAGACACAGAATCTGAAGCAGGCTCCAGGCTCTGAGCTGTCAGCACACAGCCCGAAGCAGGGCTCGAGCTCACAAACCGTGAGATCATGACCTGGGCCGGAGTCGGAGGCTTAACTGACTGAGCCACCCAGGTGCCTCCAAACTTCCTATTGTCCTTGTGGATTTGTCACCTTTAGTTCCATTGATTTTTGCTTTATACCTGTTATGGGTGCATATAGCTCTACAATTTGTTATATTTTCCTAGCCAATTTATTCCTTTATTATTATGAAATATTCTTCTCTACGTCTAGTCATGCTTTGTTTGGTATCAGCACAGCGACATCAGCTTTCTTGTGGTTAGTGTTTGCAGGATACATCTTTTAACCATCCTTTTACTTTCAACTTATATTCAAGATACATACTTGAGAGTTGGGTGCCCCTCGTGGGCAGGCACAGGAACAAGATGGGAGGTTAGAGTCCCGGGAGCCACATGGAGGCCACAATGACTGCCTATGTCTGGCCTGGGTCGGTGAGGAGCCCTGGGGACCCGGCCCAGCCTGGTGCTCCCACCCTCATCCAATGTGTTCCCCACGGGGGATGACTCCCAATGAGGCGCCTGCACCTATGTCCAGGGTGGACCTGGCAGGTTTTCTATTAGATGATCATCACTGATAATGCTGGAGTTAGGAAGTCTCTGAGTCTTGGCTCCAAACCAGAAGACTTTGTTCCCTGCATATAGAGTAGGAGTAATGTTCGTTAGAAACTGGTTTGTGTTTAAAACTGAAGGTTGTGGGGCTCCCGAGTGGCTCAGTCCGTTAAGTGGCCAACTCTTGATTACAGCTCAGGTTGTGGTCTTATGGTTCATGAGTAAGGGTCCGAAGTGGGGGGGGTCTTCACTGAGTGTGGAGCCTGCTTGGGATTCTCTCTCCCTCTCTCCATGCCCCTCCCCCACTCATTCTCTCTCTCTCTCTCTCTCTCTCTCTCTCTCTCTCTCCCTCTCTCTCTGGGGTGCCTGGCTGGCTCAGTCAGTAGAGCATGACATTCTCAATCTTGGGGTTGTGAGTTCAAGCCCCACATTGGGTGTAGAGCTTACTTAAAAAAAAAAAGGAAGCTGTTACACATAATTGCAAATTCCTGAGATAGGACTAGCTTTAGGTATGGCTGGATCTAAGAGCTTAAATCCCAAATAAACCTCTCTCTTCATCATTTCTGTTTCCTTGTGTTCTGCATTCATTTTAGATAGGCCATCTCACTGTTATATTAAGCCTTGGAATACTCACAATAGTTTCCACAAAAGTTTCAATGCTGGTACTTGCTGGTTCTTATGGGTCCATCTTTGGTCACATACCCCTCGCCTAACCAATCATCATGGAATTTTATTGGCTGGATCTATATCACATGCCCAACTCTGAAGTTAGGCATTGGGATAAACCCCACTCAAATTCCATGATGGCATGCATTTTAATTCTCTCTCTATACATAGAGAGAGAATATTAATTCTCTCTATAAGAATATATATAGAGAGAATATTTAATTCTCTCTCTCTATATATATAATTAATATTAATTATCAAATGCATAATCATAATTTATTTATTAATATAATTAATATTAATATATATTAATATTTTATTTTTAAGTAATCTCTACATCCCATGTGGGGCTTGAATTTACAACCCTGAGATCAAGAGTCACATGGTCCACCCACAGAGCTAGCCAGGTGTCCCTAATTCTCTCTTTATATATATTTTTGGGGGCTTTTTTTGGTTTTTTGGTTGGTTTTTTTTTTTTTTTTGAGTTGATATGAGTTTCTGTAATTTACAACCAGAATATTCCCCAGGAGAAGGAGACAGTTTCTCTTGGCAACACATTCAAGAGGTCCCTACCATCCTCTCAGTTGCAAATTTCCTTCCTGATGCTTATTCTGTCTCTATATTTTAAATGCTACTGGCCATTATTATGATTGTTTTGTGCAATCAAATCGATCTGTTTTTATCCACATATTTAGTTATCCATTGCTCTTCATTCCATCCTGCCTTTTTTTAGTATCTGAGATTATTTCCCTTCTACCTAAAAGAATTCCCTTTAGTGCAGGCTTGCTGACTATAAATTCACTCAGATTTTGTTTGTCTGACATATCTATGGCACCTAACTTTCTTAAGGATATTTTCCCTGGTTATGGAGTATTGCTTTTACAGTCATTTTCTTTTACACTAAGATAATGCCATTCCATTGTGTTCTGGCTTCTATTGTTTCCACTGAGAAGTCAGGTTGGGTTTTGTTTTTTTTAACGCATTGCTTTATTTGCAAAATGTATAATTAAAATGACATGGTGTTTACACTTTTGCATGCACCATCACTTTGGAACCGACACATTTCCTTCAAAATGTGTAATTATATATAAATGCAGTCAACATTTAATATGTATGTTTTTTAATGGGGTGCCTGGGTGGTTCAGTTGGTTGAACGTCTGACTCTTGATCTCAGCTCAGGTCTTGATCTCAGGGTTGTGAGTTCAAGCCCTGTGTTGAGCTCCATGCTGGGCATGAAGCCTTCTTTAAAAAACAAATAGGGGCAGGGGCGCCTGGGTGGCTCAGTCGGTTAAGTGTCCGACTTCAGCTCAAGTCACCATCTCACAGCTTGTGAGTTTAAGCCCTGCGTCGGGCTCTGTGCTGAGATCTCAGAGCCTGGAGCCTGCCTCAGATTCTGTGTCTCCCTCTCTCTCTGCCCCTCCCCTGCTTGTGCTCTGTCTCTCAAATATAAAATAAACATTAAAAAAAATTTTAAAGAAACAAACAAAATTTTTATAAAAAACTTGAATTTACAAGGGTGCCTGGGTGGCTCAGTCGGTTGTCTGACTCTTGGTTTCAGCTCAGGTCGTGATTCCGGGGTCGTGGGATCAAGTGCTGCGTCAGACTCTGTGCTGAGTGTGAAACCTATTTAAGATTCTCTCCCTCTGTCCCTCCCCCCTGCTCATGCGCTCTCGCTCTCTCTCTCTCTCAAATAAAAAGAAATTATTTAGGGGCGCCTGGGTGGTGCAGTCGGTTAAGCGTCCGACTTCAGCCAGGTCACGATCTCACGGTCCGTGAGTTCGAGCCCCGAGTCGGGCTCTGGGCTGATGGCTCGGAGCCTGGAGCCTGTTTCCGATTCTGTGTCTCCCTCTCTCTCTGCCCCTCCCCCGTTCATGCTCTGTCTCTCTCTGTCCCAAAAATAAATTAAAAAAAAAAAAAAAAAGAAATTATTTAAAATATTTGAATTTTCAAATTCATTTTTTTGAGTTCTTCAAAATGAAACTCTTTAAGTGCATATCTCTAAATGCTCAATTTTGCGTGTATGCCATTTATTTTTCACTTCGATATCTTCTTGTGACCTCAGACTTCACTTGTTCAGAAGCAGCACCATTCACCATTTAATTCTCAATTGTCCATGTCACAACTCATCCAGCCACCCAGGACTCAAACCTTGAAATCCTCTTGGAGGCCTTCCCTTCCTCCATCTATGTTTTACTTTATATCAATGAATGAAGGAAGCAGTTAATGGAATCGGATCAGGAGGGATGCTTATATTTCAAATATTTGTCTTGGAATATACGGAATGGGACTACGTAATAAAGCAAACTTGAGGTGAGATGTGACTGTAAATCCATATTTCTAATAATCTTCTTGATAATTAGAAAAACTTTTGCCTGACTTCTTAAAAAGATTTTATTTCAGTTTAAGTAATCTCTACACCCAACATGGGACTCGAACTCACAACTCTGAGATCAAGAGCTTCATGCTTTATCGACTGAGCCAGCCAGGAGCCCCTGCCTGACTTTTTATTGTATCTGATTAGAGTGCCTGATTCTTCACCTCAAAATAGAGATGAAGAGGTGCTTATACTGGGAGAATGAGAAACTTCTGCTCTGCCATTTTCTTTCTTTGTGCTCATAATTATTAGCATTCCTTCAACCCATGCGTTCTTTGCAAAGATCTTCTGAAACCATTTATTCATTATATTGAGTTGGTTTAGCTAAAATTAGATAATACTTTGCATAATACATTTAACCCTCCACAGGTAAATTACAAACTAAAAATCCAAGGAATGTGGGAGAACACCGCGGCAAGCCATCTGCTCTGTGGAACTCCCCCTCTTACCCAAGAATCCCTGGGGCCTTGTATGTGACCATCTGCTATATGGATCCAGGGAAGGTGTGGATTTCAATCTGCATATGAAACATTAGTGAAGCTGACTTATAGAAATTTCTTTGGGTTAAAAAAAACTATATGGGGCGCCAGGGTGGCTCAGTCGATTGAGCATCTGACTCTTGGTTTCTGCTCAGGTCATGATCTTGTGGTTTCATGAGTTCAAGCCCCATGTCGGGCTCTATACCGGCAACATGGAGCCTGCTTGGGATTCTCTGTCTCCCTTTCTCTCCGCCTCTCTGCCATTCGCACTGTCTCTGTCTCTCTCAAAATAAATAAACTTAAATAAATGGAAAAAAAAAAACTATAGATAGAAGTTCTAATATTTTCTTACAGCATCCAATGAGGCCTCTGATACCTCCTCCTGGATGTACATACACCCCAGTTGAGAGATCAATACTATCCACTGTGCTGGATGGATGACCCATCAATAGGGTCAATAGAAGAAACTCACCACACTACTCAGATATTCCTCCTCCTCATTCCTATCCCAGCCCTAAAGTTCTCAAGGCAGAGAAGAGGGAGGAGAGCTCAAGAGAGAAGGAAACCCCCTACTCTGCTCTAGACCCAAGGTGGGCACTCTTCTCCGCCCTTTGAGAAGAGAACTTTGAGTGCGATCAGAGCCTGAAGCTTAGAAATCAGCATGAGTAAGTCTTAATTACTAAGATGCACCTTGTGAGTCATTGCACGGGACTGGAAACTTGGGGGATGGGACTGAGATGCCACTGAGGCAAGTGAACAATGGGAAAGTGAAGTTTGTCACAGCAGAACGATAACCACATTTAAAAAAAAACAAAATCAGAGGGCGATGTCATAGTTCAAGACTTCAGAGGCATCCAGCTGTGTGTAAGGACGCGAGGCAGAGAGTGAAGAAACCACAGAGAACCCCGGGCCCGGCGAACGGAGGACGGGCGTGAAAGCGACATCACTGCGCGGTGTAACAGGCTTTCATGTGGACAGGCTTGCCAAGAGCCATGGTGACCTTGCAGAGATGAGTGGTGAGGGTCACCTAACACCCAGAGCACAACTTCAAAGTCGGAGGCATATTGGTTTGGATCTGGGCTCTGCCATTTGCACTCTAAGTGCGTTGCTAAGCCTCCTTAAGTCTCAATTTCCCCAACCGTAAAATGGGAACACTGACAGTACTGTTTATTGAGGGTAAATAAAGGTAAACCGGCACATGGTAAGTGCTCCAATAGATGGTGGGTGGACTCATCAGCCAATGTATCATCAGATGCTCGCAGTTGGGTCTCTTTCTGCCACAAGCGAAACATTTGCTAAACCCTTGCTCCGCTCAAATGGTTCTCTTAAAAGAAGATACTGGCTGCCTTTCACAGAACTCTTATACCATAATGGGTACTGTGCTGTAAGCATCGTTCATGTAATGGTCACACTAACCCGACAAGATAGATGCTGTCTGCATTTTGCAGATGAGAAGCATCACCGAGGTTTAAAGACGTGAACCAACTGGCCCAAGGTCACAGAGCTTGATAGAGGCAGAACCCTGCTATTTCCACCCTTCCATGCTGCCGCCCACTGAGTATGGATCTCATTCTGGAGAACCTGTTGAAAATACCGAGGTGTCAATAACACTGAAAGTAAGTGACTGGGTTGGCAGTAACTTGGAATTATAACAAAAAGAACTAAAGGCGTACTCATAAGTTAGATCCTTGATTTTAGGGGAGTACATTTCAAAATGTTCGGGGAAGTCATTTCTAAGACTTATTTTGCTTTTTTGAAGGTAATTCGTCCTTTTCCCTCTGGTTGCTTTTAAGGCTTTGCCTTTAATCTTCAGGCAATTTTATTGTGACATGCCTCTATGTGTGCTTTTGTGTATGAGTATTTGGCCTCTAGATAGAATTTCTTGGACCTGTGTGTTAACATCTTTGCTCGGTTTTGGAAAAAGCCCATCCAGAATCTCTTCAAATATTACTCCTAATTTTTTTAACGTTTATTTATTTTTGAGAGAGCACAAGGAGGGGGGAGGGGCAGAGAGAGAGGGAGACACAGAATCCGAAGCAGGTTCCAGGCTGTGAGCTGTCAGCACAGAGCCCAATGCAGGGCTCGAACTCAGGAGCCATGAGATCATGACCTGAGCCAAAGTCCAACGTTTAATCGACTGAGCCACCCAGGCACCCCTCTTCAATTATTACTTCTACTCCATTGGTTCTCTCTCCTCTCCTTCAGGGACTTAAACTACATATATATTAGACATTTTTCAATGTGTCCCACATGTCTGTTCTTTTCTCTGTTTTTTTATTCTTTTTTTTTTCTCTCTGCACTACAGTTTAGGTGCTATGTATTTAATTATCAATTCATGGATCCTGTCTTCTGTTGGGTCTATTTGGTTGTTAAATGCTTGTGTTGAGTTCTTCGTTTCAGATGTTAGTTTTCAGTTCTAGAATTTCCATCTGATTCTTTTTTCCAACTTTACTGAGATACAATTGACATATAATATTGTGTAGGTTTAAGTATGCAATGTGTTTCATTTGATACCTGTATAGATTGCAAAATTTTTACCATAATAAGGTTAGTTAACATATCTACCACCTCACATAATTACCATTGTGTTATTGTTGTAGTTATGGTGAGAACATTTGAGATTTACTCTCATTGCAACTTTCAAGGATGGAATACGGTATCGTTCACGAGAGTCACCATGCTGTACATTACATCCCTGGAAGTTATTCATCTTACGACTGAAAGTTTGTGCTTTTCCACCAACATCTCCCCATTCCCCCACACCTCCCCCCCCCCAGCCCTTGGTAACCATCAACCTGCTCTGTTTCTATGACTTTGATGTTTTCAGATTCCGCATGTGAGATGCACAGTGTTTGTCTTTCTGTATATGACTTATTTTACTTAGCGTAATGCCCTTTAAGATCTGTCCATGTTGTTGCAAATGGCAGGATTTCCTTCTTTTTGGTGGCTGAATAATATTCCATTGTATATTTCTTCATTCATTGTATATTTCATTCACTGTATATTTCTTCATTCATTCATCCATCGGTGAACACTTAGGTGGTTTCCATGCCTTGGCTATTGTAAATAATGCCTCAATGAACGTGGGGGTACAGATAGCTCTTTGAGAGAGCGATTTTGTTTCCTTCAGATACATACCCAGAGGCAGAATTGCTGGATCGTATGGTAGCACCAGGATCTCACCACAGGTAGGTACGTGGTCATGGAGGCCAGTGTTGGCAGTAGGGCTGGGGGCACGCAGGGGCACAACTGGAGGGGTGAGCCTGCTGGCAAGCACTGTGCTGGGGATCGGCTGCAGGGGGCCAGCTAGAAGTCCTACACTCACACAGCTGCAGATCCAGGGGCTCCGCGGATCCAGGATTCTGGCTGTGGTTGTGGGGGTGGAGGTGGAGGAGGGAGCGGGAGGACTGAAGGGCTGGCGGTTCGTGAACACAAAAACCTGTGGGCAAAAACCTGTGAAGTCTGCAGGGCTTCCTCAGTGGTTGTGCCAGCCATTGGTTTTCAGCAGTGACAGCTCCCGGGGTTCTCTGCAAAGTGGGTGACAGGGCACTGTCTCGTTCCTGCTGCGTGGCTGCCGCCGGTAGCCCTGCCCTTCTTCCTTGTTCCCGGCCATCTCTACACATCTTAGTTTTGCTGGTCTCTGGGTGGGATGAAACTGAAGTGGGCCCTTCACACAGGGCCCCGAGAGGTTAGAGACACTGGTCATTCACCCTGCTGTCCCTTTTTTGGCCAGGGGAACTTTTTCTAGCTGGGGAGTTCCCTCTTGGCACTAAGCAGTGCCAGCCTGGGGGGTGGGACGATGCGGACAAAATGAAGCTGTCCTTTCCTTTTTGTGTGATAATTCTCCGGTTTTTTTTGTTTCATTGTGCTGCCGAAGTTGAAGTGGACTCCTAAGCTCTCCCAGAGTAGGGTTTGTTTGTGGGTAGCTAGTTGTTGATCTCTGTGGGAAAATGGAGGTCTCCTACTCCACCATCTTGGGGAACTCATCTGCTGATTCTTTAAGTGTTTTAAACTTTATATATTTATTTTTTCTTTTTAATTTTTTAAATGTTTATTTTTGAGAGAGAGAGAGAGAGAGAGACCACGTGTGAGCAGGGGAGGGACAAAGAGAGAGGGAGACACGGAATCCGAAGCAGGCTCCGAGCTGTCAGCACAGAGATGGACAAGGGGCTCGAACCCATAAACTATGAGATCATGACCTGAGCCGAAGTTGGTCACTCAACCTACTGTACCACCCAGGCGCCCCTTATTATTATTATTTTTTTTTTTTTTGAGAGAGAGCAAGGGAGTCACACAGAGAGGGAGAGAATCCCAAGCAGGCTCCACATTGTCAGCACAGAGCCCAGCGTAGGGGCTCGATCTCACAAACTGTGAGATCATGACCTGAGCTAAAACCAAGAGTCAGATGCTTAACCGACCGGGCCACCCAAGTGCCCCATGATTCTTCATTTTTTATTTTTATTTTTTAAAAGTAAGCTCTACGCCCAATGTGGGGCTCAAACTCACAACCCTGAGATCAGAATTTGGATAATTTACCAACTGAGCCAGCCAGGTGCTCCCCTCCCCAATTCCTTATTATAGATTCCAAGTCCCTGGTGAAATTCTTCATCTTATCATCCATTTTCTCTCAATATATTCATCACCATTATTTTCAAGTCTTTGCCTGTTAACTCAGATTTGTGGATCTTTGCGGGTCTGTTTCTACAATCTATCGTTTCCTCGTGGCACGCCTAGTAGGTTTTAGTTCAATGCTGGGCATTGTATATAAAAGTTACAGACCCTCTGACTCGTGCTGATGTTCTTTTCCTTCAGGAAGTATTCATTCTTGGGGGTATCTGGCTGGCACGGTTGGTAGAGTGTGTGACTTTTGACCTCAGGGTTGTGACTTTGAGCCCCACATTGGGCAAGGAGCCTACTTTAAAAAAAGAAAGAAAGAAAGAAGCTATTCATCCTTTGCTGGGCAGATAGAACAGGTGATCAATCATTTTAACCAGCCAGGGGCTGAGCTGCTGAAGGTTGGTTGATTGTTTGGTCATGCTTAGGCTACCTTGGTTGCCCCTTGTTTCGTAGAGCATAATCACCAGGGCCTGCAACATTTACCAAGGCCCTCCCCGCCAGAGTCCTTACTGCTGACCTTTGCCTCTTGAGAATCAGAGACTCTCGAAAACTTGGCTTTGATTTTGAGAAAATTTTCCCTTAGGTTTGTATTTATTTTTATTTATGTATTTATTTTTTATTTTAGGGAGAGAAAGAGAGAGAGCGAGCGGGGGAAGGGACAGAGGGAGAGAGAGAGAGAGAGAGAGAGAATCCCAGTGAGAGGCTGGAACTCATGAACCGTGAGATCATGACCTGAGCCGAAATCAAGAGTCTGACGCTCGACTGACTGAGCCACCCAGGGGCCCCCACCCCCTTAGGTTTTAGCCTCCCAATTCACATAGCACCCTCTTCACTGCTCTTCACACTTCCTTTCTTGGTTCTCCCACCCAATTCGTTCTCCATGCTGCTTCCAGATTGATTATAAAATAAACATTTATGTCATCATGCTACTCCCCTGCTTAAAATAAATCATACACTCTTTATAGCCTTCAGGATAATGTCCAACAACCTTAGTATAGGGTTTTATTTTTAAGATCTTATTTTTAAGTAATCTCTACACCCAACACGGGCTCGAACTCACGACCCCGAGATCAAGAGTTGCATGTTCTTCTGACTGAGCCAGCCAAGTACTCAGTCTTACCAGACTAGAAACTCCACGAGGACAAGAACTGTGTCAAAGATGTTCATCACCATACACTCAGTGCTTAACTCATAGGATACTCAGTTACTGCTTACTGATTGAATGAAGGCGTGAAGGCACCAGAAGTCAAGGACACACACGCAAGGGAAAATACACAAGAGGGTGTCATAGCTAGCCATGAATAGTGACAAGAAGGAGTTTTAAATCATCTGAGACTTGCAGGGCTCCTGGCTGGCTTTGTCAGTAAGGCATGCAACTCTCGATCTTGTGGTCATGAGTTTGAGCCCCGCATGTGGCATGGAGTTTACTTATAAGAAAGAAATTTGTAAAAATGATCTGTGACTTGCAGTAAAAGGTGAAAACCAAAAGAGACTCTTAGGGAATCTATCCTCAGAAAAGAAAGAAGAAGAAGACTAAGTAAAGCTACTTCCGAGGCTACGCTAAGGGCGGCTTCCTTCTTGAAGAGTCACATCTGCCTAGTTGAAGAAACTGCAATGATACTCAAGTGTTAACAGGTCTATAGCAACTTGGATAAAGCTATAGTCAAGAACACATAGCTCTTGTGGTCTGTAGGGAATGATTTAGCCGATGCCAGTCGCCAGGAACTAAATGTTTGTGCTCCCCCCGTTCGTATATTGAAAACTAACTCCACGCACTGACAGACCACTGACCACCTGTGCCTGGAAGGGCCCTTTGAATCCTCAAATCCTGGCCACCACCTCTTGCACACGCACATGCATGCCTACATACACACACACTGTGTTCCGAGATCATTCTACTCTGGAAACTGTCAAGACTTCGCTATTGCTGTTGAAACCAGGAAGCAAGCCTTACTGAGATGCTGGGATTTGTTTCAACTTTGTTCAATTAGTAGAAGAAGACTGGTCTAGACCAGGGACTGGGTTGATGGTGCAATTTGATAGGTGACATAGTAAAGAAATAACTTCAACTCTTCCTCTCGGATTGAAGAATTGGAGAAAAGTAGGCAAAGGAACTTGGAGGAAACAACGTGGACAGGAGAACTATATGTGATGAATTCTGGCTCTGACCTTTACTACTGTGGTCTTGGGTAAGTCACAAAAAGAATTCTCAGAGGGGCACCTGGGTGGCTCAGTTAAGTGTCTGATTCTCGGTTTTGGCTCAGATCACAATCTACGGTTTTGTGGGTTCGAGCCTCGCATCGGGCTCTGTGCTAAGGGCCAGAAACCTGATTGGGATTCTCTCTCTCCCTCTTTCTCTGCCCCTCCCCTGCTCACACTGTCTCTGTGTCTCTCAAAAATAAATAAATAAACTTAAAAAAAAAGAATTCTCAAAGCCTCAGTTTTTTCCATGTGTAAAGTGAGGATACGACTAATGTGCAAGGTAAGGATTTATATAACAAATGTTATGAGTGTGACATTTCATATACTACAGAGCTTTCCCCACCAAAGAGAAGGTAGATTCCTTAACAATAACTTGATATTAATACAATGATTAATTCTAGCAAAGATTATTAAAGGGAAATATTTTGGAGTATTTAGATAAAGAAGGGACCCATTGAAATGATACGTTTATATCTATATCTGTAAAAACTATAACGAAAGTAACTTTATTTCTTTCTGTGATAGGATAATTTAGGCAGGTTGCATTAGATTACCCAACTGGTTGATCATAAAATGTAGATACAGGGCATGCAGACATCAGCAAAGCATATAGGCATTTGACAAGGGCTCTTTGATGGGTGGGGGAATATGGGATGACTTTTTTTTATTGTGGTAAAATATACTGTGATATTATGATTTATAATTAAAAAATATGTATTTGGGGGTGCCTGGGTGGCTCAGTCGGTTAAGCGTCTGGCTCTTGACCTCAGCTCAGGTCTTGATCTCAGGGTTGTGAGTTCAAGCCCGGCATTAGGCTCCGCGCTGGGCATGAAGCCCTACTTAAAAAAAAAGAAAAAAAAAAAGAACAGGAAAAAAATATGTATTTGGTCTTCGATCCTGTTTCTGGCACAGAGCTCCTAAAAACTCTTGGAATTTCCTAAGAAATGAGAACCATAAAGGCGTTTTTGTATGCTAATGAGTTGACTTTTGTAACTCACCTAAGGATGGGGGCTGGTGGCCAGGGGCACCAAGGCTGAACCCAGGATTGGAATTTTCAGTTCCACTCCCTAATTTCCAGGGAGGGGAGGGAGGAGGTTGAATCCAACACCAACGGCCAATGATTTAATTAATTGGGCCTATTAATGAAGCTTCCTTAAAAAACCAAAAAGATGGGGTTCGGAGAGCTTCTGGGTTGGTGAACCGTGGAGATGTGGGGAGACTGGGCGGCACTCAGAGAGATCATGGAAGCTCCTCTCCCTTTCCCAGTACCCTGATGTATGCAGCTCTCCCTTCGGGGCGTTCTTGAGTTAGATCTTTTCATAATAAGCCAGTAATCTAGCAAGTAAAATGTTTCTTTGAGTTCTGGGACCTGTTCTAGCAAATTAATTGAACCCAAGGAGGGGGTCTTTGGAACCTCCAATTTATAATCCGTTGGTCAGAATCCCAGGTGACGACTAAGATTTGTGAACTGTCCCCTGAGATGGGGGCTAGGGGGAGCAGTCTTATAGGACTGAGCTATTGTGGGACCCAATGCCATCTCTGGGTAGATAGTATCAAAATTGAGTTGAGTTGTAGGACACTGTGTTGGTGTGTGAGAATTGTTTCGTTGATATGTGGGGAAAGCCCCCAAAATTGGGTCCGAGAACCTAAATATATACATTACATACATTATATAAAAATTACCATTTTAATCATTTTTAAGTGTACAATCAGTGGCTTTAACTACTAGGTTCACAATGTTGTGAAACCATCATTTCTATACATTTCCAGAACCTTTTCATCATCTCAGACAGAACCTCGGTACCCATTAAATAATAACTCAGGTTTCCTCGTTTCCCCCAGCCCCTGGTAGCCTCTATTCTACTTTTTGTTTCTATGAATTTGACTACTCTAGATACTTCATATAAGTGGAATCATATAATATTTGTCCTTTTGTGTTTGGCTTATTGTACTTAGCATGATGTCTCAAGGTTCATCTGTGTTGTAGGCTGTACCAGAATTTCCTTCCTCTTTAAGGCTTGTATGTATGTGCCACATTTTGCTTATCTATTCCTCTGTTGATGGACATTTGTATTGTTCCCAACTTTTGGCTATTGTGAATAATCTGCCATGAATGAGCTGGCTGTTTAAACAACCTGATGAATTGGCAACTGATGGAATGATTGTGCTTAAATGAACTGATGGCACCTGTTCCAGTGGTTTGCAGCCTTTCCCTGTTCTTTCTGCAGCCTTCCCCTGTTCATCAGACTTCTCAAGACAATAGAGCATGGTTAATTCACTTGTATGACAGTAGATGTGACAAGTTAGACTAACCGAATCAAAAAAGATGAAACGTCCTAGGGGCAAAACTAAGGTAATATATTTGAGTTCCGAAAACCAGCTGCATGAACACAGGTTGAGAATGCTGCCAATGTTTTTTAAAGTAATCTCTACACCCAACGTGGGGTTCGAACTCAATGACCCTGAGATCAAGAGTTGGATGCTCCACCCACTGAGCCAGCCAGGCACCCCGAGAATGCCGTCACTTTAAAGAGTAAGCTGGGGGGGCGCCTGGGTGGCGCAGTCGGTTAAGCGTCCGACTTCGGCCAGGTCACGATCTCGCGGTCCGTGAGTTCGAGCCCCGCGTCAGGCTCTGGGCTGATGGCTCGGAGCCTGGAGCCTGTTTCCGATTCTGTGTCTCCCTCTCTCTCTCTGCCCCTCCCCC
Source organism: Panthera uncia (assembly GCF_023721935.1). Taxonomy (NCBI): domain Eukaryota; kingdom Metazoa; phylum Chordata; class Mammalia; order Carnivora; family Felidae; genus Panthera; species Panthera uncia. The sequence continues at coordinate 106,375,094 of NC_064817.1, read as the reverse complement.
ATTCATGCTCTGTCTCTCTCTCTGTCCCAAAAATAAATAAAAAACGTTGAAAAAAAAAAAATTAAAGAGTAAGCTGGGGCACCTGGGTGGCTCAGTCAGTTGAGCGGTTGTGCGGTTGAGCCACCGACTTCGGCTCGGGTCACAGTCTCGAGGTTCTTGAGTTTGAGCCCCCGCATCGGGCTCGCCGCTGTCAGTGCAGAGCCGGCTTCAGATCCTCTGTATCCCTCTCTCTGCCCCTCCCCCGCTCACGCTCTTTCAAAAATAAATTAAGATGAAAAAATAAAAGGGTGAGCTTAATGCAAAGCCAGTAATATTCATTGCCCCTCCCCCAACATTCAATAGAGGTGAAACCACATTAATGGAAATACAATATCTAAGAAGTAGATGATAGTCATATTTTACTCTTGGCTGCACCTAAGGTATTGGTGTTCATTTCTGAGCAACACTTCGAAAGAATTTTTATGAGTCTAGTTGACACATTCTGAGCAACACTTTTAAGAACGCGTAAGAGCGTAATAGGACCTGGAGTGTCACTCTTATACTGTGACCTTGGACAAGTTACTTAAACACTCCATGTCTCAGTTTCCTCAACTGTAAAAATGTAAATAATAATCGGGTTATTGCGAAGGCTCAGTGAAGTATCACAGAGTAAGTACTCCATGAATATTAATTTTTTAATGTTGTGGTCAAAACCAGAGAATCATCCCACAAGCATTTATTAAGCACCTCCGCTGTCATAGGAGGAACACTTGAAGAAACTAGAGATGTTCAGCCTTGAGAAGACATAACGGGGGGGGGGGGACATGAAAGCTGTTTTCTGTTTTTTAAGATTTTATTTTTTAAGCAATCTCTATACTCACTGTGGGGCTCCAACTCATGACCCCGAGATCAAGAGTCGCATGCTCCACCGACTAAGCCATCAGGCACCCCTTGAGGGCTGTTCTCAAGTATTTGCAAGACTGTTAGGTGGATGAGGCATTAGGCTTTTTCTGAATGGCCTCATGGGGCAGACCTAGAACAGGCGGGTGGAAGCTGCAGGTTTTGGGTTCATGTGAGTAAAATGGAATATTGGCTGCCTTCCAAGACAGTGAGTTAACTGTCATTGCAAGTGCCCAAGCAGGGGCCAGACAAGGATTTGGCAAGTATTGGAAAGAAGATTCTGCCATCACATGGGTGATTTGAGTAGACGACCTTTAATGCTCTTTAATCTAGACCTGAAGAGTCTATGACGAGAGGAAAATGCTTTTCTCTTTGTTACCTGCGTGATTGCACAGACGCGTACGTCTCCCTGCCTCCAATGTCTTCATCAAACCACATTTGGGCCTACACAGAATGAATCAAGGTCAAATAAAGGGTGATCTAGGAAGCTTCAGTTGCTTATTTCTTAGCTATTTACCTTACAAGTGAATCTTGTGACCACGTGACTCAGAGTCCCGACCCCAGCTCCTCTGTATAATTACTGAGCAAAATGGTGGCCCAGACTTCCTTGGATAACGAGGCTGAGGGAAGTCTGATGAACTTTTAAAGAAATTTTTGAAATGTTCCTAAGTGCTTCTTAAAAGAAGTATCATTTGGGGGGAAAGAAGATATCAAGTTAAAATTTCAGCCACAGCCTCAGGAGTGGCATCTGAGGACATCTGTAAGGTTTTGTAGAGTTATCTGAAGAGCTGAGAGTGAAAACCAAGGCTTCCCATGTTTATAGACTCGTACTTAGGAATTCACAAGACTGTAGCTCTTGTCATGAGAAAACTTGAGTCAGGGAAATATGACTTAGTAAGTGGCCCAAACATGCTCTTTATTTGGCATCTGAATTAAAATGTAAAACAGAATGAGCCTAAACAGAAAGTTTCATAGAAAAATGCATCATACTTTGTTTTTTTATTACTTCCTACAAGAATCAGGATGCTCTGGAGAACAAAGACACTAGGTAAATCCAGCTAAATAAATGAATGAATTGTAAACTAGACTATGTCATTTAGAGGGGACAGCTAGACTTTATCCACAAAATGTATAAATAGCCAGGCAATTTAAATGAATCTATGACATAGATGAGTCTCACATACAGAAAAAAAGAGGTTGGTAAGTACTTTTTAAAGTTTCACAGTTGTCTTGGCACTTTGAGATAGTGTCTCACAAAACACAGAGAAAACTTGGAAATGTAAGCCAACAATATGGACTTTCATCCCATTTCTGGATGAGCCGCTAGCGGGAGGTACCGATAATTCTGAAAGCAGAAAAAGTGTCGAGTAATGTGGCGAAACTCATTTTTATTTGCAGGTAAACTGCTTTCTGACCGATTAGCCAAAAATCTTAGTCAATTTTGTTTGTGGGATTCCCCCCCACCCACAGCAATTAGTTTCTTACCAAAAGATAATTCCTTTTCAACAGGCTGCCCAGGGAAAGGTTAAACAAAGGACACATACCATAGCGAGTAGCAAAAACATTACAGTTCATGAACTAAATTGATATCTCCTATAAATCTATCTTTGAATAGCTACAGAGAATACTATTGGCATTCAGTGAGTAACAAAATCACAGCTTACAAAACCAAGTCAAAATACACTAGAACCATTTTCCCCTTTGTTTTTGAGGTTTGTGCCACAAAAATATGTTGGGTCATCTGATAGACTTGTAAGGCCCTTCACTGTTTATAAAAATGTGTTTGCACTCTTTCTCACCTGATCCTCATAACAATCCTATGAATAGACAATATTATCCAGATCTTACAGATGAGGAAACGGATATTTAAAGAATTTAAGTGATTTGCCCAAGGTCTTACAGCGAGAAAAGGCCGTTCCAGGGCTCAAACACAAAATGGCTGACTCTGGGTTATTTCCTGTCCCAGAACCGTCGCTCTGTCTCCTGAAGGACACATTCAGCCTAGTAGTGACAGCTTGCTGCTCCATTAGTAACGAAACCATTCTGATTAAAAGTCCAAAATGCGGAAAATTTCTTGTGATGAGTTCCTCTCCCATGGAAAGAATTATAGCAAGTGTTACAATTTAAAAATATTTTGACATTTTCGTTATGACTTCCCGGAACGTGTATCGATACATCACACGCGAACAGATAAGTTATGTGATTGCCTGATCTGGGTACCTGAATTAGGCGTTAAGGACTATCTATTTTCTTACTTGTGGAAGGAGCCAAATATCCTAAATATATGACTTGCGTTGCTCAATAATGTTAATTGCATGCAGTAGTGATAATATGAATTAGATATTGAACATGTAAAGTGTGCTGGGCCTCTATGTACATTGGCTCATAGAGCCTTCTATGAGGGATGTATACAGATGCCCTGCCGAGGAGGGGAGTCTCATTTTACTCTCATTTTACAGATCAGGTAATCAAGTTTTGTGGAGATTAAATAACTACATTGGGACCACACAGCTAATAAGTGAAAAAGCTGGGATTTAAACACAGACTATCTGACTTCAAAACTCATTTCTATTAACCAGTATGCCACATTGCTTCTAAAATAAAAGGAGCATAAAACCATAGGTGCTTTAAAAAATGAGAGGAGATAAAAAGTTTAAAAAAAAAAGCAGAAGCACTTAGTCAAATTGCTGGTTATTTGAAAAGTTTAGGGATCATTTCCTAATCAGTTTTACAGAACACTCTCTTTGTTCCGTCTCTCTTTCCATATAAATACTTTCTAGTAGAATAGAATACATCTATGCATACACATCTGTGTACATCTATATTTAATACTTTGTAGTCCACATTCGTTTTTTCTTAACATTGGAGAAATTGTGAGTGCACGCTGGTGATTCCAATTCCAATCCAACTCAACAAGATACTTCCTGCTTTCATCCGTGTTATAATTTTATCTCCCTTCTTCCAGTGAGGGGCCTGGTTTCCAGCAAAGCTCATTTACTTTCCTACACATAAAATAGCTTCAGGGTTGCTGCACCCATACTACTACATAAAACAAACGTATTTAAAAGGGTTGAAGATTTGCATGCAGTTGTGTTTTTTTTTTTTTTATAGCCCTAGTCTGAGGCTATAGAGACCGAGAACTGTGTTCCAAAGTTTCTTGGATGAGTTATTTTCAATGTGGTTATGTCATCCATTTGAAACATAGTTGGAGTCATTTGTTTCTTAATTGCATTCAGTTTGGGGTTCCTCCTCCCATCCTGTTGATTAAATGTTATCTCTGAAAATGTAGAACAGTGGCATTACTTCAGAAGTCCAAACTCCGCAAAAATGCATGCTCAGAGAAGTCTGACTTCCTGCCCTATCTCTTCCAACGTGTTCCCTCCTCCCGGATAAAGAATCATAGGCATTAGAATGATTGTGGCCTTCCAAAACTCAACGCTGCTTGATTAGATCTTATTCCTTAATATTTAATTCTATGGGGGGAATCGGAAGCAAAAGTGTCAAAACTAAAACAGTCTTCTTAGGGAGTCCAATAATGAAAAAAAAACAGGGTTCAGAAACACTGCACTAATCTTCACCTCTATACTTTTGTTATTTTGAGAATGTTAAATAAATTGAATCTTTTAATATGTAACCCTTTGAGGCTGGATTCTTTTCACTCAACATGACGTCCCTGGGATCCATCCAAGTTGTGTATACGAAAGGTTCTTTCCTTTATATTGCTGAGTAGTATTCCATAGTGTGAATATGCCATCGTTTGAATACACCACTCACCCACTGAAGGTTTTCTAGGGGTGTTTCCAGCTTTCAGAGATGGTGAATAAAGCCTTTATACACATTCCCATACAGGTTTTCGTGTGAACGTAAATTTGCATTTATCTGGATAAAGGCCAGGGGACCAATTGGTGAATGGTATACAAGTGTATATTTAATTTTATAAAAGACCGACCGACTATGCTCCAGAATGTCTGCACCATTTTAGATTGCCACCAGCAACATTTGAAAATCTGGGTTTTCCGCATCCTCATCAGCATTTGCTATCATCAGTATTTTTCATTTTAGTCATTCTGATAGGTGTATAATATCTCATTGTGGTTTCAACTTGCATTCCTCTAATGGCCGATAATGTTGAACATCTTTTCATGTGCTTATTTGCTTATTTGGAATTTTCAGCGTACAGCCCTTGTACAAGTTTTGTTACAATTATCCTAATTATATCATTTTATTTGATGATTATAAGTGGTATTGTGTTTTTAATTCTGGCTCCCGTTTGTTCATTGCCAGCAGACAAAAATACAATTGATATTTTTATGTTTTCCTTGTGTCTAGTGACCAGTGACCTTGCTGAATTCACTTTTTCTCAGTGCTTTCTGGTAGGTTCCTGGGATTGTATACTCAGACAATATAATATCTGCAAGTAGGAAGAGCTTTGTTTCTTTCTATCTAAACTGTATGTCTTTTATTTCTTTTTCTTGCCTTTTTTTTGTACTGTTGAGGACTTTCAGCACTATGATGACTAAGAGTGGGGAGAGTAGACATCCTTGCTTGTTCTCAGGGGAAAACATTCCGTACTTCACCATTATGTATTTTAGCTGTAGGTGTTTTCTAGATGATTTTTATCAAGTTGAAAAAGTTCACCTCCAGTCTTAGTTGGGTGACAGTTTTTATCATAAATGTTATGGACTGAATGTTTGCGTCCCTCCGGAATTCATCTGCTGAGGCCCCATTCCTTGATGTGACCGTATTTGGAATTGGGATCTTTGGATGGTCATTAGATCAAGTGATGAGAGTGTGGCCCTCATGATGGGATTAACACCTTTTATAAAAGAAGAGACACAAAATCTCTCTCTCCACCATATGAGGATACAGTGATACTACTTCCTGCCGGGAAAGTAAGTAAGAAATTCCTTACCGGGAACCTCATCTGCTGGCATCTTGATCTTGGACTTTCCAGCCTCGTGAACTGTGAGAAGCAAATTTCTGTTGTTTAAGCTACCCAATTTATGGAATTTTGGTATAGAAGCCTGAGCTAAGACAATGAATGAGTTTAGAATTTTGTCAAATGCTTTTTTTGAATCAGTTGATATAGTAATGGGGTATTTTTCTTTTGCGGGTTGCTGAAATAACTTTGTAGGCCCAAGATGGAGGCACTCCTGCATGGGGGTGCCACATCGGCAAACTGAAACTCACATAACTTTCGTGTCCCCCTAAATACACCTCTTGACCAGAAGCGCAACCCAGTCAGCCGGTCCTCAAATGCCAAGCCCACTCTGAGCCTTTCTCACTCCCAACAAGCTTGAATATGTGGCTCAAGCCAATCAGATATTTTCTATTTGTCTCTTCTTTGTTCTTTAGTCTTTATCTTTCAGAGAGCTACAAAATAGGAGACTGCTCACTTCATAAAGTATGAAATAAACTTTTTTTTTATATCACCTAAATCGTCTTCTTTAATCCTTTTTTAACAAGGTTAATATGGCACATAACATTTTGTGTCTAAGTTCATGTAAGATACTGATCTGTAGTTTCCTTTTTTCGTACTGTCTTTGCCGAATCTTGGTATCAGGGCAATACTGGCTTCATAAAATGAGTTGGGAAATGGTCCCTCTTCTATTTTCTGGGAAGAAATTGTGTAAAATCGATGTTACTTCTTCTTTAAATGCTTTGTGGAATTCTCCAGGGCTGGAGATTTCTTTTATGGGAGTTTTAAAATGGCAAACTCATGTTATTTAATAGTTTCAGAACTATTAATATTATCTTTCTTCTTGGGTGACTTTTGGCATTTTGTAGGTTTTGAAAAGTTGATACATTTCATTTACATTAAATTTCTGTACAAAGAGTTATTCATAGTAATTAATTCTTATCCTATTAATGTGTGCAGAGAACAGAGGGATAACCTGTCTTTCATTTCTGGTACCTGTAATTTGTGTTATCTCTCTTTTTTGTTTGTCAGCCTATCAAGATTTATCGATTTTACTGCTCTTTTCAGAGAACTAGCTTCTTGATTCATTGATTTTTGTCTGTTCGGTTTCACTGATTTCTGCTCTTATCTTGTTTCCTCCCTTATGCTTGCTTTGGGCTTATTCTGCTCTTCCTTTTTCCAGGTTCTTGAGTGAGGGCTTGATTACTGTTTTGAGAGATTTCTTCTTTTCTGAGCATTTAGTGCTATAAATTTCCCTCCCAGCGCTGCCTTAGCCTCACCCTACAAATTTGAACATGTCGTATCTCATTTTCATTCAGTTCAGTGTGGTTTTGGTGTCCTTTGAGATTTCCTCTTTAAGCCATTAGGTTATTTAGATGCATGCTGTCTGTCTCATTGCCAAGTGTTTGGAGACTTTACTGGAAGTTCTGTTATTGATTTCCAGTATGGTTCCATTATGGTCAGAGAACAATCTCTGTGTGATTTAAATTAATTTTTTTTAATGTTTATTTATTTTTGAGAGAGAGAGAGAGACAGGCAGACAGAATCTAAAACAGGCTCCAGGCTCTGAGCTGTGGACACAGAGCCCGACGTGGGGCTCAAACTCACCAGCTGTGAGATCATGACCTGAGCTGGGGTAGGACACTTAACTGACTGAGCCACCCAGGTGCCCCTAAATTCATTTAATTTTTTGAGGTTTGTTTTACAACTCAGGATATGGTCTACTTTGGTCAGAGTGACACGTGCTCTTGGAAAGAATTATATTCTGCCATAGTTGGGTGCAGTGTCAGACCCAGTTGGCTAATGGTTGTTAATGGTTAACCAGTTTTCTGTGGCTGCTGTAACAAATTACCACAGACTTAGTGGCTTAAAAGAACACAAATTTATTATCTTATGGTTCTATGCTCCAGAAGTCTGAAATGGGACTCATTGGGCTAAAAAACAGTGTGGCACCAGGGCAACATTTGTTACTGAGGACTCTAGGAGAGAATCCATTACCTTACCCATTGCTGCTTCGAGAGGCTGGTCACATTCCTTAGCTCGTGGCCCTCTTCTTCCATCTTTGAAGCCAGCAGTGGATTGGAATCTTTTCACTTACATCCACTCTTCTGAATCCCTCTTCCACAGTTAAGGACCACTGTAATTACATTCAACCTATTTTAAGTTTATTTATTTATTTTTGGGGGGAGGGGCAGAGAGAGAGGGAGAGAAAGAATCTTCAGCATGGAGCCCAATGTGGGGCTTGATCCCACGACCGTGAGATCAAAACCTGAGCCAAAATCAAGAGTCAGACACTTAACCAACTGATCCACCCAGGCACTCCATTTAACCTCTTTAGATAATCTGGAATTATCTCCTTATTTTAAGGTCAACTGATAAGCAAACTTAATTCCATTGGTTACTTCATTTCCAATGTAATGTAACATATTCCCAGGTCCTGTGGATTAAAACCTGAACAACTGGGTGGGGGGCTATTATTCTGCATACCATTTGTTCTATAATACAACATATTCAGAGGTTCTGGGGATTAAACATGAATATTTTTAGGAGCTATTCTGCCCCTGCAATGGTGTTTTTCAGTTTTTCTATATCGGTATTGATTTTCTGTCTGTTTAGTTCTCTCAGTTGCTGAAACAGGATTGTTAAAGTCTTCAACTATATTGTGGATTTGTCTGTTTCTCTTTTTAGTTCTATCAGTTTTTGCTTCACGTATTTTGAAGCTCTCTGGTTTGGTGTATATATTTAAGATCACTATATCTTCTTGGTAGATTGAACCTTTTCTCGTTATGCAATGTCCCTCTTTATCCCTGACGATATTTTCTCTGAAGTCTACTTTCTTTGATGTTAATAAAGGCAGTCCTACCTTCTTTTGATTAATGTTTGCATGCTATGTCTTTTCATCCTTTTACTTTTAATCTTGCTATTTAATTTTATATATATATATATATATATATGTATGTATTTTTAAATTTATTTTGAGAGAGAGAGTGCACGCAAACGAGGGAGGGGCAAAGAGAGAGAGGGAGAGACAGAACCTGACATGGGGCTCGAACCCACGAACTGTGAGATCATGACCTGAGCAGAAATCAAGAGTCAGTTGCTTAACTGACAAGGCCACCCAGGTGCCCCTCTATCTAATTATATTTGAACCGAGTTTTCGTAGGCAGCAAATAGTTGAGCCGCATTCATTTAACCACTCTGCCAACCTCTGTTTTTCAACAGATATACTTAACATTTGCATTTAGCAAAATATTGATACAATAGCGCTTAAGTTTTCCATGTTGTTGATTATTTTCTTCTTATTCATTCTCTTTTTTACTGAAGTAAAACTCATATAACTTAAAAATTAACAGTTTTAAATTGTGCAATTCAGTGGCATTTAGCACATTCACAACGTTGTGCGACCATCTCTTTAGTTCCAAAGTATTTCCTCATCACAAAAAGCAACCTGTACCTAATAAGCAGCCATTCCCCATTCCTTCTTCTCCCCAAACCCTGGAAACCACTAACTTACTTCCTGCTTCTGTGGATTTGCCTATTCTGGGTATTGGACATGAATGGAATCATACAATATGTAACCTTTTGTGTCTGTCTTCTTTCACTTGGCATGATGGTTTTGAGGTTCGGCCACATTGCAGCACATATCACTGCTTCATTCCTTTTTATAGCTTAATAACATTCTGTTATCTTAATAATATTCTGTTATATGGATGTGTTGCCTGTTACTTATTCATTCATGATTTTATGGATTTCAGTTATTTTAAGCTTCTGGCAATTGTGAATATTGCTGCTATGAACATTTGGGTGTAAGTATTTTTTTGAACACCTGTGATATTGTGATTTATAAGAAATAAATGTAGGGGTGTCTGGGTGGCTCAGCTGGTTAAACATCAGACTCTTGAGATTGGCTGACATCATGATCCCAAGGTCGTAGGATCAAGCCCCGCATCAGGCTCTTTGCTGAGCGTGGAGCCTGCTTGGGATTCTCTCTCTCCCTCTGCCCTTCTCCCTCGCTCATGCTCTCTCTCTCTCTTTCAAAACAAATAAACTTTTTAAAAAGTTCTTTCTTGCTCAGTCGGTTAACTATCTATCCGACTCTTGGTTTTGGCTCAGGTCATGATCCTATCGTTTGTGAGATTGTGCTGAGCTGTTTCTCTCTCTCTCTGCCTTTCCCCCACTCATGCTCTCTAAACAAATAAATAAATACACAAATACATAGACTTTAAAAAAGATTTTAAAAAATAGAAATAAAAATAAAAAAGTACTCTCTTAAGAAAGAAAGAAAGAAAGAAAGAAAGAAAGGTATTTGATTACTCAGATGACCAAAATATATTTCTCATATATATTTGGTCTTTTTCCACCATTCCTGGCTCACAGCTTCCAAAGCCTTTGGAATTTCCAGAGCAATGGGAACATTTTTTGTTACAATATTTGGTCTCTTGCTCTCAGTTCCTGAAATTGGTTCAGAGCCACAAAGGTAAAATGGATATCTTGTTAATTCATTTTAAGTCCCTTTCCACCACAACTGGGTTTATATTAATGAGGTGACTTTTAGAAAGCACATAAGGATGGGGGCTGGTTGCCAGAGGAGCCAACCTTGAAGAGAGAGTTGAAACTTTCAGTCCCTCCCCCCGATTTCCAGAAGGAGGTTGAGCCAATCACCAATGGCCAATGATTTAATGAACTATGCCTATGTAATGAAGCCTCTACAAAAAGCCGAAAGATTGGGATTCCCAGAGCTTCCAGGTTGGGGAACCGGAACGCTTCCATGTGCCCCCATGCCTGGCCCTAAACTCCACAAGGACAGAAACTCCTTTGTTTGGAACCTTGCCCTAGATATCGCTTCATCTGGCTGTTGATTCATATCCGTTGTAATAAACCAGTAATCTAGTGAATAAATGGGTTTCCTGAGTTCTGTGAGCCACTCTAGCAAATTAACTGAACCCAAGGAGGGGGTGTGGGAGCCTCTGATTTATAGCTGGTTGGTCAGAAGCACAGGGGACAACCTGGACTTGTGAATGGCATCTGACATGGGAGCAGTCTTGTGGGACTGAGCCTTCACCCTGTGGGATCTGATGCTGTCTCTGGGTAGATAGTGTCGGAATAGAAGTGAACGGTAGTAGGACAGCCAGGTGGGGTCAGAGAATTATTTTGTGGTGTGCGCAGTAAAAGGTAGAAATATAAAGCCAAAGGTAGGAAGTTAGGCTAGAGATTGGGGGATCTTACTTTTCTTTAAATGTAAGCATCGCCTACTAGAAATTTATGCCTGAGCACAGCTTTCACGGCATGCCATAGGTTTCGCCATGTGCTCTCGTTTTCTTTCTCTCAACTTCTTTTTTATTGAGATATAGTTGATCCATAACATCGTATTACTTTCATGTGTACAACATAATGAGTTGATATTTGTATATATTTCAAACTGATCACCACCATAAGCCTAGTTACACAGGTGCAATTGTTTCTCCTTGTGATGAGGACTTTCAAGATTTACTCTTAGCAACTTTTAAATATAAAATACAGTATTGTAAACTATGTATTTTGGATATTAACCCCTTATCAGATACATGATTCACTTGTTGTCTAGTACCTGGCCCTGGAGTGATTCGGAAGATGGATAGTGAATGACCTGGAATGCCAGGTGCAAATAAAGGTCATTTCCAGTACGGGCTCTGCATTTGCTGTCTTGCACGTGAAAGATGCCTTGCCGCGTGAGTTGTGTAAGATTTCTAGGATTTAACTGACCCTAAGAGGGGCAGTCACTCCAGTGGCAGCAAAGCCCCAGATATGAAAACATCAAGATACAGAAAAATTTTTTAAACATGGTTGGGGCACCTGGGTGGCTCAGTTGGTTAAGCATCTGGCTTTTGATTTTGACTGGGGTCATGATCTCATGGTTCATGAGTTCAAGCCTCTCTTTGGGCTCTGTGTGGACAGCATGGAGCCTGCTTAGGATTCTCTCTCTGTCCCTCCCCAGCTGGTGCATGCATAAGCTCTCTCTCTCTCTCTCTCTCTCTCTCTCTCAATAAATGGATAAGCTAAAAAAAACCCATGGTTAATATAGGTATTTATGCAAGGATAGCCAAATAAACCAGTGGAACAAAATAGAGAATCCAGAAACAGACCTATAAATATTCAGCCACCCGATTTTTTACAAAGGCACTATTTTAATTGAGTGGGGGAAATAATGGCCTTTTCAGTAAATAGTACCTTATTTGGAATCCATATGGAAAAATGTGAATTTGGACTCTTACTTCACACAGCACACATTTGTTCCAGATCTATTATAGAACTAACTGTAACAAGTAAAATGATAAAACTTCTAAAAGGCAAAATAGGAAACTATCTTCATTAAGCTGGGGGAGGCAAATATTTCTTAAACATTAAATAAAAAGCAATAACCAAAAACGTAAAGATAAATAAACAGGTCTTCATTAAAATGAAAAACTTCTAGGGGTGCCTGGGGGGGGGGGGTCAGTCGTTTAAGCGTCCAACTTCAGCTCAGGTCACGATCTCACAGTTTGTGAGTTCGAGCCCCACGTCAGGCTCTGTGCTGACAGCTCAGAGCCTGGAGCCTGCTTCGGATTCTGTGTCTTCCTCTCTCTCTCCCCTCTCTCACTCGTTCTCTCTCTCTCTCTCTCTCAAATGAAGAACTTCTGTATACCAGAAGACATCATATAAAAAGTGGAAAGGCAAGCCATAAACAGACAATATTTGAAATACATGTCTGACAAAAGTCTCCTAGCATGACTATATAAGGAATTCCTGCATATCAATGAAATAAAAACTGTTCATTAAAAAAAAATTTTAATGTTTATTTTTGAGAGAGGGAGAAACAGAGCATGAGTCAGGGAGGGGCAGAGAGAGAGGGAGACACAGAATCCAAAGCGGGCTCCAGGTTCCGAGCTGTCAGCACAGAGCCCGATGCGGGGCTCAAATCTGTGAACCGCGAGATCATGACCTGAGCTGAAGTCGGACACTCAACCGACTGAGCCACCCAGGTCCCCCAAAACAGTTGATTTTCTTAATGAAAAGACTTCCACAGGTATTTCAAAAGATAGGGTCTACAGATAGCCAATTATCATGTGCCAAGGTGCTTAACATTTATTATCAATAAACCAGCATGTGATAATATAGCAAATACATCAGAAAATCTAAGATTTGGAAGTCCATTAATGGCAAGTGTTGGCAAATATGTGGAGTGACTTTTGTACTTTGCTCCTTGTAGTAAAGATTGGTACAACCACTTTGGAAAGCTGGCAGGTGTCTACCAAGCTGAACACATGTTTATCCTACGACCTAGAAATACCAGTCCTAAGTATATACCCAAGAGAAGTAAGGACATATGTCTACCAAAAGGCACATGAGAGAATGTTCTTAGCCACATTATTCAGAAAAGCTCCAAACTGAAATCATCCAAATGTCCATCAGTGGTGGAATGCACAAATATACGGCGGTTTATTTATACAAAAGAATTATATCCATACATATATGCATAATACATAATATGTATATATATTTGCATATTTTTAAAGTAATGCGACTAGCAACAATGTGGATTGGTTTCACAGATACAATGTTGAAATAAAAGTTGCCGATACGGGTCACCTGGATGGCTCCAGTGGGTAGAGTGTGAGACTCTTAACCTCAGTGTTGTGAGTTCAAGCCCCATGTTGGGCACGGAGCCTACTTAAAAAAAAAATCCAACATAAAAGACCATGTTATTTTTTTTTAACATTTTTTAAAGTTTATCATTTATTTTTGAGAGAGAGAAAGAGAGACAGCGAGCATGTGAGCTAGGAAGGGGCAGAGAGAGAGAATCCCAAGCAGGCTCTGCGCTGTCAGCGCTCGATCCCATGAACTGCGAGATCATAACCCGAGACGAAATCAAGAGTCAGACGCTTAACGAACTAAGCCATCCAGGTGCCCCCAAAAGAGCATATTCTTTAATTCCATTTATGTGAAGTTTCAAAGCAGGCCAAACTGATCGATAATAATAGAAGTCAGAATCATAATTACTGAAAGCCGGTTAGTGAAGAAGGGGGGCTTGAGGCAGGCTTCTGGGATGTTGGTCATGTTCTTTAGTGTGATTTGGGTGGCGACTGCAAGGCTATGTTCACCTTGTGAAAACTCACTGAGCTATGCATGTAAGATTTGTGCACCTTATAAAGCGTGTAGGTTTTATTTTGAAAGAAAACTTACCAAAACTTGCCTTTGAAAATTCTAGTATAGATAGGTGGAATCAAAGCCAGAATATGAAGAGAAAGGAAACCATGTTTTGTTATCTTCTGTGATTTGGATTAGTAAAAAAACAAAGTCGATTTTACCAGAAATATAACACAGATATAGTTTTAAGCAGGACATATTTCCTGTCTTTATTGTTGGTGTTGAGAGTTGATGAAAGTCGCAGGAAGGATAACCAAAAACATCAAAAGCCCGTGACTTTCTAACACAAATGAGACAACGTGCTATGGTTTAACCAGGAACACGGGCTCTGGAGACAGACCTGTTTTTGAATCCCCGCTCTGTCACAAGCTAGCTGTGGGATCTTGCACAAGGATTGTATCCTGTCTGAGCCTCATGTCCTTCAACGTTAAAATAGGACTAACAATGGGGCGCCTGGGTGGCTCAGTTGGTTAAGCATCCGACTTCGGCCTAGGTCATGCATGATCTCACCGTTCCTGAGTTCGAACCCCTTGTCGGGCTCTGTGCTGACAGCTCAGAGCCTGGAGCCTGTTTCAGATTCCGTGTCTCCTCTCTCTCTCTCTGCCTCCCCCCGCCCCCGCCCCCCTGCTCACACTCTCTCTTTCTCAAAAATAAGCATTAAAAAAAGGACTAATAACACCTACCTCATAGGGCTCTATGTCAAATGCCTAGCCCCTAGTCATTATTGTTTTTATTACTACAGTTAGGTATAGAGGCTTCACCAGATGGTATGGGGACAGCTGCTCTTCAGACACAGGCGGAAGAAAGTGGCTGTGGGTGTGTCTACCATCATCTAATCCCCTCCTTTCTTTTTTTTTTTTTTTTAAATTTTTTTTTCAACGTTTTTTATTTATTTTTGGGACAGAGAGAGACAGAGCATGAACGGGGGAGGGGCAGAGAGAGAGGGAGACACAGAATCGGAAACAGGCTCCAGGCTCCGAGCCATCAGCCCAGAGCTCGACGCGGGGCTCGAACTCACGGACCGCGAGATCGTGACCTGGCTGAAGTCGGACGCTTAACCGACTGCGCCACCCAGGCCCCCCTAATCCCCTCCTTTCTTGAATAATTCCTATGCTGATAGTTACAAGCCAGCCAGCATGGAAATCCTCTGACCCCAATGCTTCGAACCCACTTTTGGCAAAAACAAGGCACACCCAAAAAGGCTTGATAGGAAATGGGCCTGAGCGTCCACTAGAACTGAGGAATAAATTTAAGTTACATCCCGCTGGCGGCGATGGGGCCTGGGACCAAATCCCGAGGTGGAGTAGACAATAAAAGGCCACGCAGGGTTCCGAGTTTGGGTGAGAAATGTGGGTAGAGAAATGGAGGAAGAGACTGCAGCAAGAACGGAATTTGAATCTGCCATCCAGACTGTTGGTTGTTCCAGGAATTCCCTGGGTAACTGCCAGGATTAGACACGATTGTCCAAGTGTCATGCTGTTCAGGTTGGAGTTTACAGACCTCTTTTTAAAATTTACTTGGGGCGGGGGAGAGAGGGAGGGAGGGAGAGAGAGAGAATGTCAAGCAGGCCCCGCACTGTCAGCCTGGAGCCCAATGTAGGGCTCGATCCCGTGAACTGTGAGATCATGACCTGAACCAAAATCAAGTCAGACACTTAACCGAGTCACCCAGGCACCCCATTGACGGATGTTTCAATACTCTTCCAAAGAAGGGAAGAGAAATAAGACTGACAGATGGTCTAGCAAACAGTACAAGACAAAATATGGCAAGGACCCCAGTGGGCCAAGCACTGTCATTCACAAGCACGCAATCAAAGACACTTCCGAGCTTAACCCTCGCGCTGCCCTTGCTTATTGACTGCTACAGTTGCTGACTCTCCAACCTCAGATTATTTCCGGTCCCATGATGAAGCTGTCACTGGCATCAGTCTATCGGGAGATGCATGCTGTATTCCCTCTGTGCATCCACAAGGGGCAACAGAGAGCAGTGTTAGCTTGGCCTCAACAAACCCAATCTTTGAGGGTTCTTTAAGGAACTATGCACACTCCGTGTTAGTACGGAGATCCCATTCAGTAATCGGGGTTAAGGGGAGGTCAGGAGCTGGGAGGAGGAAGTAGATTGGGAACAGGAAGACTCACCTTATCTTTTAGCCTAACTCTCTTGCTTGGCTTTTTTCTGGACTCCTAGGTACCATGCTCTTGGGAACAAAGATGATCCGTGTTCATAAAAGCTCCCTTCATACCGCTGTCCAACTGCTTTCTGGCAGCTGACTTCTCCTTTAAATGATGGTGGACCGAATTTCTTGGTGGCCGAATCACAATGTAAAGCATTTATTTATGATTTTGTACCCCCATGAAAAAAAA
This sequence comes from Panthera uncia, assembly GCF_023721935.1. NCBI lineage: Eukaryota > Metazoa > Chordata > Mammalia > Carnivora > Felidae > Panthera > Panthera uncia. Next base: position 106,358,771 of record NC_064817.1, on the reverse strand, counting down.
TAAACAAGAAAAACACATCATTCATTCATTCCTTCGTTCAGTACACATTTGTTCAGAATCTTCTGCTGTAGAATTCCTTCAGATGACAGGATGACAGTGTGGGTTAATTGTTACTGAATTGGCAGGAAGCCCAGCAGTATTAACAACAAAGTTAAGGAAGAACTTTTCACGGGCAAACAAGCTGGCGAAATCACTACACAAAAGCCTAAGTATTTATATTCTCCCATTTCAGTGTAAAAACTCATGCCGTAATCACAAATCTACGGGATTTAAATTACAGACCAGAGCATGTCACTTAATTGACACAGCATTAATCCTCTTTCATAGGCCAGCAACGTGTATAACTGGGGTTCAGCTTCTCATCAAAGACAGGACAAGCTCATTGGAATGCGTTCGGCCCAGCTGGAGAGGAACACTTTCTAGAACAACCTGTGCATCTAACTTTTGGATGAAACATGAAGCAGAAAACATCACTGTACTTTTAACCGAAGTTGTTGGGGAAAGCAAAATGTACTACACACATTTCTGGAGAAATTACTAGAGTAACTATTAGAGGAGCATTATTAAAACTTGTCCCGCAGGGTCCTGGAGCACAGCCATCCCCAATTAGATGTTGGCTTTATCAGAAGCCTACCCCTTCCCTTCACAGAGAAAATAATTGGCACCTTAGGAGAATCTGTGACAACATCAGCAATTTCATTTACTTGGTAGTGGTACTTTGTTTTCCCTCCTCTTATTCTTCCTTTTTTTCCCCCCTGAGGTATAATCCACAGGCCATTTTAAAGTGTACAATTCCGTGCTTTTTAGGCTATTCGCCATGATGTGCGACCAGGATCTACTTTCTGTGCCTATGGATTTACCTATTCTGGACATTTCAAATGAATGGAATTATCAATATGTGGCCTTTGCTGTCTGGTTTCTTTTTTTTAATCGAGCTATAATTAACATATAATGTTCGGCTGGTTTCAGGCATACAACGTACGGATTCGACAATTCTATACAATACTTACTGGCCACCATCTGTACCGTTGCACCTGACCTCTTTGACTTTACATGTTTCCCGGGTTCATTGATGTTGTGTTACACATCGGTATTTCGTTCCCTTTATGGCAGAGTAACGCTCCATTGCATGGATATACCACATTTTGTCTATCGATTTATTGATGGACACTTGGGTTGGTTGACATTTGGGCTGTTATACAGAATGCTGCTCTGAACAGTCACATACCAGTTTTTGTGGGAATGCATGTTTTCATTTCTTTTGGGTGTATACCTTGATGTGGAATTGCTGGCTCTCATGGCGACTCTACATGTCCCTTTTCGAGGAATTGTCAAAATGCTTTCCAAAGTAGCTCTACCGTTTTGCATAGCCACCAGCAATGTATAAGCGTTCCAATTTTTCTATCCCCACCAACATTTGACATTATGCACCCTTTTATGATAACCATCGTGGTGGATGTGACACAGTATCTCATTGTGATTTGATTTGCATTTCCCCGATGACTAATGCCATTGAGTGTATTTTCATGCACGTTTTGGCCATTCATATATCTTTGGAGAAATGGCTATTCAGGTCCTTTGTCTGTTTTTAATTAGATTGGCTCTTTGTTGCGAAACTGCAAGAGTTCTTTTTCTTTCCTTTTTTAAAAATGTTTTAATGTGTATTTATTTTTGAGAGAGAGACAGAGAGACAGAGACAGTGTGTGAGTGGGCAAGGGACAGAGAGAGAGGGAGACACAGAATCCAAAGCAGGCTCCAGGCTCCGAGCTGTCCACACAGAGCCCGACACAGGGCATGAACTCACAAACTGTGAGATCATGACCTGAGCCAAAGTTGGATGCTTAACTGACTGAGCCACCCAGGCGCCCCCTATTTTTAAGTAATCTTTATAGCCAACCTGGGGTTCAAACTTACAACCCCAAGATCAAGAGTCTCATGCTCCACCGACTGAGCCAGCCAGCCCCCTCTTCAAGTTCCTAATAGGGTCCTTTGATGCACAAAATTTTTTAATTTCGATGAAGTCCAATTTATCTATTTTTTTTGTTTGTTTCATGTGTTTTTGGTGTCATAGCTACAAATCTGGGGCAAATTCAAGGTCATGATTTCTCCTATGTTTTCTCCTAAGAATTCCATAGTTATAAATCTGACACTTAGCTCTTTGGTACATTTTGAGTTAACATTTTTTTTAATCATAATTTTTATGTGGTATGAAGTAGGAGCCCAACTCAATTTTTTTTTTTTGCTTGTGAATATCCAGTTGCCCAAGGCCTCATTTGTTGAAAAAAGTATTCTTTCCTCATTGAATGGTCTTCAAAAACCGATTGACCATAGATGTATAGGTTGATTTCTGAACTCAATTCTTTTCCATAATCTATACATTTTTCCTTATGCCAGTACCACACTGTTTTGATGAATATAGTTTTATGGTAAGTTTTGAAGTTGCAAAGTGTAAGTCCTCCAACTTTGTTCTTTTTCAAGATTGTTAGGTTATTGTGGGTCCTTTGCATTTCCATGCTAATTTTTACATGTTAGGATGAACGTGTCCATTTCTGTAGAAAAGGCAGCTGGGATTTTGAATGGGGCAGCACACTTTCTGTTGCTCAGTGTAGTGTGGGTAGTATTTTCATCTTCATGCTATTAAGTTTTCCAATCCTGGGAATATAGGATGTCTTTCCACTTAGGTAGTTCTCTAATTTCTTTCAACAGTGACTTGTAGTTTTCAGTGCTAAATACTTGGACCTCCTTGGTCAAATTTATCCCTAATTAAATCTTTTTGATGCTCTTGTAAATAGAATTGTTTTCTTTTTTTCTTTTCTTTGTTTTTTGAGAGAGAGAGAGAGAGAGACGGTGCAAGTGAGTGAGGGGGCAGAGAGAGAGAGAGAGAGAGAGACAGAAAGACAGACAGACAGAAGCTGGGCTCACCCGATGCAGGGCTCGAGCTCACCCCATGTGAGGCTCAAACTCACAAACTGTGAGATCATGACCTGAGCCAAAGTCGGATGCTTAACTGACTGAGCCACCCAGGTGTCCTGGAATTGTTTTCTTAATTTCACTTTCATATTGTTCCTTGCTGGTATAAAGAAATATCATTGATTTTTGTGTGTTGATCTTGTTTCCTCCAATCTTACTGCACTGGTTTACTGACTCTAATAGGTTATTTTGTGAATTTCTTATCATTTTCTATATACAAACACTAGTCACATGCAACTAGAAATAGTTTTCTTTCTTTCTTTCCCATCTGGATGCCTTTTCTTTGTTTTCCTTGCTTAATTCTCCATGATAGAAGCTCCAATACAATGTTGGGTGAGAGCAGAAATAGCAGACATTCATGTTTTGTTTCTGATCTTAGGGGGAAAGCTTCGTCTTTTACCATTACTTATGATGCTAACAATGGATTTTTTCATAGATGTCCTTTATCAGGTTGAAGACATTCTCTTTTATTACTAAAGTTGAGAGGCTTTTTTAAACCATGAAAGGGTGTTAGGTTTTGTCAAATGTTTTTCTGCATCTATGAAATGATTATATTGTTTTGTCTTTTATCCTAATAGTATGCTATATTACATTCATTGATTTTTGTATATCGAACAAAACCTGTATTTCTGAGCTAAATCCTACCTGGTCATGGGGTGTAAACCTTTTTCTATATTGTGGGATTTGGTTTGCTAGTATTTTGTTGAGGATTTTGTGTCTATATTTATAAAGGACACTGGTGTGTAGTCTTATTTTCTTGTGATGTCTTCGTCTGGTTTTAGCATCAGGGTAATATTTGCCTTTTAGAATAAGTTGGGAAGTATTCTGTCCTTTTTTACTTTTTGTAAGAGTTTATGAAGAATTGTTGTTAATTCTTCTTTTAATGTTTATTTATTTTGAGAGAGAGAGAGAGAGAGAGAGAGAGAGGGAGAGAGAGCAGGGGAGGGGCGGAGAGAGAGGGAGAGAGAATCCCAAGCCCACGTGGGGCTTGATCCCATGAACCATGAGATCATGACCTGAGCCAAAAATCAAGAGTTGGACACAACTGACTGAGCCACCCAGGTGCCCCTGTTGTTAATTCTTTAAACTTTGTTAATTCACTGTGTAAGCCAACTGGTCCTTGCTTTTGTTTGTTGGATTTTTTTTTTTTTATGAATGGCTCAATCTCTACTTTTGTCTGCTTCCATTTTCTATTTGTTTTCTAGTCATTTTCAGTAGTTTATCTGTGTAGGAATTTGTCCATTTCATCAATGTGAGCTAATTTGTTAACATATGATTGTTTATAGTATTCTCATATAATCCTATTTATTTCTATAAGGTTTATGATAATGTCCTGTTTCATTAATTTTTTTAAATATTTTATTTTATTTTTATTTATTTATTATTAAATGCTCAATTATTTTTATTTATTTATTTATTTATTTATTTTTAATTTCATTTATTTTTTTAAATTTACATTCAAGTTAGTTATCATAGAGTGCAACAATGATTTCAGGAGTAGATTCCTTCGTGCCCCTTACCCATTTAGCCCATCCGCCCTCCCCCAACCCCTCCAGTAACCCTCTGTTTGTTCTCCATATTTAAGAGTCTCTTATGTTTTGTCCCCCTTCCCTGTGTTTATATTATTTTTGCTTCCCTTCCCTTATGTTCATCTGTTTTGTATCTTAAAGTCCTCATATGAGTGAAGTCATATGATATTGGTCTTTCTCTGACTAATTTTGCTCAGCATAATACCCTCTAGTTCCATCCACGTAGTTGCGAATGGCAAGATTTCATGCTTTTTGATTGTCGAGTAATACTCCATTGTGTGTGTGTGTGTGTGTGTGTGTGTATACCACATTTTCTTTATCCATTCATCCATTGATGGACATTTGGGCTCTTTCCATACTTTGGTTATTATTGATAGTGCTGCTATAAACATTGGGGTACACGTGCCCCTTTGAAACAGCATACCTGTATCCCTTGGATAAATACCTAGTAGTGCAATTGCTGGGTCGTAGGGTAGTTCTATTTTTAGTTTTTTGAGGAACCTCCATACTGTTTTCCAGAGTGGCTGCACCAGCTTGCATTCCCACCAACAGTGCAAAAGTTGTTGGCAACCTTGCCAACATCTGTGGGTGCCTGAGTTGTGAATGTTAGCCATTCTGACAGGTGTCAGGAGGTATCTCATTGTGGTTTTGATTTGTGTTTCCCTGATGATGAGTGACGTTGAGCATTTTTTCATGTGTCAGTTGGCCATCTGGATGTCTTGTCTGGAGAAGTGCCTATTCATGTCTTTTGTCCATTTCTTCACTGGATTATTTGTTTTTTAGGTGTTAAGTTGGTAAGTTCTTTATAGATTTTGGATACTAACCCTTTATCAGATATGTGGTTTGCAAATATCTTCTCCCATTCTGTCGGTTGCCTTTTAGTTTTGCTGATTGCTTCCTTTGCTGTGCAGAAGCTCTTTATTTTGATGAGGTCCCAATAGTTCATTTTTGCTTTTATTTCCCTTGCCTCTGGAGACGTGTTGAGTAAAAAGTTGCTGCGGCCAAGGTCAAAGAGGTTTTTTGTCTGCTTTTTCCTCGAGGATTTTGATGGCTTCCTGTCTTACAGTTAGGTCTTTCATCCATTTTGAGTTTATTTTTGTGTCTGGTGTAAGAAAGTGGTCCAGGTTTATTTTTTTGCATGTTGCTGTCCAGTTTTCCCAGCACCACTTGCTAAAGAGACTGTCTCTATTCCATTGGATATTCTTTCCTGCTTTGTCAAAGATTAGTTGGCCATACGTTTGTGGGTCCATTTCTGGGTTCTCTATTCTGTTCCATTGATCTGAGTGTCTGTTTTTGTGCCAGAACCATACCGTCTTGATGGTTACAGCTTTGTAGTATAGCTTAAAGTCTGGGTTTGTGATGCCTCCTGCTTTGGTTTTCTTTTTCAGGATTGCTTTGGCTAATCGGGGTCTTTTCTGGTTCCGTACAAATTTTAGGATTGTTTGTTCTAGCTCTGTGAAGAATGGTGGTGTTATTTTGATAGGGATTGCAATGAATATGTAGATTGCTTTGGGTAGTATTGACATTTTAACAATATTTGCTCTTCCTCTCCGGGAGCATGGAATATTTTTCCATATTTTTGTGTCCACTTCAATTTCTTTCATAAGCTTTCTATAGTTTTCAGTGTATAGATTTTTCACCTCTTTGGTTAGATTTATTCCTAGGTGTATTATGGGTTTTGGTGCAATTGCAAATGGGATCCATTCTTTGATTTCTCTTTCTGTTGCCTCATTATTGGTGTATAGGAATGCAACCGATTCCACTCTCGCCACTGTTATTCGACATACTATTGGAAGTCTTAGCCTCAGCAATCAGACAACACAAAGAAATAAAAGGCATCCAAATCGGCCAGGAGGAGGTCAAACTTTCACTCCTTGCAGATGACGTGATACTCTACATGGAAAACCCAAAAGATTCCACAAAAAACTGCTAGAACTGATGAATGAATTCAGCAAAGTTGCAGGATATTTATTTATTTTTAGAGAGAGAGAGAGAGAGCACAAACAGGGGAGGGGCAGCGAGAGAGACAGACAGAACCTGAAGCATGCTCCAGGCTCTGAGCTGTCAGCATAGAGCCCAACGCGGGGCTCAAACCCACGAACGGCAAGATTATGACCTTAGTCGAAGTTGGACGCTTAACCGACTGAGCCACCAAGGTGCTCCAAAAAAGTTTTTTTTTTAATAAAATCTTTTTAAAAAAACACAGATGTGTCAGGAGGCTGATTTTTTAAAATGTTTATTTATTTTAAGAGAGAGAGAAAGACAATGAACAAGAGAGGGGGCAGAGAGAGAATCCCAAGTAGGGTCTGCACTGTCAGCACAGAGACCGACTCAGGGTCAGTCCCATGAACCATGAGATCATGACCTGAGCTGAAATCAAGAGTCAGACACTTAAACCTACTGCGTCACCCAGGTGCCCCCTGATGTTTTATATTAAGAGCACTTTTGGTATGGTTTGAGATTTTAAGCGATGTGTGTGCTATTTAGCATTAAAGTAGGTAACCAGCAAAAGAGTAATGATTCAACATGGTTACTTCTAGGAAGCGTATCTGGAAACGCAGAAGAGTGGGGGCAGGGAACAAATGCGTTTCATTAAAAGTCTGTACTATTTCATATTTTTAACCTTATGCTTTTGTCACTTTGATAAAAATTAAAATAGAACACCACCTGCCAACTCCAGCAGACAGGAAGCAGAAAATGGAAGCTATACTGATAAAGAAAAAGTATCTACCAGACACAAAGAGGGATTGTGTTTACCTTGTAAGCTTTCCTACTCAAAGCTGTCTCTGTCGTTGTGGGTGAAGACAATGTATTTTACTGGAAAAATCAAGACTCAACCTCTTCAACAGGAAAAGCAATGTCTGGTTGTGATAAAGAAACAATTCATCTTAAAGAAATATATGTGTCAGAAACCACTCCATGTCGGTCCATATGGATTAATGTCGTTTTAGCTGCTGTATGGAGATACTGTAATTAGGTTATTTCCCTCTTGACGGACATTTTTGTAGCTTCCAGTATTTTGTTGTTACAAACAATGCTAGCATAAACATCCATGCACGTTGTAAATCGTTGAGCGTGTGTGTGAGAATAGATTCCTAGAAATGGAATTGGTGGGTCAAAGGGCACATTCTATTTTCTAGATTTTCCACAATGAATATGTATTATTTTTAAAATCAGAAAAATATAAACTTAAAAAAATTAACTGTAGGGCAAAGGTCTTGTTTTTCTAGTATCTTGTGTTATGTGTGTTAGAAATGTTTAATCTTTTGGATTCCATGCAAGTCCAAGGAAGAGGGCCTTGCCTAAAATAGACCATGGCGACTTGTCATGACGGGTTCATTTTAAACTATAGTCGTTGCTGCCTCAGACACAAAGACATATGTCTAGGAGGATGCTGCCTTAGTAGAAAGCAGTTCACTTTGTTTTAATAGAATTTTAAGGCATTCTCCAAACCAATCGCTCTAAAATGAAGTATTTATGAAACTTTCGCTTTTATCTTTTAACATTGAGTGGGATTTGGTAACAGCTTATTTTATCAGTGGGGTTCTAATTACTAAACGACCCAGAGGTCCAAATTATAATGCCCCCAGCGGGAATCCTAAGGACCACGGTGTCACTGCAATCGCTTGAATTTAGGTAGCATGTAGCATTTTTAAACTTTAACACAGAAATGCTTTTTTTTGTAAAAATTTTTTAATGTTTATTTATTTACTTTGAGAAATGATAGAGAGCGTGTGCGCAGAGGAGGGGCAGAGAGAGGGGAAGAAATCGAGAATCCCAAGCAGGCTCCACGCTGTCGATGCAGAGCCCGACGCGGGGGCTTGATCTCACAAATCGCAAGATCATGACCTGAGCTGAAATCAAGAGTCAAGCGCTTAACCGACTGAGCCCCCCCAGGTGCCCCTGAAATTCTTTTTTTTTTTTTTCCCAAGATCCCAGTATTTTGCCTTAGTTACCAGGATAGCATAGCTGTCAAATGCAGTTTGTCTTTTGCCTCTGTAGACACTGTTTAACAAAACTTCTAAAATAAAACTTCAGTGAGATTATAGATGCCCAAAGATACATTCCTCACTGCAACCCCAGAACAGGTGCCACCTACATTGTCTTAGTAAGAGATGGGAGCTGGGGCACCTGGCTGGCTCAGTCAGAAGAGCACGTGACTCTTGATCTCAAGATTGTGAACTTGAGCCCCACGTTGGGTGTAGAGATTCCATAAATAAAACTTTACCAAAAAGAAGGGTGGAGGGGAGAGATGGCAGCTGAGTGATGGGAAGCTGAGGCAGAGAGCTACTCAAGATTTTTCTATCATGCTAATCTATCCCAGAATCACTCTTCTATGCATTCCCTTCCATGTTCCGGTGCCCTTTTCTCAAAAGTGGTATCATTGTGGGAGAACAAGGGTTAGTGCTCAAGTTGCGGTAAAGGTAGGAAAAGAATGGAAGAGGCCAGTTGTTGGCTAATCCGGCCAGTTCTTTTTATTTTATTTTATTTTATTTTTATTTTTATTTTTTTATTTTTGACCAGAGGAGGGCAGAGAGAATCTCAAGCAAGCTTCACACCCAGCAGAGCCTGAAGTGGGGCTCGATCTCACGACCATGAGATCATGACCTGAGCCAAAATCAAGAGTTGGTCACTTAACTGACTGAGCCAGCCAGGTTCCCCCTCAGCCAGTTCCTTTTTTATTCCTATTTAAAACACCACCTTGAGGGGTACCTGGGTGGGTCAGTGAGTTAAGCATCTGACTCTTGGTTTTGGCTCAGGTCACAATCTCACGGTTCGTGAGTTCAAGCCCCGTATCAGGCTCCGCACTGGCAGTGGGGAGCCTGCTTGGGATTCTCTCTCTCTCCTTCTCTCTGCCCCTCCCCCAGTTGCGTGCTCTCTCTCTCTCTCTCTCAAAATAAATAAACTTTAAAAAAGAGAATAAAACACCATATAGAGCCAGGAACCCAAGCACATCTTTTTGAGGACAACTCAAGAAAGTGGGTCACTCAGCAGCACAGGAAGTTGAAGAGACACAGAGACGACAGTGTGTAAATGAAATAGTAACGGCCAGTTTCTAATTATACAAAATTTGCATGTATTTCTCCATTTGTTATTTTCAGTTGCCTGATTCTATTTGTGATTAAGGTAACCATTAAATTTGTTTTTTTTTATTTCCTGAGCAGACACCAAATGATCATGGGACATATGCACAGGAGGGATTCAAGTGTGAGGTTTGAGCTAGGTGGTGAATAATCCATGAAGTCAAAAATCTACATGCTGGTAATTAAGAATTAATTTGCTATTGAACGCATCCAGAGTTTCTCCACAGGTTAAACACAGAGTTACCATACGACCTGGCAATTTCACTCCTAGAGAAATGAAAACATATGACCTCACAGAAACTTGTACGTGAGTGTTCAGAGCAACCTTATTCATGATAGCCAGAAAAGTAGAAATTACCCAAATGTCCATCGGCAGATGACTGGGTGAACAAAAAGTGGTTTATCCATACGATGGAAATATTATTCAGCCATAAAAAGGAATGACGTCCTGATACAAGCTACAATGTGGACGAACTTCAAAAATGCTTTGTCTATGTCTCAAAAACAGACACCCAAGACCACATATCGTATGTTTCTATTTATATACAACATCCAGAACAAGCAAATCCGCAGAGACAGTAAGCAGATTGGTGGTTGCCAGGGGCTGGGAGAAGGGGAAATGGGAAGCCACCGCTTAACGGGTACCAGCTTTCCTTTTGGGGGGATGAAAATGTTCTAAAATTAGACAGTAGTGTTGGTTGCTGTAGCCTGTGACTATCATGAAATCCATTGAATTGTACACATTAAATGGATGAATTGTATAGGAATTATATCTTGATAAAACTATTACCAAAAAAGAAAGAAGGAATTAGGGAAATAGGTCAGGGAAAGATAACAGGTCATAGATCATATCCGTGGGCAACCTGGCAGCTAGGACTTTCCTGGAGACAAGCAGATCTCAGGGTGAACCTGTGTGCACAGCTAGATATGAAGACCCTCCAGTCTCTATTCTCAGATCCTTGGGTTCTTTTTTAAAGTTTATTGATTGAGAGAGAGAGAGAGAGAGCTAGCAAGGAAGGGGCAGAGAGAGAGGGAGAGAGAGAGAATGCCAAGCAAGCTCCCCATTGACAGCATGGAGCCTGACGCAGGGCTCAGATTCACAAACCATGAGATCATGACCTGAGTCAAACCCAAGAGTCGGAAGCTTAACCGACTGAGCGACCCAGGTGCCCCAGATCCTTGGGATCTTGAAGGATCCACAGCCGTGATTTGCCAAGCACCTCAATTGCTCTAGAGTTTCAGCCTGTCTCAGGCCTAGAGAAACATCTTGAGCTGGGAGAAGCTGAGTGCTCGATGTGCATGGCATTCAGCTGGCTCTCCAGCCACCTAAGCCCCTGGGTGGATAGAGCCAGTTACCCACCAGGGAACACTAACCCGTGAAAGCTGGGAACACGGAAGTCACAAGGTCAAGTAGGGGTGGTACTACCTGGAAGAAGAGCGAAACAGAAAGTAGGTAGGAAGCAAGCCCTTACCTGGGACGCCCACAGGACAAACAAGGAGATTGTCAATAGCCAATTCTGATGCAGGAGATCAATAAATGCCCAATACGGGGAGCGCCTGGATGGCTCAGTCCGTAGAGCACACGACTCTTGATCTTGTGGTCATGAGTTGAAGCCCCATGTTGGGCCTAGAGCTTACTTAAAAAAAAAATAAATGCCAACAACAAAATTATTCAAAAGAAAGAAAAAAGATACATGAACATTTTATTGTACGTTAAAACCCGTATATTTGCTCACCAATCTATTGACTTAAGGCCAAGCCTTTCTTGTCCAAGTGTGAATATGCCGATGGGTTTTCTCTCCTTGTCCTTGTTTAAACAGCTCATTTATGCTTCGTCTGATTTCCAGTTTCTGTTTATTTAAGATGAATAAAGGACTTGGAGACATGTGCAAAGAAACCCGAGAGCAGAATATTTCTAGATTTTCATATGTTTACCCAATCTTTACAGATGTCTCAACCACAACTAAATTAACAATGATGTTTGACCAATTGAATCTTTTAATAATAATTTCTATAAGCATTGAACTTAGCTTTTATAAAACGCATTTTTCCATAGCCATATCTATTGATTTATGTAATATTTAGTTTTATAATATAATTACAATAACAGGAGTTACCAGGATTGGGTACTGCTATGGTCTGAATGTGTCCCCACTACATTTCCCGTGTTGACATCCTAACCACCAAGGTGATTGTATTTGGAGGTGGGTCTTTGAAAGGTGACTAGGTCATGAACACAGAGCCCTCATGAATGGGATTAGTGCCATATAAAAGGGGCTGCAGAGCGCTCCCTCAGCCTTTTCACCATGTGAGGACACAGTGAGAAGTCAGCAGGTTGGCAGTCCACAATTTAGAAGAGGACCTTCTCCAGATCCTGGCATGTTCATCTTGGACTTCCAGCCTCCTGAAGTATGAGGAATAAACTTACTGGTTATAAGTCACCCAGTCCATGGTATTTTGTTATTAGCAGGGGTAAAACTCAACTGACCGGTGGAAGGCATAAGACAGGGACAAACTCAGTTGACTTGTGGAAGGCATACCACCCCAATGGAGGAGATAGAACTATTCCAGGCTGGTCCAAGAGAAAGTTTTCCTCTCCCCTGTGCAGTCACCTGGGCATTAATGAGCACATCCAGAAACACTGGAAAGCTTCTGTATGTTTAGCTGATCACATCAGTGGAGTTTGACCAAGAGACCTGTTATCGTACCTGGTTTATCTCTTGGCCACATCCAATCTTAGGAGAGTCATGCTCCTGAGTGTTTGGAGATAGCACTGAAGGCTGTTTTGAATCTAGATCTTATCAACCATCCTCAAGCATTTCAGGTGTGAAATGATCCCATCTCTTGGCATTCACACCTTGTGTAATTGTCTCTCATCAACTGTGGGAGAGACCTGGGACTTGCTTCTAACCAGTAGAATGTGGCAGGGGTTAAGCGATGTCACTTCCATGATTATATTACATAAGATTTAAACTTTTGTCCTGCTAGCAGATTATATATTGCCTTCAAAGCCTGCATACTTTGGGGCACCCGGGGGGCTCAGTCGGTTAAGCCTCCGACTTCAGCTTAGGTCATGATCTCACAGTTCATGAGTTCAAGCCCCACATCGGACTGTCTGCTGTCAGCACAGAGCTCGCTTCGGATCCTGTCTCCCTCTCTCTCTGTCCCTCCCCCACTCAAACACACACTGTCTCTCAAAAATATAGAAAAGTTTGCATACTTTGATGAAGCGAACAGCCAGCAAGGAACCAAGGCCCTCAGTCATTCCAACAGGCCGCAAGGAACTGAATCCTGACAGCAACTATGAGATCTCAGAAATGGATCTTTCCCTAGTTGAGTCTCAGGTGAGACCCCAGCAGCAGCCAACACTTTGACTGCAGCCTTGTGAGAGACCCTGAAGCAAAGGACCCAGCTAAACCATGCCAGCGGTCCTGAAACGGTGACATAATAAATATATCCATTGTTTTTAAGCTGCTTTTTAAAAACGTAAGACTAAAGGCCAATACTGCCTTGTTGAGACTATATGGTTTTATATTTTCCTCAAGGGGATTAATATTGTTATGTACACCAGTAAACAAGACATGGCAAATGCTTCTTTCAAAACAGCTTTTAGAAACCGAAGTACTTATAGGTGAAATGATGGGCTACTTTACAATTGTCCAGTAGGACTTGGGTAAGGAAGAACGGAGGGAAAATTTATGAAACAAGCTGGGCCATGTGTTGGGAATTATTGAAGCTGAGTGATTTGTACATGGGGGTTCATTAAATTATTCTGCCTACTTTTGTGTATGTTTGAGATTTTCCATAATAAAAAAGCAAAACAATTTCTATAATGTCACACTGTTCTGAAAAGGTAACAATAATTAAGCTAAGTAACACGTGTTTCAGAAGCCATTAAATGCTATATATAAACACTGTACAAAGTAATGGAAATATTGCAATTCAAAGGAGGTGGTGTGGATATTTTTGTACTTGGTTTGACATATGATTTTTTTCAAATACTGTTTATACATGAAAGTTATGGCATCGTTAATTACTCAGTTTTGGAGAGGAAGGGGTCCAAGACTGCAGCTTTTTAAATGTATTTTGGTTAAGTTCTAGCCATCAGTGACCATATTAATTGGCAATGAGTTTGTATAGAAAATTTAAGTAGAGGGTCACCTGGGTGGCTCAGTCGGTTAAGCGTCCAACTTTGGCTCAGGTCATGATCTCATGGTTCTTAAGTTTGAGCCCTGCATCAGGCTCTGTGCTGATGGCTCAGAGCCTGGAAACTGTTTCAGATTCTGTGTCTCCCTCTCTCTCTGTCCCTTCCCCACTCACACTCTGTCTCTCTCTCTCAGTCTCACTCTCAAAAAATAAACATTGAAAAATTTTTTAAAAAGAACATTTAAGTAGAAAAAGTCATATATATATGATATCTATATCTATATCTAGAGAGAAGGCTGAGTAAAACTGAAAATAATACTGCAAAAGAGAAAAACAGGGGCGCCTGGGTGGCTCAGTTGGTTAAGGATCGGACTCTTGATTTCAGCTCAGGTCATGATCTCACAGTCATGGGTTCAAGCCCCACATTGGGCTCTGCACTGACAGCATGAAGCCTGCTTGGGATTCTCTCTCTCCTCTCTGTCTGCCCCTACCCCACTCATTCTCTCTTTCTCTCAAAGTAAATAAACATTTTAAAAAAATAATAAAATAAACTATATTCTTCTTTAAAAAAGAAAGAAGAAAAACAGTTTCTATGTCAAGTTCTATCAAACTTGGGGAAAGCCTAGAGCAAAAAGAAAGTTCAGTTATCTCAGAGCTAGCACATTTACCAGAGTGGGGCCAAATGAGGCCTTCCGTTCAAAAACAAACAAACAAACCACCTCTTTTTATTGCCTTTTAGAAATATTTCATTCGGTTGCTCAATCATTCAACAAATTTTCTCGAATATCGGTCCCGTGATAATCAAGGAGCTTATTGTTTGGTAGGAAAGCAAGGGGAAATTAAAGTCCAGCCATCAGAGAGACAGTGACACTTTTGAGCAGGGCCTTAAGGATAGGACTTCCTTACAGTGGCTTGAGATGACTTTTAAAGCAGGGGATGATGGGGCAGAGAATAATATTAATGGAAATGAGGGCATGTGTCCATTCTTACAAAGCTTCTTATGTATATGGTCACACTTGATCCGCATATGATAGCGGGGAACATTGTCTATCTAAACAAGAGCTTACTTGAATGAAATGGACACTAAAGTGACCACGTAAATCCCGCCAACAATCTGTGCCCGTTGCAAGGAAGCAAATGGCTGTGGTCTCTGACCGCGCCAGACTCATTTGATGGGAAATTTTCAGTACACCGGTCATGGCATATTCAAACTAGAGGATGTCCTAACCTGTTGGTCTGCTAATGTGCCTATATGGTGAACATAAATTATCCTGGATTTATTATTTAATATAATTTTCCAGATGTTCTTTCTGAAAACATTGTTTTCTCCTCTAAAAGCAGCACGATCTTCACCATTCATTCATTCATTTGGTGAACAGATATTTTTTTTGAAAGAGTGCAAGTGCACCAGTGGGGGGGAGGGGGAGCAGAGGAAGGGGGAGAGAGAGCCACGCAGGCTCCACGCCCAGTGCAGAGCCTGAAGTGGGGCTCGAACTCACGAACCACGAGATCATGACCTGAGGCAAAGTCAGGTGCTTAACCGACTGCGCCACCGACCCGCAGATGTATGCTTATCGAGTGCCAAGCTCTGTATTAGGCACTATTGGATATCCAAATTTAAGTCAAACATGGATCTTCACATGAATGGATTTTAAACACCCTCAATAAAGAAAACAAATGCATAGCCTTTTTTTTTTTTTTTAATTTCAAGTGTTCATTTAAATTCTAGTTAGTTAACATATATGGTAAAATTGGTTTCAGGAGTAGAATTTAGTGATTCATCACTTACGTACCACACCCGGTGCTCATCCCAACAAGGGCCCAGCTTAACACCCATCCCCCGTCTAGCCCATCCCCCCCCCCCCCCCCCCCCCCCCCCCCCACCAACCCTCCCTTTCTTCTCTACAGTTAAGAGTCTTTTCTGGTTTGCTTCCCTCTCTTTTTCCCTCCCTTCCCTTATGTTCATCTGTTTTGTTTCTTAAATTCCACATATGAATGAAATCATATGGTATCGATTCCTCTGACTTATTTCGCTTAGCATAATGCACTCTAGCTCCATAAAAATGCATAGACGTTATGCAATGTATCATTTGTTTGAATAGAGGTGACTGAAAAAAGCGGAAGTAGGCCAGAGAAGAGAGAAAAACCCATGGATCTCAGTTGATGGGAACTTTTCCTACAATAAAGGCTCACATTTACACCTTCGAGTTTACGAAGTGCTATCTATCATGCTTCGTGCCTTGCCCCATTGAATCCTCTCAAGTGCCCCATGAGGGAAGTGTGTCCATAGAGAGTCAGCGAGGCCAGTGAGGCCCCAGACCCTCCCCTCCTAGCCGTGTGAGACGCTGACAGTTCCACCTTCACCCCTCCGCAAGGAGGAGAAAGCTGCCCAGCCGAGGGGGCTTCAGTCAGCAAATAGCCCCCAGCCGCCCCCCCCCCCCCCCCCCCAGCTGCAGACTCACCTGCAACCAGGTCGCACCTTTCCTGGGACAGCCTGCGTCTCCCTATATTGCTTCTTCCCCCTTCCTTGCACAAACGCTTATGCCTCATAAATACCTTGCATCCCCGGGGCGCCTGGGTGGCTCAGTCGGTTAAGCATCCGACTTTGGCTCCGGGCATGATCTCATGGTTCTCGAGTTCAAGCCCTGCAGCAGGCTCTGTGTTGTCAGCTCAGAGCCTGCTTTGGATCTTCCATCGCCGCCCTCCTCCCCTGCTCATTCTACCCCTGCCCTCTCAAAAAATAAACATTAAGAAATTAAATGACTTGCGTCCCAAATTCCATGTATGCTTTAGGGAACACACAGTCTGTGACGATAGGGACTGGAACCGATCTGAGAACCAATAAAATGAGCTTTTGGGGCTGGATCAGTCATGTCTCAGTGGCGACGAGAGCCCCCTCACTAGTGGTAGGGAGAGCACAGCTGGCCTCTGGCACCAGGCGGCAGCCCAGTTATTAACCCTTTCCCCTGAGGCGCATCGCAAATGCACTAGTGGGTGTGACATATAAAGCTTTCAAAATGCAGGGAGGAGCAAATGATAGACCAATATCCCTGATGAACGTAAACGCAAAAGTCCTCGACAGAATACTAGCAAACTGAATTCAACAGCACTTAAGAGGACCATGCACGGTGATCAGGTGGGATTTATCCCTGGGACGCAAGGATGGTTCGACGTACATAAAGCAATAAATGTGATACACCACATTCATAGAATAAGGGAGAAACATGATCATCTCAACTGATGCCAAAGAAGAATTTGGCAAAACCCGACATCTCTTTTAGTGACAAAAACTCAACAAATGGGGTATAAAAGGAAGGTAGTGGAACCTAATAAAGGCCTTGTCTGACAAGCCTTCAAGATCAGGAGCTACAGAAGGGTGCCCACTCTTGCCACTTCCATTTAATATCATACCGGACGTCCTAGCCAGAGCAATTAGGCAAGAAATAGAAATAAAAGTCATTCAAATCAGAAAGAAAGAAGTTGAATCGTTTCTTTTTGTGGATGACATGATCTTATATACAAAAAACCCTAAAGACTCCGAAAACGTGTCAGAATGAATAAGTGAGTTCAGTAAAAGTGGCAGGATACAAAATCAACAATCAGTTTTATTTTTATGCAGAACAATAAACTATATATAAAAAAGAAATTAAGAAAACAATCTTATTTACCATGGTATCAAAAAGAATAAAATACTTAGGAATAAATTTAACCAAGCACGTGAAAGATCTATACACTGAAAGCTGCAAGAATTGATGAAAGAAATGGGAAAAGACACAAATAAATGGAAAGATATTCCATGTTCCTAGTCATTAGAATTACAATGTTCATGTTACCTAACACAGTCTACAGATTCAATGCAATCCCTCTCGAAATCGCAATGGCATTTTTTTTTTTTTTTTTTTGCTAGGAAGAACTATCCGAAAATTCATATGGAACCACAAAAGACCCCGAATGCAATCAAAACAGTGTGATACTGGCAGAAAAACAGACACATAGATCAATAGAACAGAATAGAGAGCCCAGAAATAAACCCATACATATATTGTCAAGATTAGTGGACACACATTGGAGAAAGGGGGATCTCTTCAATAAATGGTGTTGGAAAAATCGGATAACCAGAGGCAAAAGAATGAAATTGAACTGTTATCTTACACCATACACAAAAGTTAAGTTGAAATGGATTAAAGACTTAAAATTTTAAAAAAAATTTTTAAGGTTTATTCATTTTCTAGAGACAGAGAATGAGTGGGGGAGGGGCAGAGAGAGAGGGAGACCCAGAATCCGAAGCAGGCTCCAGGCTCCGAGCTGTCAGCACAGAGCCCGACGCGGGGCTCGAACTCACGGACCGCGAGACCATGACCTGACCCGCAGTCGGACGCTCAACCGACTGAGCCACCCAGGCGCCCCTTAAAGACTTAAATGTAAGACTTCAAACCATAAAATGCCCAGAGGAAAACGTAGGGGAAAACTCCTTCACATTAGTGTGGGCAATAATTTTTTGGGTATGACACTGAAAGCATAGGAACAAAAGCAAAATACTCAAGTAGGACTACCTCAAACTCAAATGCCTCTGCACAGCAAAGGAAACCATCAACAGAGTCAAAAAGAAACCTACAGACTGGAAGAAAATGTTTGCAAAACATATATCTGATAAGGAGTTAATATCTGAAATATGTAAGAACTCCTATAACTCAATAGCAAAGAAGCAAATAAAAACTCCAAATAACCCAGTTAAAACACGGGCAAAGGACCCGAATAGACATTTTTCCAAAGAGAAATTTTTCCTGTTTTCCATGGCCAACAGGTACATGAAAAGGTGATCAACATCACTAATCATCGGGGAAATGCAACTCAGAACTGCAAGATCTCACCTCATGCCTGTTAGGACTATTATTAAAACAAGAGAAGATATACGTGTGTCAGCTATACTCAAATAAAAACATCTAACACAAAAATAAATAAATGAGGGGTGCCTGGGTGACTCAGTCAGTTGAGTGACCGACACTTGATTTGGGCTCAGGTCATGACCTCGCAGTTTGTGGGTCCAAGCCCCCTGTTGGGCTCTGCGCTGACACTGCAGAGCCTGCTTGGGATTCTCTCTCTGCCCCTCCCTCCCTCGTGTGCACGTGCTCTCTCTCTCTCTCTCTCTCTGTCTCTCAAGGTAAATTAATAAACATTTGAGAATAAATAAATAAAAGAAATCACTAATCAGTTGACTAAGTTAACTAAAAGGAAAATTGTTCCAGGTGGGCCTGAGCTAATCAGGTGAAGAAAAGATGATTGTGGATTGTGGTGATGGTGTAGTAGGCATATTCCTCTGTTAAAATATATCAAATTATTATATTATATCAACTATATATTAAAATATATCAAATATATCATGTTATTAAATCTGTGCAGTTCATTGTATAATTCTACCTCAGTAGAGCTGTTTTAAAATGATATCCCATCACTCTCAGGATAAAATCCAATCTCCTTAACTTGCTCCATAGAGCGCCACACAATAAAAAGAGAGGGGTGGGGGTGCCCGGGTGGCTCAGTCGGTTGAGCGTCCGATTTCAGCTCAGGTCATGATCTCATGTTTCGTGGGTTCGAGCCCCGCGTCGGGCTCTGTGCTGACAGCTTGGAGCCTGGAGCCTGCTTCGGATTCTGTGTCTCCCTCTCTCTCTGCCCCTCCCCGACTTGCACTGTGTCTCTCTTTCTTAAAAATGAATAAACATTGAAAAAAATTTAAAGAGAGAGAAGAGATAACAAGAAATCCAATGGAAACGAAATCAGTAGCTCGAGATCTACACAGCTGTGTTCAATGCAGCATTATTCATAATAGCAAAGGCATGGAAACAACCTAAATGTCCATTGACAGATACAACATGGATGGACTCAGAGGACATTATACTGTGTGAAATAAACCAGGCACAGAAAGACCAATACTGTATGATCTGATGTACATACGAATTATAAAAAAAGTCAAATTCATAAAAACAGAATCGAATAGTGTCTGCCAGGGGCTGGTGCCTGGGGGAAATGCGGAGGTGCTGGTCAAAGTGCACCGACTTTTTGTTATCAGATGAATAAGTTCCGGGGATATATTTCTTTTTTTTTTTTTTTTTCCCCGGGGATATATTTCACAGCACGGTGACAATAGTCAATATACTGTGGCGTATACCTGAAATGTGCTGACAGAGCAGATCTTAATTGTTCTCACCACACACCTAAAAGATAACTGTGTGTGGTGATGGATGTGTTAATTAACCTGGTTGTGGTAATTATGTCACAATGTGTACACATATTAAAGCATCCTGTTGTCTATCCTACGAAATGAAAAATCAAGACAAAATAAAATAACGCCTATATTTTATTCAAATAATAGGGGCGCCTGGGTGGCTCAGTCGGTTAAGCGGCCGACTTCGGCTCAGGTAACGATCTCGCGGTCCGTGAGTTCGAGCCCCGCGTTGGGCTCTGTGCTGACAGCTCGGAGCCTGGAGCCTGTTTCAGATTCTGTGTCTCCCTCTCTCTGACCCTCCCCTGTTCATGCTCTGTCTCTCTCTGTCTCAAAAATAAATAAACGTTAAAAAAAAATTTTTTTTTAAAAACAAATAATAATAGTGTGTGTGTGTGTGTGTGCGTGCGTGCATGGCTAACAAGATCAGATGACCACAGATTTAATGAACTGCTGAGGGTAACAGGTTACATACAGAAGAGCTCTCATCTCCTGCATGGGGAGGGCAGAGAACCAAACCCAGGACTTCATGGTCAGAGTGGCTGAACTTCAACTGAGGTCTTGCCTAGACCCTTGTCTAGGTGCATGGCCTAGACCCTCGGCTGCGGAAATCTGGCACACCGATGCACGGATGGGGTCTTCTATGTGAGTACACACAAAGATTCTGACTCCCCAGACTTCCCTGAACCTTCTGAGCTGATAGACGTGGGCTACCCCATCCCTATCAAGAGCTAACACCCTCTCTCCTCTCATGCTGGCAGACCATGCAGAGGCCTTTCCCCCACAAGGCAACATGTACTGCCTCTCAGCACCCAACCTCACCTCCCTTTCTGCACTAGCTTTATAGATAGGGAAAGTCAAAGTGTAACCCAGCTGGTGATGTGCTCATAAGGGAGGAAGGGGATTATAGTCCAAAGAATCTGCGAGAAGTATCTGGCTTGTAGAAAGGAGAAGGGTGATATACATGAGACAGGATGGGGTGTTTGATCAAGGTGGGTAGAGAGAAATTTTAGAAGACGTTATTGAATTTAATTCATTGAGTGCTTTCCAGAAACACAGGAGGTAACACTCTGTTAATTGCAGGAATTAGTGCAGATTTTCTGCTAGGATGGCTGATAGAAGGAAAATGTCACAGCCTATGCTGAGCAGAGTTGAAATGTCAGAATTGCTATGGCAAGTAGTTGAGGATGAGATTAGAAGGCTCGAGGAGGTGGCCATGCTGGCATGGATATGACTACGTACAGCCACGAGAGCCACCAGAAGACTGGCTTCCACGGGGAGATCCGGAGAACACTATTCAAGCAGGCCATCAGGAACACACTGGTAAGGAGAGGTGTTAGCATCATTGCAAAGTTCAGTGCTGGCCTCCTCTGCGATCGGGGACTGACAAGAGAAAAACCTGTTACAATCTTAGCTCGATCAAAACATTGTATATGATAAGACCCAAAACAACAGAGCCCAGGTGGTGGTGCTTAATCTCCAGAAGCCAGGAGGTTGCAATTACAGGATGAAGTCCATGTGGCAGCCAAGCGGCCGGACCCACAGAGTTCTGGCCATAGTGCAAAGAACATGGCGTCCGTAGGGGCAAAATTTATGGGCACCTGAAAAAAGGGTACTCCTCAACTTTAATAGCAGAAAAAATCTGGGAGGCTGAGGACGGTCCTTTCCATAAATGTTCATGATCTGTCCAGTTTCCAGACCTGAGCCAGTTTTCAGATCCAGAACTCACCGATAGAACAGGTGGCTGGGTCCCGAGGAGAAAGGACCCTGCAATACCACAGCAAGTATTCCCTGTAACGATTCCCTTTTGTCCTTCCGCAGAGGGACTTCCGGCCAGTTATTTGGGTAACTAAGCAGTAGAGAAAGGGTCTAGTTAGACTGTTTGAGAACTATTGGTCATAGAGTCTGAGTTGACCCAGGTACCTGGAGACCCAAAACATCCTCACGGCCCCCTGTGAGAGTGGGGACATACGAGGACCAGGTAATAAATGCTCCACTTTGTATCTTTGGCCAGTGAGATAAGAGCTGTCACAGTGGGGAAGGCCGAGTGGAAGTCTCTGATACTAAACCACCGTCACGGCTACCACGACCCGCAGCCAAGATAGTAAATCATCACAGGGGGGCGGTGGCGGTTGGGGAGATTAGCACCACTCTTAAAGATCAGGGTGGAGATCCTCGTCATATCTCCATCTATTTCACCAGTCTCGTGCCTGCCAGAAACCAGATGGGAGATAACTATAGACTACCACAAGCTCAGCCAAGCAGTAGCTCTGATCAGAGCCGCTGTGCGAGATATGATATCTTTGTGGGAGCAGATTAATATAACCTCAAATACATGGGCATGCCACTGATTTGACAAAATGTTTATTTTCTGTCCCAATCGGAAAAGAGAACTAGAAAGAGTTGGCATTTAAATGGACGGGGAAATAGTAAATATTTACAGCGTTGTCCCAGGGCTGTATTAGCTCTCCTACCCCCTGTCTTAATTTAGTCTGAGGAGTTCAGAACCATCTGGACACCCCCAGAATATGCTATCAGCCTATTGTATTTTGTTGATCAGATAAAACCTCTGAATCTTGGCGGGCTTCATCTCCCGCCCCCAGGAGTTCGTGTGTCTTACCAAGAGGTGCCACACGAGCCCACAAAGACAGCTCCTTGTGATCGCACCTCTTGCCACGACGAGTGAATCAAGACACCTAGCGGGCCTCCAGGAGGCAGCCTACCTCACACCTCAGGATTCTACTATATCTGTCATAGCAGGTGGCGAGGAAGGCTCCCCGCCGTAACAGGGGCCCAGAGAAATAAAGGGCTGTGTAGCAGGTCCAGGCCACCATGCAAACTGCCCTGCCCCTCGGGCCTTACAATTTGGCTCATCTATGGTGCTGTAGGAACTGGTGGTGGGGAAGAGACGCAGTATAGGATCCTTGGCAAACCCTCGTGGGAGAATCACAGCGCCGGTCGTGGGGCTCTGGAGCAAGACCGTGCCATCTGCAGAAGACAATCGCATGCCTTTTAACAGGGACGCCTGGGTGGCTTAGTTGGTGAAGCATCTGACTCTCTCTTTTTTTTAATGTTTATTCACTTTTGAGAGACAGAGAGAGAGAGCGAGCATGTGTGGGGAAGGGGCAGAGACAGAGGGGGACAGAGGATCCGAAGCGGGGCTCGAACCCGTGAACCGTGAGGTCACGACCTGAGCCGAAGTCGGATGCTCAACGGACTGAGCCACCCAGGCGCCCCAAGCATCTGACTCTTAAGTTCAGCTCAGGTCATGATGTCACGGTTCGAGGGATCGAGTCCCACGTGGGGCTCTATGCTGACAGCCCTGAGCCTGCTCGGGGTTCTCTCTCTCCCCCTCTCTCTCTGCCCCTCCCCCATTCGTGCGTGCACGCGCGCACACTCCCTCTCAAAATAAATAAACATTTAAAAAAAAAAAACGATTTCTGGGCCCCAGAAAAGGTAAAACACCTGACCACGGGACACCGAGGGAACACGCAACCGTAACTATCGTGAACTGGGTTTTGTCAGATCCACTAAATCATCAGGTCAGGTGGACCCGGCAACAATCCATCAAAAGATGAAGAGGGAGTACCCAGGAGCGATTATGAACAAGACTAAAGGGCACAGGTAAACTGCAAGGTCAGGTAGTTCAGATGTCCATCGCACGCACCCCTGTTGTACTGGTACCCCTCCTTCAGTTTGTGCCTACAGCTCTACGGGGACCCCGACAGATCGACTGAATGAGGAGGAAAAGGCCTGGTTTATGGATGGGATGTGTCAGTGTGTGGGTACAAGGCAAACCTGGGCAGTGACCGAACTGTAAGCTCGTTTGGGGAACGGGCACGGAACGACAGTCAGGTGGATCCTCCCGGTGGGCAGAGCTTTGGGTGCCAGACTTCATCACCCACCCTTCTAAACCGCCAACCGGCTAGCCGGGCCACTCGCCATAGATTCGTAAATATTTTAACCTCTGGCCATTTCCTTCTGCAACCACGTAGACGAAATAACCCGGCCACGTTGGCCTCGGTCTTTATTATTGGCCATACCAGTGGAGGCGCGATGCGTTCGTGAACAGAGCGCCCACACTGGCAGATGATCAGTGATGTTGGTCGCCTGCCTGCAGGGCCTCCACCGGCACCTTTCTCAGGAATTAGGGAGTATTTGATCCCCTAGCATGGGGTCCCAGATGACACTGTGCCAGACCAAAATGGCCAACTTTGCAGCAAGGGGGTACAAGAGTGGGCCCAGGGCCAGGGGGACCACTGGTCACAGTACATATCACACTGTCCAGAAGCTGCTGGTCTGATAAAGCATTGAGATAGCCCGCTGAAGGAGGCAATACTCTGGGAGAAAGGAGTGCCATTTTCCGGAATGCGGTACCCGCACCGAATCAAAGAATTTTGTACAGCACTGCCTTCTCAATGAAAAGAATGCCGAGTCTGGGAACCCACGAGTGAAAGCGGGAGTGGTTTCAGTTACTGTCACTGCAACGACCGGGCACAGGACTGCGGTGGGTGTGTAAAGCGCCGACTGGCCTAGACTGAACTACACTGCCCGATTCCTTTACCGGTGGGATGTTTTGCGGATGTGGTGGGCCTTACCGAAGCAGGAGCGTAACAACTCGTTTCTGTGATGGCGATTCCTGCAGGGGCACCGGGCGTGGTTGCAGCTCACCTACATTGTCACTCGTCTGCCGGCTCATCTCACTGGTGTGGGCCAGCAACCAGGCTGCAGCTGCTGCCACACCCACTCCTCAACCTTCCTTTAGCGTCTCAGACCCCCCTCCCCCCACCAAGGCCCCGTGTGTGTGTGTGTGTGTGTGTGTGTGTGTGTGTGTGGTTATGGACAAACAGCGCCAGCTTCCCCTGCAGGATAGCCACGTTATCGAAGCTGGAGGTAACGAGGGACTGATAGAGACTTCAGTTCCTCCTGCTGCTGGGTTCCAGCTCCTGCTTCCGGGTTCCAGCGCGTCCTTGTTCTTTTCCATTCTCCGCTGCCCCCTCCTGACAGCCCCGCAGACTTCAAGCTCCAGTGTTAGATGTGAAGGCTACAGAGGCTGTTTAACCTGCTCCCACAACTGAGTAAGGTGAAATCTCTAGATGTCTATTGATATATAGATACCTAGGTAGATGGATAGATAAGGAACAGATAGATGTCCATTATATCGATATAAAAATCAAATCTCTTAATGGTTCTTCTCTGATTGGATCCTGACAAATGCAGGAACTTGGGGCTAACCACCGCTGTACTTCTACAGGACTAGGGGACCTTCTCTGGGGGCACAGCGAGGATCCCCTTGCATTATAAGTCACAGCTGCTGCTTGGGCACTTTGGCCTCCTTGTGTCCAGGGACTGGCAGGCCAGGAGACAGCTCACTGATGCGGGGGGGGGGGGGGGAATTGATTATCAGGGGGAGGCGGGGCTGCCGTTGCGCAACGGAGGTGTGGAGAAACGTGTGGAAACATGTCGCCACCTGGGCATGTGTTAGTACTCTCTTGCCCGATGGTCACTGTAAGTGGGCAGGTACAGCAGCCCCAGGCTGAGAAGGGCGCAATGACCAGGGGTTCAGTCTCCTCAGAGATGAGGGTCCACCGAGGCCACCAGAGGGCAGTAGCTAAGGGAGAGAGTGACCTAGAACGGAGAGCGAAGGAAGGAGGTATTGAGTATCCATCGCAGCCCAAGGCCAGCTGCACAGGTCGGGGCTGTAGTTAGTCCCGCTAAACTCTTCTGTTTCCCCTCTGGAACGGAGGCCCAAAGGATTCCGGAAAGAGGGTGCAAGGGAGGGACTGTGGTAGGCGCAAAGAGGCACCACCGGGGTCTCTGTCGAGGAAGGACTTGCCGCCCAACAGAGAGGAGTGAGGTCAGCAGACAGCCTCCGGCTGTCAGTCCCTTCACGGTCGGCCTTGTCGGCAGACAATCGCTCTGTCCCAGGTCACACCCTTCCAGAGGCAGCTTGTGTCTGGGGACGGAGCGCGGCAGGGGTACGAAGGCCTGGCTGTTTCCTTCCCACGTGGGTCACTGATGGACAAGACCCCAGAGCTCGCCGCCCGGGGTTGCCAAGGCTCTGTGGGATTTGCGTGGCAATTCGACTTCTCTCTCCGCTCAGTCTTGCTCCTTCTCTTTTTTCTTTTCAAAGATTTTTTTAATGTTTACTTTGGAGAGAGAGAGAGAGGTGGGGGGAGGGGCAGAGAGAGAGAGGGAGACAGAGAATCCGACGCAGGCTCTGCACTGTCAGTGCAGAGCCCCACGTGGGGCTTGAACCACGAACCGAGATCATGATCTGGGCCGAAATCGAATGCTCAACACATCGAGCCACTCCGGAGCCCCCAGCTCCTGTTTCTTCGCAGGTGTTGACCCCTAATAGACTTGTGGTACCCCAGAGTCCAACTCAGTATCTTCTACTAGTGAACCTAACTGAGCAAACTCCCCACTTCATGCTTTTTCTGGTACAGCACCCTTCCCTGGTGCAAACATAGGAACCGGAGCCCCTTTGCTCTCAACACTTTATTTAGAAGCATGCCCTAATATATACCCAAAGGAAAAGATTTCAGATAACTCATGTTTTATGGGGGGAAAGTCCTTATGCTACATGCACATATATTTTTTGTACTCAATTAAAACCACATGAAAGTGTATTATGCACTTTAAAAGGTTGATTACCTCAAAACCAGAAATGCCCTGCAGGCTCTCTGCTGACAGAACGCACATTTATGAACGCCAAAAGGCAACGCTCCAGATTTTCTTTTACTTCATTATAGGAAGGGGAGATACTGTTCTGTAAAATCTTGAATGAATTTGTAAATCTAAAGAAAACATTTTGTCTTGTTATGGAAGGTATTTTACCAAAGAGATCCTAGAATCGCTTTTGGAAGAATTGTTTCAATTATGAGTGAACAGAATATGATTTCTTTACTGTAGCTTTGAGAAACGTACCAGGGCATCAAGGAAAGAATAAGAAGGAAATGTGTAAGTCATTAAAGATATTTAACACTTTCTGTTTTTTAAGTTTATTTATTTATTTTGAGAGAGAGAGAGAGAGAGAGCGCGCGCGCACGAGGAGGGGAGGGGCAGAGAGAGAGGGAGAAAGAAAATCCCAAGCAGGCTCTGAGCTGTCAGAACAGAGCCCGATGTGGGGCTCGATCCCACAAACCGTGGGACCATGACCTGGGCTGAAACCAAGAATTGGATGCTCAACCAACTGAACCACCCAGGCGCCTCTATTTAACACTTTCTATGCAGCAAGGAGGCTCACAGCACTTTTTTCTTAAAATATAGTCAGCTTTCTGGGTGCCTGGGTGGCTCAGTTGGTTAAGCATCTCACTTCAGCTCAGGTCATGAGCTCATTGTCTGTGGGTTCGAGCCCCGCGTCGGGCTCTGTGCTGACAGCTCGGAGCCCGGAG
Source organism: Panthera uncia (assembly GCF_023721935.1). Taxonomy (NCBI): domain Eukaryota; kingdom Metazoa; phylum Chordata; class Mammalia; order Carnivora; family Felidae; genus Panthera; species Panthera uncia. Next base: position 106,331,425 of record NC_064817.1, on the reverse strand, counting down.
CCTGCTTCGGATTCTGTGTCTCCCTCTCTGTCTGCCCCTCCCCCACTCATGCTCTGTCTCTGTCTCAGAAATAAATAAAAACATTTTTAAAAATTTAAAGAAAAAGAAATTTCAAAAAATATAGTCAGCTTTCAATGAAAATGCTTTAGGAAGCAAAGATTCTGAGGAAAAAATAAATGTTGGAGGAAATATGATATGTAATTCTGAATTAATTACAAGAAAACAAATCTGACTTCAAAGTGAGAATGAGTGTCGATGGAGCCAAATTAGTGGCTTTAGAGAGCTGTCCACTGGGCTTCACGTTTCAATTGTTTTTGTCTACACTCCCATTATAGTTAATGTCATTGCTGTAAAAACAGGACACCCTGGCTGGCTCATTTGGTGGAACGTGTGACTCTTGATCTCAGGGCTGTGAATTGGAGCCCCATGTTGGGTGTAGAGATTACCTAAAAATAAAATCTTTTTCTTTAAAGTTTATTTATTTATTATGAGAGAGAGCTGTCAGCATGGAGCCTGATGTAAGGCTTGGACTCACAGACCGTGAGATCATGACCTGAGCCGAAACCAAGAGTCGGACGCTTCACCGACTGAGCCACCCAGGCGCTCTTAAAAATAAAATCTTTAAGAAGATGTGGACACATGTGGTCTTTTCCAACAATGACGTGCATCTGGACTGTTCATCTCAGCCATTTATGGGACGGCCGACTCAAGCTGAGTTCAGAGTAATAAACCAGTTTGTCTCTGAGAAAGTTAAATAACGTCTTGGCGATTGAACCTTTGGTTCACAAATTTTAGCACAAATGGTGGGCTGATATCATGGAACAAGCACCGTCTGGTGAGCTGGACAGTCTGGGTTTGGATTCTAGATCCGCCACTTACTGTCAGTGATACTGAATAAATCCTTTAATGTCTCTGAGCCTCCATTTCTTCACCTGACGATCAAGGATTGTAAAGATTTCGTAACCCGACATACATGGAAGTATGTGACACACAATACGGTTTTGTAATAGGCTTTGAACAACAGCGCAACTGTAGCATAGGGTACTGGTGACGCTAAGAGAATCTCTCCGGTATGTCTTCCGTCATGGTCTGGAATACATATGACAACGACTATCGTGGAGCCAATAGGCATGGGCAGAAAGACAAAAGAAAGGCTTCCAGGATACCCTGGAGAACCAGGTATAAACCCAGTCTCCCGGAGAATGGTAACCTGAGCGCACTGACATGTAGCAGTCACCAGAAGACTGGGTGTGATCGATGGGAGAGAGGGAGAAAGAGACAGAGCAAGACCCTGCTCTGGCCACTACGCTGGGGAGACACCACCTCGATGCTTGGTGTAGAAAGGAGGGCGCACCTCCAATACGTGGGGAACTACGGCATCAGTGTCTTACGGGTACAAAGACAATGACTTATTCTTATCTGACCAGCGGTAGTAGTGGGGCCCCAGCTGCATGACTTCCCGTGCCAAGGGGAAATGGAAAATACTAGAATAGCCTCTCGTCTCCGTTCCCTTTTCCTAGATGAGCTTTTTCCCACTGGAGCACTAGAGCAGGGCTTTCTTCCCCCTTCTGGTATTCTGCCTGCCAGGGCCAGGGGCCAGCCTTATACCGACCTGACTGGAGGGGGGTTGGGTAGGCTCTGACCCGAGAGACTCCCCTTTACAGGATCTGTCCTGAGGCCAGAAAGTCCATCAGGACAGATTCATTACTCTGGCTTTAAGGCTTCACATACCAATAAAGTAAAAATATCCTCTCTGCAACTTGTTGCACCTTCTCAGACATGTCACCCACCATCGAGACACGTATCGTGAATGAGTTGACCACATCCTCTCCAGAGAACACAGTTGGAGGGACAATAAGGGTAAAAAGGTTGGCCAGAGTAATAGCTGGGAGGAGACAAATAGACTTGGTCGATTTCCCCTTGTCAGTTACACAATAATAATGATGATAACAACGATGGTGATGCGTATGGACTATGGGATCTCATGTCATCCTCCCAACAACACCAATTATTAACCCCATCCTACAAAATGAGGAAACTGAGTTACAGGGGATTGTGCAACTTGCCCAAGGTCACGCGGCTAGTAAGCGGGTAAGCAGAGTTTGTGCTCTTAAGCTCTGTGCTTATACTGCCTCCAAGGAGGAGCAGTGTGGTGTTTCTCTTTCACACATCTCTGAAACCAGACCCCTCACGGTGGACTTAGCTGGGTATCATGGCCCAAATCTCTTAGGTCTTTTGTGTCCAAAACAAAAGTGATGGCAGCCAAGGCACAGTGGCACCAGCAAAAATTTTTCCTGCTGTTTGCTCTCTGGAACCTGGTCTTTCTGTCATGAGATCTGCATTCTCCAGTCTATCTGCAAACGAACAAGCGCGTTGGAATCACAGTCTTCAGAGCAGAACCTCCAACGGGACTTGAAGAATCAGCAACATGCACCATCCCAGTGTTCTTGTACATTGTTGTTAAGAGTCCTCTTTGAAGCCAAATGAATCTTCCACATTCGCATTCCAGAAATGCCCCTGCCCCTGCCCCCATGCTTTGCCTGGAAAAATCCTTCTTATCCTTCAAGGCTCAGCTCAAATGTCACCTCCTTTATGAAGTCCTTCCCGGCCCCACGGGCAGAATTAATTGATCCTCCTTTGTGCTCCCAACAGCACTTTATGTTAGCACTGCTAGGATAGCACTTACCACATTGTTTTAGTTAGTTGCATAAGTAAGGTCCTTGAGGTCAGAGACCTGTCTTAGTCATAAATCCTTTTATCCCCATTCCCCAGCCTAGCGCATGCCATATTTCATCAAATCTAAAACCCTATTGATTGTAAGATACACCATTATTTTATGAACCACTAAGAAAGATTTTTTAAAACTGACAATTAGACTATGATATGCCATTGATTTGAGGACATTTCCCAAATTATTCAGGGATGTCAAAATGTTTAAAAAAAAAAAGTGTGTCTCAGAAGTGATGAATGATGGTAATAAGTGCTTAGCAAATGTTTCTAGAAGTGGATTGTGAACCCGAGGTGGAACAGAGACTCGTAGGGCCCTGTGACAGCCCATGCTTCTTAGGAAGGAAGGAACTGGGAGTTGATGGGGTTGGTGTGCGGTTGCATTGCTGACTTCGAATATTTAATCCAACAGATTAAAGGGATGGGTGGCCTGATGTGCCGTTCCCAGTAGAAACAAAACAAAACACCTCCACATCTCCCATTTGATATACTGGGGGGTTCAGTGACAACATATTCTAATCAAAAGTGGAGGCCACCCAATGCAGCAAGTGAACGTGGTTATGGCGGCAATGAGGCACAGTATTCACACCTGCCTTAATCCTGCCTCTTTAAGGCAGTTCCACCCAGCGCTGTTCACGTCTGCTCGTGAAGGGGAACAGTAACAGCCCAGTTTTCTCCCAGCTCATTATATCCCTGCTTTAAAAAATGAAAGCATCGGGTGCCCAGGTGGCTCGGTTGGTTGAGCGTCCGACTCTTGGTTTTGGCTCCAGTCGTGATCTCATAGTTCATGAGATTGAGCCCCATGTCTGGCTATGCACTGACAGCGCAGAGCCTGTTTGGGATTCTGTCTCTCCCTCTCTCTGCCCCTCCCCTGCTCACACACTCTCTCTGTCAAAATAAATAAAACTCAAAAATATATATTTAAAAAAAAATAAATATGGGGCACCTGGGTGGCTCAGTCGGTTAACCGTCCGACTTCGTCTCGGGTCATGACGTCACGTTTGCGAGTTCAAGCTCCGCGTCGGGCTCTGTGCTGACGGCTCAGAGCCTGGAGCCTGCTTCGGATTCTGTGTCTCCCTCTCTCTCTCTGCCCGTCCTCTGCTCTCTCTCTCTCTCTCCAAAATAAACATCTAAAAAGATTTTTTTTTTTAATTTTTAAAAAGCATCAATGTGGCCCATTCCCAGCTCCAAATTGTTGGTTCTGTGACCTTTGCTTCCATTTCTCCTTGGCCCTCTAGACCTGGTGGTTGTAATTCTCTCCTGGTTAGTGTCTGGACCTAGGATTTCCATAGGGCCTTTCCAGAGGGCAGGCCTTGCTGGGGCTCAGCATCCAAGGCTATCTCATCAAGAATCTGTGTTCTAATTCCCTCCTAGAAATACAACTCTACTCCCTGTCCCGGAGCTGGTCTAGGCCATGCACTTTTCTAGACACGCTCCTTCCCTGCCCCCGAAGCACACATAAGCACATATACACACTCACGCAAGATAAACCAAGTTGTCACTGAGGACTTCAGACATGTGGTCAGTTGACAGAAATTCTCCTGGAGTGAAAACTCCTTTTTAAAAATGGAAATAGGGGCGCCTGGGTGGCTCAGTCGGTTAAGCGGCCGACTTCGGCTCAGGTCACGATCTCACGGTCCGTGAGTTCGAGCCCCGCGTTGGGCTCTGTGCTGACAGCTCAGAGCCTGGAGCCTGTTTCAGATTCTGTGTCTCCCTCTCTCTGACCCTCCCCCGTTCATGCTCTGTCTCTCTCTGTCTCAAAAATAAATAAACGTTAAAATTTTTTTTTAAATGGAAATATACTAAGAAAAATTGGGCCCAGTGGCTTAATACAATTTGTGAAATATTTTAAACACATAAGCAGCTCTGCGGAAGAGTGGTCAGGGCTGAGTCTCTTCGTGGGGCAAGGACAAAGGGCTAACTTTCAAGGGGGTGATGAGGAAGAGAGCCAAGCAGGGCCAATTGTTCCTCGTTTGCTTTTGTGCCTGGACCTTGCTGGGAAGCCAGGGACCGCCAGAAACCTGAAAGTCATCTTCCTCTCCCAGCGGGCTGCCAGCGCCAGGGTTAAGTTCTCAGGGCCAAGTCCGAAAGCTCCAAAGATTGCTATCTTCCAATTTAGTCCGATCTTCCCAGGCCAGGCACACCCCACTCGGCCCCCAGGATAGCGTGGTTTGCCTTCATTCAGTGCCTTCCTCGACCTTAATGAGTAAAGGAAACAAGAGAAAGGAGAACAAGTAACCTCATTTACTTCCTCTCCTGACTTTTTAATTACATAGTATGTGGAGGTGTTCAAACTACAAAAAAACAAAAAAACAAAAAACAAGAGGCTGTGCATATTTCCTTTGAAGGCGGGGCGTCTGCCAAGTAGGTCCCCAAAGTATTAGAACTGAAGGGATCCAGTGCTGGAGTTTTGCCTCATCACAGGTATAGTTACACTTACAAATCAAACCGCTAGGGTGAAATCACAGAACATTAGAACTGAGCAGAATCTGGATGATAGATGTACTCCCTCGTCTTACAGATGATGACGTTGAGGCCGAGAAGGTTAATTAGCTAGTTAATGGCAAAACAGGTCTTAGGACTCAAGCGTCTGCACTCCTGGGTTGGGGATTTCCCATCAGGGAAGACACCTAAACCCTTACCATTGTACCTGTCATTACGTTTGGCTCACTGGACTTAAAAATGCCATGCAAATAGAACTCCGGTTACAATAAACCTTGGTGATTGATACAAACAATCGCATAGAATCAACTGGCCTATCATTTCCACCAAATGACTGAAGCAGTACATTTTTATTCACCGTAAGTACAAAACTGTCACTGCCCAGGCCCCTGACGGGACTGGATTCCTATACAAATGAAGCCAGCTCACCAACAGCTTACCTAAGGTGACATCTTACTCCTTTCACTCCGGTCCCAGCCAGCTGGTGACATAAACTGGGCACGAAGCTTATAAATTTTCCCCGGTAGAATTCTGGAAGAGCTGTGTTCAACAACGCCCCTTGCTGGTCAGCACAAGAAAATGCAAAAGCTATTGCTGACAAAATCAGGGCTCTAGCAAAGGTCACAGCCATGCCTCTTAAGTCGTCTTCCAGTCTATGGGAACTGCGGCCAGGTCAAGGGAGAAAGCAGAGGGAAAGCAGCAGGGCTTGGGGGGGGGGGGGGGGGGTGGAGAACTGCATTTTTTCCGGAGATGTTTATATGTGCCTAATTAAGGTCGAATCTCAAAGAAAGCAGATACATTTTTAGTATCCCATGGAGTCTGAACAGGCAGCTATAAGACCCAAAGACATGCTATGCTTACACACATAAACAGGATTTTTATTGTTAATATCAGCGAACACAGATGGAACGATATTGACGTGCCAAGGACAGATTGCTCACAAGATGACAAAATGGCTGTTGATTTGTATTCATAAATGATTTGGTGAATCACTACAGGTCTTTGAGTGAAATGTATATATGTGTGTGTGTGTATATATATGTGTGTATATATATGTGTGTGTATATATATATATATATATATAAAGAGATTTCTGAAGCTTCATTTCCATTTGGGCTCTCGCAATAACATCATTCGAAAGAGGAAGCAGAAGCTTTGAAGGGAACGCTTATACATTTTATGGATATCCTGCTTCCACCCAAATGAAAAACTACGTCCCATTACACACATTTTAAGTGGCACACAAAGAAAGCACAAGAAACACTGATTTGGCTCCAAGATTTGCCTCGTGAAAGGCTTTTTTTTATTTTTTCAAGTTTTAAAAAAACTCCTCTGTCAAGCTGTCAAGGGTACTTGATGTTACAGAAGCAAAGTGCTTCCTAAGCAACTCCAGGGCCCTGTTATTTCTTGCTTGCAGGGTCTTCTCAGCTCTCAGTTCGTTCTTGATGGCATCCAGCTCCCCGCGGATCTTTTCCATCTCTAATTCATAATACAGTTTCATTTCTTCCTTCAGGAGTGCGTTTCCAATCTCAGTTTGACGCTTTAGTTTCCTGATGGCTTCTTTTAAATCTCTGTTCTCTCGGCTCAGCCTGTGGATGACTTCTTTGGCTTGCTGGAGCTCTTCAGTTAAGTTCTGGACGTTTGTTGCTCTTTCAGATAGGTCATTTCTTAAAGCTTGGAGCTCCCAGTCTTTCTTTGAAGCTTCCGTCCCTGTGTCCTGAAAATTCAGGGATTTTGCACAGACTTCTTTTTTGGAGTTCAAGAGTTCTTTCTCGGCATTTTCAAATTCCTCTTCTATTTTTCTGCATTTCATATTAAGTTCTTCCAGTTCTTCGTTCAAAAGATTCAGGCGAAGTTTTGGAGACATTCCTTCGGTAAATTTCTTCTTTGTGTCGTGCCACGGGAGGGTTGGTAATTCCTTTGTAGTCCAGGTAGAATGATGTTCCACGCTAATAACCCTTTCTTCGGTCACAACATCCAAATTAGATGATTCACAGGAGACAGAATTTGTGTCTGCTTCATTCTTTGAAATGTTTACCTTTCTCCCTCTTAAATTTGGTTCTTGTTCTTTTTCATTTCGTTGAGAAATAAATTCTTTCCTCTTAAATTTATTTTCTTCTTGAAACTTTCTACTAGACAAATTATAAATTCCTTCTATTCTATTGGCCTTATCTAAAGTCATTTGTTCAGAAGATGATTCAGGCTGAGAATCCTCATCTAGAACATCCTGTGCACTGAAAAAAGGAGCAAACATATTCTCCTTCCAGTGTTTTCTTCTAGCATCCATTTCTCCTGGTACGTCTTCCGATTCCTGAAAAACAAAATACAAAATCAAGGCACACTGTTTGCACTGGCAGCTGGTGCAGTTGAAAGAAACCACTTGTGTTGGCTCACAGGTGAAAGGACCTAAATATTTGAGGGCTAGCTCTCCCTTTAACTCACTGAGTGATGCGGGCTTAGGCCCCCTCATTGATAAGCCACAAACCAGGGGTGCCTGGGTGGCTCAGTGGGTTAAGCGTCTGGCTCTTGATTTCGGCTCAGGTCATGGTCTCGTGCTTCATGGGTTCGAGCCCCATGTCAGATTAAGATTCTCTCCCTTAAGATTAACCTCTTAAGAGATTCTCTCCCTCCTCTCTCTCCCATCCCTTGCACACACACTCTCTCTCAAAACAAATAAATAAACGAAGCCAGCTAAGTTCCACAGGTGCTTCCAGCTTTCAAATTCTCTGATGCTACGAAGTATAACCCATCAATTGCCACATTTGGCTATTTATTGTAGACTGAGAAAACGTTTCTATGAGATAGCAACCACACACACGAAAATGAACTGCTTCAAAAGAGTAAATGCGATTTCAAATTAACAGGTTAATATTAAGAGTGGGTTAATACTTGTGCTTCTGACGTGCCTGATTTTTTTCTAGTTCTTTTGGGCTGGACTACCGCTTATTCACTCTTTAAAGTGACTAAAACATCAGGGCTTAATGCAATGTGAGCTGCTTTGGGTAAAGTATACCATGCGGACTTCCTTACGACTAACTCTGCCAACTGCCCTTCTGTCTTGACCTGCAAATTCCTGCTATTCCAGTCTTGGGCTTTGCTTTTAGGCCAGACTGCCAAGAGTACAGAATTCTATCCATTTTGACAGCAATTTCGTGATGAGAACTGAATGTCAACAGTTGAAGATATTAACGCCACCAAATGGGTTTTTCTCGAGACACTGACTCCAAGTGTGGTTTTTAGGTAAAAATGTAACAGGCTAAATCACAACCAACTTTCTCCATTTCTAAAAATTAAAGGATATTTTCTTTGTGTCAAGAGGAGTCTTCCCTATTCAAAGAGAATCCATAACATAACAGCTTTCCTAAGGGACAGAAGTATTTGATCAAATAGAACTACTCCGGAGAGTAGGGAGAAAGAAGGACCCGAGCAACACGCTGAAAGGCCACTGACATCTGAAGCGACCAAACCAGCAACTGCAATTGCTGATATGTTCATTTGCTACAATATATTTGTAGCATCACCACTTATTTTTCTCATGCACACAAATATAATTTTATCTTGGTAACAGAAAATGGCCATTGTTGTGTTTCTTTTTAAAGTAATATTTTCTTTAATATTATTAAAGATTATAATGTTCTATTATTTAGTATGTGATATATATTTATATAATATAAAGATGGTAATATAGTGACTGAGCCACCCCGGCGCCCCTCCCCAGGAGTTTTTTAAACAGTTTAAATGTTAGATTTTCCTTGCGATGGTGAGAGAGTAAACTTGGTATCTATGTGTACTGAACATGCCTAATTCCACCCTCCTCCAAAAAAGAGGGAAGGGATTCAACATCCCCAAGGGTGCATTCCCCACTGGCAACCACTGGGCTTTGAGGACAGGGAAAGATACAAATACTCAGTGAAGGTGTTAAAATGATCGGTTCAAAAGCCATAAGCCGAGCTTTACTTAGGTTTAGTTAACAAGACCACAGTAAGAAGCATAGACTTGGAAGTTCATTGTATATATTTGCCATTGGAGCATCAGCTCCTTTCTCGTCAAACAGTCCTTTCTGACTTTTATGATCCTACTAAATCACCACCCGGAAGCATCTAGGCTCTGTCTTTTCTTAAAGGGGAAGATCATCCTAATCCTGGTTTCTCTCCTCTTAGAACTACGAATGAAGACGACTGGGAGTTATAGTGGTCAGAAAAAAAAAAAAAAAAAAAGGAACAGAGGAAAGAGAGAAGACAGTGATGCTAATTGCCAGTCACATTTTTTAGCAGTCAAATTTTCACCAGACAATTCTGTAACAGATACAAATGTTTCTCATCGGGCAGCAATGGGAGAGAGATTACTATCCCTCCTACCTATTTCTGGATGAAAGGTATTGGTGAGATTGGTCAGGAAGGAGGTGTGGAGAGGGGCAAGTGAGGTGAGGCCACCGTATACCTGGAGGTAGCAATAATGACAAACCTGAGACAGAAATCTGGGTGTAGAAAAAGGTTACAATAAGAAACTCTTTTCATTGATAATTTTGCACCTTGAAAAGGCGACTTCTATCTCCAACCCTCTGATAAATCTCTGACAGAAACATATTTTTTTTTTCCTCTTCAATTTCACTACCTTTCTTCCGAGCCTCTCTCTGTACAGTTTCCTGATACAGTCAGTGCTTTTCAAAGAACTGGGAAGAGTCCACTTATTTTATAACAGGCTCTGAGAAGTCAGGTGACTTGACCAAGTCCACACAGGCTGTGTTGGTAAAACTGAGACCCTGTCTCCCAGGTCAGCGCTTGTTTGAAAATTCCTCTTTATTCTTCTGCTAGGTTTCATTCCACAAACTGAAAGAAAACAACCCCACTATTTCCAGAGCTTAGGTAATTTTTAAAGGGCCACAAAAGGAGAGAGGAAAAATGAAGGGGGGAGGGTAAGGAGAATCGCATGTCACATATCAAAGGACAGAAAGAGAAAGGTTTGAAAAGCCTTTTGGAATTTCCCTCCCATGGTTTACACAGGACAGGGTCAAGGGGGCTCTGAGCTGCTTCTTTCTTTCTTTCTTTCTTTCTTTCTTTCTCTCTCTCTTTTTTTTTTTTTTTTTTTTTGCCTCTTTCATTGGCAAGATATCCTTTAAAGGCCTGTTCCCAAATCTAGTCACAGAGTATGGCAAAGCCCAGACTGGGCGTAAGAGCTGCCAGTGTCATTTTCTCTTCGCAAACTGCAGTTTGTTTTTTTATGCAGGACAAGTATGACATTAGTATTCTCTGGCAAGGCCAAGGAATATGCTTTGAGACAATGCTGCTCGTCTACCCTGCCATGGCAGCCATTTTGCTCTCAATAAACATGATTGGGTAATTTGTGGCAGCAGAAGGCAGATCAAAGCGGGAGCCATTACTGAAAGGAGAAGCAGGCCTTTCTAGTGGGTCAATTGTGAGCATTTATTACTGGAAGTGCCTACCCACCGCTACACCGGTTACGGAAGGACTAAAGGGTAGGGGAAGGAGGTCCCAGAGAAATGAAAATTTGAAAGAAACAAACAAGCCAGAACACAGGAAAACAATATAAAGTCCCATGACAAAAATAACATTAATAGCCCTCTAAGAGAGCGATCCCCCAGAAGTCCTTGGGACCGTGCTGGTAAGACATGGGTGTCGAGGACTTGGTTACATCTACTCATTTGTGCCCGACGTGAATTAGTATGAGACTCCCGATCCTTCTAGTTAGTGTCTCTCTGAAAACATCGCTATTCCTCCTCCGGTGACTTTCTTTCTCCAGTGGCAAAGCAGTAGGGCATTTTGCTGGAGTAAGTGATCTCCTGACTCTTCTAGAGAATTTGGGAACCACTGATACGATAAGTTGAAAAGAAATTTATAATGTAATGTCATGTAACCTAATTGTTGAGAGCTAAGCAAAGAGCAATCATTTATTACGGATCTTTAGGCAAACCATTCCATAAAAAAACTTAGGTAAATGCACAGCTACCCTCGAATAGCTCCAGAAAATAATACACCACTATTTACCGTGAAGGGAGAAACCCACAAAATCATCTCATTTTCATTTTCAAGGTATGGGGCCCTGGGGAACACACTCATATTAAGGTGGATAAGTGATCAAATATGTTAAATCCAATTAGCTGTTTTCTAAAATATTCATTTTTAAAATCACACGCTTTAGGGAAATTTGATAAGCTCAAAATCAAAGATCTTTTTTCTGTTGCCTTATCTCATCTATATTGGAATTTGATTTCAAAGTTTCAGGACAATCTCTTTTGCATAAATCTACATCTGTCCGCAAAATGCAAGTATTCCCCCAGGCAGGGGCAGGCAGGGAGTGGGAAACAGTTCTGGAAAACCTCCAGAGGCTTTTATTCCCCACCTCGGGAGAGTGCTTCATCCCAAAGTTTGTCAATTGGGAATGCCGGTTGGAAAAGGTCATCCGCAACCTTTGACGGTCAAACTTTTGTCATTACACTCAGCCCCTCAGCCACCCTCTCAGCTAGAGGCGGGGCTTTTAGTCACAACCCAGGAGCAGTGAGGGGAAGACAAAAGGCCCCTTCTTAGCCCAGGGAACTTTCCCCCATTATTCTTGGATGGTTTCAGTTCTCCCAACCCTCAGAAAAACGGCTGGGCCAAAATAAGGAAGGAGGAAAAAAAAGCCTGCTACAAAGAAAGTCACTGGCCTGGCTTCTTTGCTCAATTGTCCGATCTGTTCTCACTTAAAAGCAGTAGTTCTCGACCTTTTTCTTCTGCTTCCACTGTTCCCAGACACAAAACACTCTCGTCGTTAACCATCTCTCCTTATTTGAGAAGACTGTGACTTGCCCCCTCCAGGGGAGGTCTCCATTCTCCACCCTCTTGAGAATCACTGGCTCACGGAAACGTGTTAAACACCCAAATGAGGACCCAAATGAAGTGTCTGAAGTCAAGGTGGGGGGGACATGTGTTAGTGTGCAACACTGTGCGGACGAAGGAAAAGGAAGTTCTTGAGAAAGGAACTGAGTAAGGACTATAGGGAGAAAAGACTGGAGGGCGGCACATCTCCTTGACTCCCACACTTGAGAACTACGGGGAAAACTTACCTTTTCTGAGCTTCGGTTTCTTCGGGTGTAAAATAGGGAAAATATACCTATTTCACAGGTGGTTAAGAGAAATGAATGAAAATGAAAACGGAAGCAATTTTAAAGTCCACTGTAGACAATAGGTTTTGTTGTTTTGTAGGCATTCCTTACCCTCCCTTGGGACCTAAACCAGCCAGTCAGACAACCCACTCCTTCTCCCAAGTTGCCAGCCTGAAATCATCAGATCTCAGACAAAGTCAGTTTGGAAAGAAAAAAAAAAAAAAAAAACAATTAAAACAAGCAGTGGGGAACGTGAAGTCAAATCTTACATTAATTTAACCTGCATCCTCAGGGAAGGTTAGCCTTGAGGTCTGTAAGTGGCTGATGCCTCCACATTTCCGAAGCTAAACTGATTCTAAGGGAGTCTTTTCTGCAACTGAAGGTATTTGCATTTTATCTCCAGTTGCTTTACCAAGAACTTTCCAAATGCCCCAGTGTTTTTCAGAGCCACCAATAACTTCTCAGAAATATCACAATCGGACTACCAGTTTGAATATTAGCAAGGATGACTCTGCACTCTGGGTTTTTCCCATGCTTGTTCTACAGCCTTTCATCATAGTTTTATTTCACCAACGTGCTGTGATCTCCTGGCATCTTATTCACCTCTGTCTCCCGACACACAGTAGCCACCAATAAATATTTGTTGAATGCATGACCTTTAACATTCCTTCCGAAAATTCTATTAATGCTTTGATTCTAAGTGAGTTTTTGTAAATATCTATAATTTCTCCTCTGGTTTCTACAGTCTTCGGGGTAACATTTTAGGAAATGGACTTTTATTTCCCCCCGCAAAGTTTATTTGGCTTAGCTAAAGTCTTCAGGACACTTTTGTTTCATTTTGTATTTTCATGAGACTTTTTCTGATAGCCTGCTGCCAACGCAGACTGATGATCTAGCTACAAAGTTGAAGATTTCTGTTGGGGTGAGGCTTTGCGCAGGTAAACACCAACAGTAACAAGTTACCAGCCAGCACAACTTACACTCTCTGTGATCCAGGGTCTTCTATTGGATGCCGTTGTCCTCCTTCCCCAGCTTGAACTGAAAATAAAATCCCCACAGCATAATTAGGAAATATAATTAACCAGAATACCCCAATCCGTGTGTATATCTGAGATGTAGCTTAAAATGACAAGCGATATACTTAGAATGCCGTGTGGCCTATCTAGAATGTGATGCCAGACACTCGGAAGCAAGTTTTCTTTTTAACTTGTCAGCCCACTTTCCCAACTGTTATGCCGCGAAGTCTCCGGTCCCCGAGCGAGGGAAGTTATCAAATAGGACAAGAATCATGGTGGCGTGTTATTCACCGCGGTATCTCCCGGCCTTTAGCACCTACCAAACAAATGAGCCACCGCTGGTGGCCGCAGCAGCATGCTTGTCACTAATGAGCGTGCCAAGAGCCACGTTAGCAAAGGGCTGGAGCCCAGGCCTTGCCTGCCTCCCTCCCTCGGAGTGCGGTTAATTTGTAAAATCATCAAAATGGGAAGTGACCTCGATTTTTGCCTTCGTCTCCCAGGGTCCTAACATTTGAGCCAAGCGTCCACTTCATGGGACAAACTGTCTTCCCTATTGTTCGGCAGATACTGAAAGTGAAGCAAAGTACCATTGAAAAGTGGGCCCCGGTGAACGGTTTGCAAGCCTCCAATTCTTTGTTATTAGTGTGAAACTGTTCCTTCTAGAAGAAAAGGTACGGAGTCACCTTAATTCCAAAGGCTGAGTACTTTATTAGTATGGAAGTCACATTCGTGCTATAAAGCTGTATCTATGCATGCATAGTTAGGGGGTTTTCTCGGTAAATGGTTAACAAACTCCTGCCATCGCTGCTTCCAGTGGGGAGAAGGGGGCTCGGGTCTGGGCGCTACCTGCCACCTCCCCGGTCCCCCTACCCCGTGGCGGGAGGGGGGGGTCGAGGGGTGGGGGAGCGGGCGGAGGGCAGCGGGCGAGGCCCGACCCCACTCCTCCTTCCGCGCCCCGACGCCCACGCCCCGTCCCCTGGGCTCCGCGGCGCTCGCCAGCTCCCGGCCCGGGCCTCGGAGGAGAGCGGAAAGCCGCAGCGGGGGGTCGGGGTGGGGGACCGGGCGCCCCGGGCCCGGGGTGACTCTGCGGCGAGTCCGGGGGAGCCCCCGCGCTCCCGCGCCCAGACGTACCTGAAAGCGTGGGTGGGGTCCGGCGGGCTCTGGCTCCCCTTCCCCGAAGCCAGCCACCACTGGCGCCCGGCAGCCCTGGGCTCGGCGCTGGCCACCGCGACCCGGCCCGGCCGGCGCGGGGCAGAGCCTCCGCAGTGCAGCGCCAGCGCGGGCCGCGCCGTTGCCTAGCAACCGGCCGGCCGGATTTAAAGGGACCCGGGCGCCGGGGGCCCCGCGCGGAGCTCAGGGCGCTGCCTGCCGCCACTCAGGGCCCGCCCGGGCTCTGAGCATGCCCGGTGGGGCGGGCGCGGCGGCGGCGGCGGCGGCGGCGGCGGCGGTGGCGGCGGCTGCTGCTGCTGCTGCTGCTGCCCGCCGGCCTGGGGAGCTCAATCGGCGGAGGACTGGGTCAGGGTGGGAAGAGGCGAGAAAGTGTGAGGCGGCCCCACCCACTGTGGGCTTATTACGGAGGGTCTCGGTGACTCACAAAGGCACCTGGACGCCGTGACTGTGGGGGGAGGGGGGAGTGGCACGGGGCTGATCCCTAGGCCTGTCCTTTAGTAGCATGGCGTTGAGGACGGTTAGCCGTGGAAGGTTAGCCGGGATGTGCTTTGGCGTCCCTAACAATGTGGGAACGGCACGCCGCCGCCGCCGCCGCCGCCGCCCCCTCGCCCGCCCCTGCCCCTCTGCACCTGGGCTGGCGGGAAGGTCTGCCTCTGGCCAGGGTTCGAAGGGCCCGCGCCGGGAGAGCATTGTCCCCCGTGGTGCCCCTGTGGGAGACCGGGCTTGTGTCACAGGTAGCTCGGGTTTCCTCTTTATCACTCGGGAACTTCCCCAAACCACCGCTGCACCCACCTGAGGCTAAATTCTAGGTGGAGGCACTCAGTTCGACACCAGCTTCAAAGTTGGCCCCCAGCTTCTGGGATGGGGTTGGGGGAACAAGCCCACGTCTTTCATTGGGTACTAGACTCCGGTCACGGTATTTGGCTGAATACATAAATGTCCCCCTCAGTCATCGATCAGCCTGGTTGCCCACCGCCGATTGTTCCGTCACCGCGTTGGTCACCCACACTGATGACACGGCGTGGCCATAGTCTCTCTCATCTGGACCCAGCTGAGACTGACCAAAAGATAGACCTGGCGAGGGTTGTGGGGCCCGCAACAGAGCGGAACTCGGGTGTCCAACAGGGTAATAATTGCGCCTTTTAGGAAAGCTCGTATCCTCTGGCAAGCATGAAGGTGAAAGGAAACATTGACTCCGGAATCTCAAGTGAAAGATTAAAGCACGTTTGCAAGGCGACAGCGAGGGACCCACTTAGAAACAATACCAGGATACATTTCAAAACTTTGAAACTTCTTGAGAACCGGATCTAACAGGTGTTTGGGAGCTGGCGAGGTGGCACTCAGATGCCCTGAGGCCTGCTTCTCAGTCTCCTTTTTCCTCCTTAGAGATCCAAAGTCAACAAGGGTTGGAGGCAGGAAACGGCCTAATGTCAAGGGTGTTTTGTTATGGACCCCGTCAGAATTAGTTTGTGGGTCGTGACAAAACCTCTTTTCTTGACATTAAGTCTCCGAAGTGCCTTGCATTTGTCATTTCTGTTTTAATTATTTGGAAAGGGTTCCATTTATTTTTGCTTGATATGAGATCCCTTATTAACGGAATAAAAGAATCTTAATAGCTCTGTGCCTCAGTTTCCTTGTTTGTATAATGGGGAAAATAACTGTTAATATTTTCAAAACCCTGACAGCAAGGCCTGACACATAGCAAACCCTATATAAATGTTTCCTGTTAGTATTACAATTATCTTGTCCTATAAATTCATTAACCTCCTAAAATATAAACATGCGGAGGGTGATAACTCAGGGTGTGCTCCGAGAAGTGGAATCTGAAGTCTCGAGACACAAAATTCCAAATCTTTATTTCAAATGGACTTCCACACTCCCATTAGGCAACCCCACTCCACTCTCGTATCCCGGAAAGAATGCACAAAGGGTTACTTTGGTCTTTCTGTAATTCTATTTTTAAATATGGTAGGTCGCTCCTACTCAAAGTATCAAATGGCAGACAATCAACAACAGAGAGGACAGAGAGTTCTGTTACTTGAAGATACTGCAGACTTGTAGATAGGTTTTCAAATATGGAAGTCAGAAAACAGGGTACTATCCTCTGGAAACTTTATCAATACCGAGGCAATGAGGCACATGATGATAACAGAATCACATAGTCGTACAATAGAGCTCAGCTTTTTTGTTTCATCAAGTAGGAGATTGAGACCCAGAGAAATCATGTGATGTACCCTTTGATCACATAGCAAAATAAGCTTCTTTTCATTTCCCCGATGAATGAGCCTTGTTTGAAGAACCTCAAACCTGGGATATTTGCCCCAAGGCAGTGAAAAAATACACACTTACGGGTATATGTTGTATGTCGATAAATATTTAAATTATTCACGCAGATAACAATAGCTAACTTTTCTTATACCCCATCACCTATATATCAAAAGATTCTTTTGGCTCTAGCTTCATAATGTATCCAGAATCTGGTGGTTTCTTACCATCTCCGCCATTACCACCCTGATCCTGGTCTCCATCATCTCCCAACTGAACCAGTGCAGTAACCTCCTAACTGCTTCTACCTTTGTCCACTGTATTAGCTTCCTAGGGCTGCTGTATCAAAGTATCACAAACTGGGGCGGCGGGGGGGAGGTTTAAAACAACAGACACTTATTCTCTCACCGTTCTGGAGGCTAGAAGTCTGAAATCAAGGTGCTGGCAGGGATGATTCCATCTGGAGACCCTGAGAGACCATCATCTGTCTCTCCTGACTTCCGATTGTTGCAGGCAATCAGTGGCCTTTCCTGGCTTATATACACATCACTCCAATCTCGGCCTCTGTCTTCACATGGTGCTCTCCCTATGTGTCTGTGTTATCTCCACAAAGCTGGCAAACGTGTGTGTGTGTCTGTGTGCCCAAATTCCCCTCCTCTAATAAGAACATCAGATGTTGGATTAGGGCCCACGTTAATCTAATATGACCTCACCTTAATTTGATTACATCCACAGAGACCCTAGTTCTAATAAAGGCACATTCACAGGGACTGAAGGGTAAGAACTCGAGCTTATCTTGTTTTTGGAGGGGGGACACAGTGCAACCCACAACACATACCAACTATTGATTCTCAACACACATCCAGACAGACCATTATAAACTATTAAGTCAGGAGGCACTTGAGTGGCTCAGTCAGTTGAGCATCTGACTTCAGCTCAGGTCATGATCTTCCTGTCTGTGTGTTCAAGCCCCACATGGGGCTCGCTGCTGTCAGCACAAAGCCCGCTTCGGATCCTCTGTTCCCCTCTCTCTGCCCCTCCCCCACTTGTGCTTTCTCAAAAATAAAACATTTAAAAAATAAACAATTAAGTCGGATCATGTTACCACTCTACTCAGAAGCCTACAAAGGGTCTCCATTTGACCTGCAGTAAAAATTAAAATCCTTATGATAGCTATAAGGCCCTATAGGATTTGCATTGCTAATGCTACTTTCTCTCTTCCTTTTCTTTCTTTTTTTTTTTTTAATTTTAATGGTTATTTATTTTTGAGAGAGACAGACAGACAGACAGAGGGTGACCAGGGAAGGGGTAGATAGAGAGGGAGACACAGAATCCGAAGCAGGCTCCAGGCTCTGAGCTGTCAGCTCAGAGCCCAACGCGGGACTCAAACTCATGGACCGCGAGATCATGACCTGAGTTGAAACCAGACGCCTAACCGACTGAGCCACCCAGGCGCCCCTCTCTCTTCCTTTTCTTACATTTCTCCCAACTCCCATTTATTCATGTAATGATCACTGTGCACTTCAATGTGCCTGAAATTGGGCTAAGTGAGAGATAGCCAAATGTGACAGCCAAATGTGATAAACGCAGTGATGGAAGTACTTACAAAATTAGGATGGGCTCAGATGAAGAAGTGGTCAATCAGATGCGAAAGGGGTTCGAGTCAAGGAAGTCTTAACCTCCTTGGAAGTTGAACCATCTGAGTTGGATCTTGAAAGATGAATAATAGTTCCCCAGGCAGACAGAAGAGATAAAAGCAGAGGGAACAGCATGTGCAAAGGCACAGAAGCATGAAACAACGTGACAGTTTGGAAAATCCAAAATAATTCGCATTTCCTGGAGTTTAAAATGCAGGGCAGTGGATGGAAGGAGCCAGAGAGAAAGAGCCCACAGAAAAAGGTAATACTTGTCAGTGAAAATTATTTTGGTTGAACAAATTAAAATATTTGAAGATCCAAATAGATGCATTCATACAGTTGATTTACCTTACGAAATCATTCCATTTGGCTCAGAAAATATTTACTGATTTGTCTGCAGCATTTCAGGTAGTGTGCTAAGTACTGGGTACCCAAAAATTAGTAAGATCAATGAACCCCAAGCACAAGAAACATGAGAAAAACTACACCAAGGTATATGATAATCACATTGTTTAAAACCAGTGATGGAGAAAATCTTAAAAACAGCCAGAAGAGAAAAAAGACACATTACATACAGATGATAGGAGATTTCTCATCAGAAAAAAGGCATGCCAGCTGACAGTGGAACATCTTTAAACTAGTGAAAGAAAAAGAAGTCAGCTTAGACTTCTTCACCCGGTAACCAGATCTTTCAAAGCAAAGGCAAAATAAAGACTTTTTCAGATATACAAAAGCTAAAAGAATTCAGCCCCAGAAGATCTGAACTCCAAGAAATGTTAAAGGAAGTCCTTCAGGCCTCATATAGGATGAAAATCTGGATCTTTATAGGGACATCTGGCTGGCTCAGTTGGAAGGGCATGTGATTCTTGTGCTCAGGGTTGTAAATTCAAGCCCAATGTTGGGTGTAGAGATTACTCAAAAATAAAATCTTCTAAAAGATCTGGTTCTAGGGGTGCCTAGGTGGCTCAGTCAGTTAAGCATCTGAATTCAGCTCAGGTCATGATCTCCTGGTTCCTGAGTTTGAGCCCGGTGATGGGCTCTCTGATGTCAGCACAGAGCCCGCTTCGGATCCTCTGTCCCCTTCCCCCCCACCCCCCGCCATGCCCCCGCTGGCTCTCTCTCTCTCAAAAATAAATAAACATTAAAAAATAATAAAATTAAATTAAAACAAATAAAAGAAATTTAAAAACCTGGTTCTACATGAAGGAACGCAGAACACTGGAAATAGTATGTGTATTGGTATGAAGACTTCTCTTACTCAAAAATGATTTTAAAAATTATCAATATTTTGTGAGTTTGTAGCATATGTAAAAAAATATATGACAAAAATGGCACAAAGTTTGGGAGGGAATAAATGGAAGCATAGTATTGCATGGTTCTTACACTATATGTGAGTGTTATATATCACTTGAAGGTAGAATCTAATAAGCAAAGTATGTATACAAATAATTTTCCCTTTGCTTCCTTTCAATATACACAAATTTCAGTTACCACAGTCTAGTTAAATAACATCAGTCTCTCAATTTTAGTCACCACAGTGTATTACCTGTGAGGGAGTGGATAAAGTACAGACTTTGCCACTAGCTCTTTGGGCCACAAAAAAACATGTAAATGACAGATGTGTTTCACGATCCTTAACCAATCACATCACTTCATTCAAAGTTTGCTGGCAACTGATCACTCCACGGCTGTTACTCAGTTCATCCACAAATAGCAAAGTGTGTGGTTGTGTTGACTCCTTGAATCCCAGTGATAAATCCAAGTGACATTTTATACAAAAAAAAAAATGATAAGAAAAAGAGAGAATTGGCCAACAATTCTTCTGCATGTGGACATCCAGTTGTCCCTGCACCATCTACTAGATCCTATGTTACACAACTTGATTTAAAACTTTTTTTGATCTCACTGTTTGTGTGATCGAGCCCCGTGTCGGGCTTCTCACTGTCAGGGCAGAGCCTGCTTGGGATTTTCCCTCTCTCTCCCTCTCTCTCTCCTCTCTTTCTCTCTCTCTCTCAAAATAAATAAATAAACATTTTAAAAATTTATCAAATAGTAAAATCCACCTAGGAAATAATTTTGTGCCTTTTTCATACATTCTATTTCTTTGTCTTTCTGTGCTGATTTCCAAATAATTTTTCTTTCTTTCTCTTTCTTTCTTTCTTTCTTTCTTTCTTTTCTGAGAGTGACGCACACACAAGCAGGGAAGGGGCAGAGGGAGAAAGAGAGAGAGAATCCCAAGCAGGCTCCACACCCAGCACAGAGCCCGACACGGGGCTCAATCTCACAACCATGAGATCATGACCTGAGCCGAAATCAAGAATTGGATACCTAACTGACTGAGCCACCAAGGTACCCAGAATAATTTCTTTTTTTAAATTGAGGTGTTATTGACATGTAACATGATATTAGTTTCAGATGTACAACATAATGCTTTTTGATATTTGTATATATTGTGAAATGATCGCCACAATAAGTCTAGTTAACATCTGTCATTACCACACAATTACAAATTTTTTTTTCTTGTGATGTGTTTTCACTCATATGTGGATCTTGAGAAACTTAACAGAAGACCATGGGGGAGGGGAAGGGGGGAAAAGTTACAGAGAGGGAGGGAGGCAAACCATAAGAGACTCTTAAGGACTGAGAACAAACTGAGGGGTAATGGGGGGGGGGGGAAGAAGGGAAAGTGGGTGATGGGCATTGAGGAGAGCACGTGTTGGGATGAGCACTGGCTGTTGTATGGAAATGAATTTGACAATAAATTGTATTTAAAAAAAAAGAACTTTCCGTTTTCTTATGAATTTCTTTGGCAATGTCTTTGGATTCACTAATTGTCTAATTAATTGGGCTTAATCTGCTGTTAATCTCTTCCATTGATTGAGTTCTTAATTTCGATCATGATTTTTTTTAACTTCTAGAAGTTTGATGAAATAAGTTTTCAAATATTCCTTAGAAATCCTTGTTCGCTGCACACATTATTTATTTATTTAAACATAATAAACGTAGTTCTTATATTCTGTGTCTAATAACTCCAGTTCTCACTGGTGGTAATTCCGTTCTCTGGCTCTTAACTTTTTTGTGAGTTGCTCACTTTCCTTATAAAATCAGCTGAATAAATTTTTCAGATCTAGGACAAAGGTGAATTTCTTCAGCCAAGGATCTATGTCTGCTTTTGCTAAGAAACATTAGCAGGCCGGGATCACTTTAAATTTATGACTAGAGATTTCTTGAGTCACCCAGGCGGTGTGAATTGGGGCTGCATGATGACAGCTTCTGGGCCAATCTTTTTCCTCTGTGTCTTGCTTGGCACCACCTAGGAAATACTCCTTTGTAGTCCCCTGGGGGAGTGCGAGAGCAAGCTAAGGTCTCCTTCATGAGGGTTTCTTCCTTTTGGACATGAATTTCATGGGAAAAGAACTTCTATTAGACTTTCCACCTTTAACGGGGCCCTGAGCTTGTGTCTTTTACCCCTGTGTTTTGGGTGGCTTTTGCAAAGCTGAAATCCTCAAACTCCCCCAAATACCACAATTGTATTTAGGACAAAGCCGATTTCGTTGCTTCGCTTCACTGTGTTCTCACAGTCGCTGAGGTTTTATCCTGGTAATTCCTTACCTTGCAGGTCTTTGAGACTTTTAAGTAGATGTTTTCTCATCTATTAACCAGTCCTTTTTGTTGTCTTCGGCATTGAAAGCCTATACTCCCTCGTTGGCCCACTTCGACAGAGCTTCTGGATCCACTAAAACTCCTTTTACAGAGGTCAGAAAAGATCACTGAGCTGCCATATCAATTTGACATACCTTTCATTCCTATCTAATTCAACCTCTCCACAGTTTCTGACACACCTGATTATTCCTTCCCTCTTGGAACTGGCTTCTGGCTTTCACAACACCTCACTTCCCTACATGCCTCCTGAAGGACCATTCCTCGGGGCTCTGATCTGGGCCTTCTCATGTCTAGATTTCCTCTGCCACCATTCTGCCTTGAGCCCAGTCACTAGATGGCCTCTGCTCATTCTGCTCTTCAACCAATCCATTGTCACTATAGCAACCAGAGTGATCGTTTAAAAATGAAACTCTGGGGACACCTGGGAGGCTCAGTAGGTTAAGCCTCTGACTCTTGATTTCAGCTCTGGTCATGATCTCACGGTTCATGGGTTCGAGCCCTGCATCAGGCTCCGAGCTGCCAGTGACTGGCCTGCTTGAGATTCTCTCTTTCTGCTTTGCTCACTCTCTCTCTCTTTCTCTCTCTCAAAACATAATACAATACAAGAAAAAGAAATAAAGAAAATCTTTTAAAAAATGAAAACTGCATCATGTCATTTTGCTCAAGTCGAACCCTACAAAATACTGCATTTGAACTTTAGATAAATTCCAAACTGTTTGACATTACCCACAAAACCTTGAATGATCTAACTCCTGCCTATATATCCATAATTATCCCTTTATATAATACTGAAGACAAACTGACTTTTTCCAGTTCTTCAAATATGTCACACTTTTTTTCCATCTCAGACCCCCTTTTTTTTTTTTGCAATTTTTTTAAAGTAGGCTCCATGCCCAACATGGGGCTTGAACTCACAGCCCTGAGACTGAGGTGCACGGTCTACCCATCGAGCCAGCCAGATGCCCCCCCACTCCCCCTGCTGCCTCAGATCCTTGACCCTTGCTGTTCCCTCTTTCTGCAACATTGTTCCATGCTTTTTGCATGGCTCACTCCTATTCATAATTCACATCTCACTTTAACTCTTCCTTCTCAAAGACTTTCCTTGAGCATCTAATCCAAAGGCATCTTGTTCTTTTCCTTTAGAAAATGTATCATAATTTGTGATTAAATATTTATTGTCAGTTTATTTATTTGAGGTCTATTCCCTCAATTATCTTTCAATGTCAGGAAGGTAAGGGTGCCCAGTTGGCTCAGTCCATAGAGCATACAACTCTTCATCTCAGGGTCTTGAGTTTAAGCACCATGTTGGGAGTAGAGCTTACTTTTAAAAACTGTCAGGAAGGTAGAGACCCTATTTGGTATCTTCCCACTCTATGCCCAGGACTTAGCACTGTTTTTGACACATAACAGGCGTTCAAGAAGCAGACCTACATGAAAAGCACAATTATGGCGTCGCCTGGGTGGCTCAATCGGTTAAGCCACCGACTCTTGGTTTCATCTCAGGTCATGATCTCACGGTTCGTGGGTTCAAACCCCATGTCAGGCTTTGCTCTGGGAGTGTGGAGCCTGCTAGGGATTCTCTCTCTCTCCCTCTCTCTGCCCCTCCCCATTCCCTCTCTCTCTCTCTCAAAATAAATAAATAAACTTTACAAAAATTTAAAAAAAGAAAAGCACAATTATAATGAGAAATTCCATGTTGCTCACAGAATTAGAACCAAGAGGTATGAGTTACATGACAATAATCCTCATAGAGATCAGGCTAGAATAAAACACATCTGTCAATGGATCTATAATGCTTAAAGCCATATAGCCTACATTACTTTCCCCTTTCCTCAACAACTCAACCCACGGCTTTTCATTGTTATCTACACTTTCGTTAAAGCAAAAAAATAATCATCTACAAATAGTGTATTTCTCATATTGGCTCAGAATTTCATTATTTGGTACTCTGAAAACATTCTCCTACAGATCCAACATTATACACACTGGATAGGTTCCTTTGTTTAGTACATAATGTTTAACGCATAACTCATTTATGCATTTAAAAATGTGGGCGGAACTAGAGTGTATTATGCTAAGTGAAAGAAGTCAGTCAGGGAAAGACAGATATCATACGATTTTACTCATATGTGGAATTTGAGAAACACAATAGATGAACACAGGGGAAGGGAAGGAAAAATAAGATAAAAACAGAGAGGGAGGCAAACCATAAGAGAATTTTAAATACAGAGAACAAACTGAGGGTTGCTGGAGGGGAGGTAGATGGGGGGATGGGTTAAATGGGTGATGGGCATTAAGGAGGGCACTTTTTGAGATGAGAACTGGGTGTCATATGTAAGAGATGAATCACTGGGTTATCCTGAAGCCAAGGCTACACTGTATGTTAGTTAACTTGAATTTAAATTAAAAAAAAAAAAAAAAAGATAGTTCTAGGGGTGCCTGAGTGGCTCAGTCAGTTAGGCATCCAACTCTTGATTTCAACTCAGGTCATGATCTCACGGTTCCTGAGTTCCAGCCCTGCGTAGGGCTCTGTGCTAATCACACAGAGCCTGCTTGGGATTCTCTCCCTCTCTCTGCCCCTCTCCTGCTCATGCTCTCTCTCTATCTGAAAATAAATAAATAAATTTTAAAAAATTATTTTAAAAAGATAGTTCTTAAAAAATATATTAATTGAGCATTGGAGTGCCTGGCTGGCTCAGTTGGTGGAGCATGGGACTCTTGATCTCAGAATTGTGAGTTTGAGCCCCATGTTGGGTGTAGAAATTACTTAAAATAACTTAAAATATTTTTAAATTTTTTTAATGTTTATTTTTGAGAGAGAGAGAGAGAGAGAGAGAGCCGGCAGGGGAGGGGCACAGAGAGAAGGAGACCCAGAATCCGAAGCAGGCTCCAGGCTCTGAGCTGTCAGCACAGAGCTCGTTGCAGGGCTTGAACCCACGAACTGCGAGATCATGACCTGAGTGGAAGCTGGACACTCAACCGACTGAGCCACCCGAGTGCCCCTAAAATAAAATAAAATGTTAAAAAAAATACATTGAGCACTCAGGGCACCTGGGTGGTTCAGTGGGTTAGGCACCCCACTTCGGTTTGTCATGATCTCACGGTTCGTGGGTTTGAGCCCCATGTCCGGCTCTGTGCTGACAGCTCAGAGCCTGGAGCTGCTTCGGATTCTGTGTCTCCCTCCCCCTCTGCCTCTCCCCTGCTCACTCTCTCTCTCTCTCTCTCTCTCTCAAAAATAAATAAATTTAAAAAAATTTTTACTCTCAAAAATAACATTAAAAAAATTTTTAATTAAAAATAAATTAATTGAGCTCTAATTTGTGCCAGGAAATGTTCTAGCCCTGATGATAATAATAATAAATAATAAATAATAAATAATAATGAAATAGACAAAACTCCCTGTCCTCAGGGTATCTTCTATCTTGTATCCATATGATAAGACAGAAAAGAAAGAAGTAAAATATCCAGAATGGTAGATGGTGATATAGGCTCCCTTGAATGAAGGACCAAGAGAGGGGATGGGGGAGGGCCAACTTAGCTTATCGTTAGTGGAATCTGTATCCTAGTGTGTTAAAAAAAGGATTTGAGGTAGAAATTATTTATAGAACCTAATGATCATAAATGAAATAATACCAGAAAAGACTGTCAACTGAGAAAGTGTTTAAAAACATACTTCCTTCTCTACAGCAGTAGGACAGGCAGAGAACGACTTAGACTTTTAAGTCACTGACAAGCTCTCACGGCCTGGGACGGGGTCTCCAAAAAGGCTGTGGCTGGAAAGGGTAAGAGGCTCAAAGCAGTGATGGAAATTCTAGGAAGGAAGAAGTAAGGCGTCAAGAAGGAAGGCACACTTCTTGCTGATGGTATGAACTGCCGTGGACAAGCAGTCCCACTATTCAGTTGCTACTTGGCTGTCATTTGTTCCCCTACAATTATGACTGTTCCTGACCATGATCTGTTTCTTATCTGGCATAGTACAGTTGTATAACGTTTCCCTTGTTATTCTATCCCCCCAAATACTTAATTTGAGGAGCTTTTCTAGTAAACTGAATTGTCAGTAATGTAAGGAAGTGGCAAAAAAGATCCCTTCAGTTCCCTACCTGTACCATCAAAATTTATATTAAAAGAATTCAGATAGCCAGTATCCTACTCTGGCTCCCTCTCTCTTTGCCCTCCCCTGCTCTCATGAGCACTCCCACTCTCTCTCTGTCAAAAATAAATAAACATCATTTGTTTGTTTATTTATTGATTGATTTTTGACAGAGAGAGAGTGGAGTGGGGAAGGGGAAGAGAGGGAGGGGGAACAGAGGACCCAAAGCGAACTCCGTGCTGACAGCAGCAAGCCCCGACGTGGGAGTCAAACCCCCAAACCGTGAGATCATGACCTGAGCTGAAGTCGGATGCTCAACCGGCCGAGCCACCCAGGCGCCCCTATTTTTTTTGTGTGATTTTTAAAAGATTTTCTAGGGGTGCCTGGGTGGCTCAGTCGGTTGAGCGTCCTGACTTCAGCTCCGGTCACGATCTCCGGTTTGTGAGTTCCAGCCCCGCGTCAGGCTCTGTGCTGACAGCTCAGAGCCTGGAGCCTGCTTCATATTCTGGGTCTCCCTCTCACTCTGTCTGCCCTCTCCTGCTCACGCTGTCTCTCTCTGTCTCTCAAAAATAAAATAAACATTAAAAAAAATTTTAATAAACATTAAAAAAATTAAAAAAAAAATTCTACATACGAGATAAATCCATAATGTAAAATTTCCCCCAAAGAAAAGCCTCAGGCCCAAATGGTTTCATGAAAGAATTCTACCAAATGTTTCAAGATTTAACTCCAATTTTGCACAATCCCATGCAGAAAATAGAAGGGGAGGGAACACTTCCCAATTCATTTTGTGAAGCCAGTATTCCCTCTGATACCCCTCCATGGATACCTCAGTGGGGAAGGGAGAGAGAGCCGAAGCTTGCCATGGGCCTGCAGAGATGAGAGTCCTGTCTCCTGGGGCGCCTGGGTGACTCAGTGAGTTAAGCATCTGGCTCTTGATTTTGGTTCCGGTCATGATCTCACAGTTGGTGAGATGGAGCCCCTCACTGGGCTCTGCAATGACAGTACAGAGCCTGCTTGGGATTCTCTCTCTCCCTCTGCCCCTCTCCCCCCGAAAAAATAAATAAATAAACTTTTTTTTTTTTTTTTTTTAATCCTGGCTCCCGATTTGGCTTTCTCTGACACCACCTTGACCTGTTCCTCAGGTCCTGAGATCCCTAGCCCGTATGATATGTCTGCTTCTATTCAACCGTCAGCGTCTTCTCATGTTTGTTTTATACATAATGTACAGGATTTTCATTTGTACCTAGAGGGAGAAATAGGGAAAAATATGCCTACACCATATTCCTGGAAGAGGAAGTCTTCTTGATAAATTTGTTTTAAACAAAGGAACTTTAATTCTCAAAGTTTCCTATATTTTAAATTATAGTGTGCTAAATAAATATTCAGATCACTCTATTTCTTAAATTTTTTATGCACTTATAAACAACAGTAAAAGGAATTTTAATATCTTGGTAAAAAATGCTAAGAGCACAGAACATCGTTACTTTGTCGTGAATCATTAAGATCTCTTTGCACAGTTCAGCTCCCATGGTCATTTTTACGGTGCAACACTACTATGCAAAGAGAGAACTTCCTGTACTATACACCCTAAAAAGCAAGCATTAAAAGAATTAACTACAAAGAGTTATAATTAATAAGTTAACAAGGGAGATGAGACATAATAATTTAAAATACTCGGTTAACCCAAAGGAATCCAGAAGAAGGAACAAAGAAGATATGGGACACATAGATGACAAATAGTGAAAAGGTAGACTTAAACTCAGACCTATCAATGACCATATGGAATAGAGATGGTTAATACACCCTGATTAAGAGGCAGTGCTTTTCAGGGTACCTGGCCGGCTCAGTCTGTGGAGCATGGGACTCTTGATCTTAGGGTTGTGAGTTCAAGTCCCACACTGGGAGCAGAGATTACTTGAGAATATAATGTTAACATAAAAACAGCAGTGATTGTCATACTGGATAACCAAACAAGATTAGTTAATGCCACTTTCAAGAAACTTTTGGGGCACCTGGTGGCTCATTCAGGTGAGCATTCTACTTTTGATTTCGGCTCAGGTCGTGATCCCAGCCAGGGTCATGGGATTGAGCCCTGAGTTGGGCTCTGTACTAAGCATGGAGCCTGCATAAGATTCTCGCTCTGCCCCCTCGCCTCCTTGTGCTCTCTCTCTCTCTCTAAAAAGAAAAAAAAAGAAAGAAACTTTAAATATAAAGATGAATAGGTTAAAACTAAATGAGCAGATAAAGATACTGTGCTAATAATAATCAAAAGAAAGCCGAAATGGTTCTATTAATATCAGGCAAAGTAGATTTCAGAATAAAACTATTATCAAGGATAAAGATGATCAGTTTATAATGATAAAGGGGTCAATTCTTCAAGATAACATAAAGCCTAAATATTTATATGCCTAATAACAGAGTTTCAAATTACATGAAGCAAAAACTGAACTGCGAAAAGAAATAGACAAACCCAGAATTATAGTTGGAGACTTCAACACCCTTCCTCAATAAATAAGACAAGTGGACAGAAAATCATTAAGGCTATAGAAGACCTGAACGACATTATCAGCTAATTTGCCCTAATTGATAGTTATAGAACACTCCACCACTAGCAGCGGAATAGATATTCTTTTTAAGTACACACATTGACCAAGATAGAACATATCCTGGGCCATAAAATGGGTCTCAATGCATTTAAAGGGATTCAAAGTATGTTCTCTGATCACAGTGGAACTAAATTAGAAATCAATAGCAGAAAGACATCTGGGAAATTCTCAAATATTTAGAAACTAAATAACACACTTTTAAGTGACACGGGGGTCAAAATAGATTCAAAAGGATTTTAAAAATATTTTGAACTGGGGGCACCTTGATCTCAGGGTGGTGGGTTTGAGCCCCACACTGGGTGCAAAGATTACTTAAAAAAACAAATAAACCTAAAAAAAGTATTTTGAACTGAATCAAAATGAAAACACAACACATCAAAATGTATGATGGGCAGCTAAAGCAGTGCTTAGAGGAAAATTTAGAGCAATAAATGTCTATGTTAGAAAAGAAGCTAGTTCTAAGGACTTGAATCAATTACTTCAACTTCCGACTTAAAAACCTAGAAAAAGAAGATCAAATAAAACTCCAAGAAAGCAACCTCCCCCCCATAATAAAGATTAAAGTAGAAATCAGTAAAATAAAAAATATGAAAATAGAGAAAATCATGGGCACCTGGATGGCTCAGTCAGTACAGCTTGTGACTCTTGATGTTATGGTCATGAGTTCGAACCCTACCCTGGGTGTAAAGGTTACTTAAATAAATAAACTTTAAAAAATAAAAATAGAGAAAATCAATGAAATGAAAATTTAGCTCTCTGGGAAGTTAAATAATACTGATAAACCTCTAGCCAGATGGATCGCAAAAAAAGAGAGAAGGAAGTGCCTGCCTGGCTCAGTCTGTAGAGTATACAACTCTTGATCTTGGGGTTATGAGTTTAAGCCCCACTTTGGGTGTAGAGATTACTTAGAAATAAGTAAATCAAATAAATAAATAAATATTTAAAAAAGAGAGAGAAGACACAAATTACTAATATGAAATGAGATGACACCACTATAGGCTCTACAGATATTTAAAAGACAGAATGTTATGAACAACTTATGTCTATAAATATAATGACTTAGGGGGTGCCTGGCTGGCTCAGTTGGGGGAACTCGTAACTCTTGATCTCGGGGTTGTGAGTTTGAGTCTCATGTTGGGCGTTGAGATTACTTAAGTTAAAAAACTCATGAAATGATCATAATAATGGCCAGAAAAGAAACAGAAATAATAAAATGCTTCTCTTAAAAAAATTCACTAACTAGCTTTGCGCAGTGGCAGTATCGTAGCCAATGAGGTTTATCCGAGGCACGATTATTGCTAATTGAAAAAAATTCACTAACTTAGATAAAGTGGACTTCTTTCAAAGAAGCCACCTACTAAAACTCACTCAAGAAGAAGTATATAAGTTGAATAGCTCTCTATTAAAGAAATTAAACTTACTAAAAAGCTTCCCACAAAGAAAATTCCAAGCTCAGATGACATTCCAGGTAAATTCTACCTGCCATCTAGAAAAGAAGTATTAATTCTACACAAACGCCTTTAGAAAATGAAGAAGCTGGAATACCTCCAAATTCATTCTATGAAGCCAGTATTAATCTGATACCAAAACTATACTAAGGAATCACAAGAAATGAAAACTACAGACCATAATCCCTCATGAACACAGATACAAAAGTTCTTAATAAGATATTAGTATATCAAATTAAGCCAACTATTTAAAGGACAATGCACCAAGGTTGGGAACACTCGAAAACCAATCAATGCAGGGGGCACCTGGCTGGCTCAGTCGGAGGAGGGTGCAACTCTTGATCTTGGGGTCGTGAGTTCAAGTACCACATTGGGTGTAGAGATTACTTAAATAAATAAATATCTTACAAAAGAAAATCAATCAATGTAGCTCAGCAACAACAACAAAATCCCATATGATCATCACAACTGATGTAGAAAAATTATTTGATAAAATCCAACATCCATTTCTTTTCAAACAAGGGTCTCACATGTTTATTTCTGAACCCACCTACTGATACAGAAGCGTAGTAACAAAGAAACATTATTTCCCCAATAAAACGTGTCTATTGTTCAGGTAGTAGGGGTGTTTACAGAGGGAGAGGAGAGGAACACGTGACCTTCATGCAGCATAAAAACGTGTGCCATCTCATGTGCGACCCCTTATAGACCCAGTTTGGTTCTTCTCCAATGCCTCCTCTTGGAGTTGTACCTGATTTTATTACCAGTTTTCATCCCAGTCTACTGGGGAATGGAACGATTCTGCTTTTGTTTCTTGGCTGGGAATTGCTTGATCCTGAAAGTCTTGTTAGAAGACATGGTGAGGAACAGTCAACCACACACACTACAATGGCAGAGAAAAGGCTCTTTTTTTAATAACAATTTTTTAAACTATTTCTTAATTTTTTAAATTATTTTTTTATTTTTTTTATTTTTTATTTTTGAGAGAGAGAGAGAGAAAGAAAGAGAGAGAGAGAGAGAGAACGAGCATGAGCAGGGAAGGCGCAGAAAGAGAGGGAGACACAGAATTCAAAGCAGGCTTCAGACTCTGAGCTGTCAGCACAGAGTCCCATGCGGGGCTTGAACTCATGAACCGCAAGATCAAGGCCTGAGCCCAAGTAGGATGCTTAACCGACTGAGCCACCCGGTCGCCCCTAAAACTATTTTTTTTAAGTTTATTTATTTTGGGGGGGGGGGGGAACTATGAGCGGGGGGGGGGGGAGAGAGAGCGAGGGAGAGAGAGAATCCCAAGCAGGCTCCTTGCTGTCAGCTTAGAGCCCAAGTGGGGCTGGACCTCACAAACCATGAGGTCATGACCTGAGCAGAAATCAAGAGTCAGATGCTTAACCAACTGAGCCCCTAATAACAATTTTTAAAGGCTTTTTTTTTTAATAATCTTTACACCCAAAGTGGAGCCTGAACCCACACCCCGGGATCAAAAAGTCATATGCTCCACCAACTGAGCCAGTCAGATGCCCTCCAACATCCATTTCTGATAAAAATTTCCAGAAATCTAATAATAGGAGAAACCTTCTTCCACCTGATAAAGGGCATCTACTAAAACCTACAGCTGATATTGTCAATGGTGAAAGGCTGAATGCTCTCTCTCTAAGATTGGGAACGAGGTAAGGATGTCTGTCCTTTCCATTTATAGTCAATGTATTATTAGAGTTTCTAATGAGCGCAATAAGGCAAGAAAAAGAAAAATTTTTGAGATAGAAAAGAAGGAAGTAAAACTGTTTCTGTTCTCTGAGACATAATCATCTTTATAGAAAACCCCACTAGAAGCTACAAAAAAGTTATTACAACAAATAACTGAGTTTAGCAAAGTTGTGAGATACAAGATCAACATCAAAAAAAAAAAAAATTCAATTGTAGGGATGCCTGGCTGGCTCAGTCAATTTACTGAGCATGCAACTCTTGATCTCAGAGCCATGAGTTCGAGCTCCACATTGGGGGTAGAGATTACTTTAAAAAAATATTTGCAAAAAAAGAAAGACTCACTTCTACTTAGTTATCAGTTCTCTCCAAATTGATCTACATGTTCAACACAGTCTTAATCCAAATCTCAGAAGATTTTTTTTTTGTGGAAATCAATAAACTGGCTCTAAAATTCATATGGAATTTTGAAAGACTGTGAATAGTGAAAATAACTTCGAAAAAAAGGACAATGTTGGAGGACTAGCATTATTTGATTTCAAGACATGTTATAAAGCTACAGTAATCAAGAGTGTGGTATTAGAGTAAAGACAAATAGATCAATGTAACAAAATACAGACTCAGAAATGACCCACGTATATAGGGGACAACTGATTTTTTACAAAGCGCAAATACAACTCAGTGGGTAAAGGATCGTATTTTCAACAAATGATACTGAAATATTTTTGTTGTTGTTGTTTATTTATTTAGGGACACCCGGGTGGCTCTATTCGTTGAGCATCTGACTTCAGCTCAGGTCATGATCTCACTGTTTGTGAGTTCAAGCCCCCCATCAGACTCACTGCTGTCCCCTCCTCTCTCTGCCTCTCCCCACACTTGCAGAGTGAGGGGAGGGGCAGAGAGAGAAGGAGAGAGAGAATCCCAAGCAGGCTCTGACTCAGCACAGAGCCCGACGCGGGGCTCGAACCCACGGACCGTGAGATCATGACCTGAGCCGAAGTCGGACACTCAACCTGTGCTGACGGCTCAGAGCCTGAAGCCTGTTTCAGATTCTGTGTCTCCCTCTCTCTGTGACCCTCCCCCGTTCATGCTCTGTCTCTCTCTGTCTCAAAAATAAATAAACATTAAAAAAAAATTTAAAAAAAAAAGCTTACACAATTAATATATTTTATTTGCAGGGAAAATTTTCAGCATCTTTTTCTATTGTTTCAGATCCTAGGCATGGGTTTTGGTTTTAAGGCAAACAATAGAGTAAGGTAAAAAGTGAAAGGAAAAGTCTTCCTCTGTCTTTGTCATACCCTAATCTTGTCTCTAGGCATCGCCATCATTAGTAGTCTCTTGCAAACTCATCCCCAAATTTTCTACAATATGCAAGCAGAGAGAGAAAGAATTGTTTTGTTTACTTTTGTTCAGACGCCAAGGGCATTACATGGAAGGTAAGGTCCAGTACAAATAGACCTCCTTTATTCTCTTTAACAGCTGCATGCTATTCCTCTGGCTGATGTACCTTCATTTATTTCACTACTCAGTCATAGATATTTAAGCTCTTTCTAGCTGTTTGCTATTTCAGTATTGCAATGAATGTCTTTGTTAAAAATTTTATTGATTTATTTTGAAAGAGAGCGATTGGCAATTGGGGAGGGGCAGAGAGAGAGAGAGAGAGAGACAGAGACAGAGAGAGAGAGAATCCCAAGCAGGCTCCACACTGTCTGTGCAGAGCCAGACTCAGGGCTCGATCCCACAAACCACGAGATCACAACCTGAACCGAAATCAAGAGTCGGTCACTTCACCGTCTGAGCCACCCAAGCGCCCCTGTAATGAACGTTCTTAAATAATGTTTTCTCTGCTTGTGGGCATGTATTTGTAGGGAAAAGTTACAAAACTTGGATTGCAAGGTGGTGTGGAGCGATTAAATGCGTGGCTGTTGGGCCCAAAGAAGTTTTGGGGATTTACATTCCCACTATTACTGTTTGGAGAGGATCTACCGATTTCCCCACACCCTTGCCAACACGGGAAGGTGAATAATGCTGTCTTAACGTGCATTCTTAAACTGTGAGCGAGGTCGAGCATGTTCTTATGTTTTACTGGATACTCATATTTCTTTAAAGAAGTACATCGCTCAAGGGAGTTGAAAACGAATGGATAAATATGCCACTTTAGGGGAGCACAGCTATTACAGTGAACGAAATATACTTCCATGTTATTTGCACTTAAGAAAAATAAAACTTTTCTATTGCTAATAGAAGTGTTAAACGTTTAAGGATAAGAACAATAGAAATACAGTTTTCTGGCATTTAAAAAATAGATCAGTGATCTGTAATGTGCCATGGGCAGTAAAACATATGGTGGGAATTAAGATTTTCAGAGGGATAGAAAGGATGGCTTGTTTCTTTCACTGGCTAAAAGGTTACGACCCACATGCACCACGTGACCCGTCAGGACCTACTGACCCACCAATTATCCTGTGGAAAATGAACTCACTAACTCTTCGTAACTTTCGCCCCAATCTGCAGCTCCTGCTGACTTCCCCATCTCTGTTAAAGGCATCACATCTACCCAGCCGGCCAAGCCAGAAATCTGGAGGGGGCGGCACCATTTCCCTCTCTGCCCCACGCAGCTGCTCCCCACATTCACCTCTTTCCCTGGGTCTTTGTGGGGATGAGACGTGGTACCGGGTCCAGAAGCACCCAGCACGATGTCAGGCAGGGGGTGATCGGGAGCAGAGATTTCGTTTTTGCCTTTTCAGCTTTTGCTTTCGCCGTCCGCTCTATCCCGGACCACCACGGCAACACCCAAACAAGAACAACAACACTGGTGGGAGCGATGCCTTCTTACCAGTGACCCACGGCTTTCCACATTGTCCACCTAAAGCTTCTGCCCTACTTGGAAAACCGCAGACCTGGCAGAATTGGTGCACAGGACACTCACCTTTCACCAGGCAGGAATGATGGAGCTGTCCATGTGGAACGTATTAATTGAAAAAGATCCTAATCTTTTTACTTTATAAATAGGAAGGATGCTAATGATTTCTTCTCTCCTTCCAGGCCGGTATTGTTATTTTAAACTTCGGTTGAGGAGGAAAATTAGATGGAATGCTCTCAGAAAGGGTTTGGAGGGGAGGTCATACGAAGGCAAAGGCAGAAGGTCTGAATGGTGGTGGGAAGTGAAATAAAAACCCTCAGTCACCACCTCCTGACCTAGTTATAGGTCATCAGTATCCCCTATACCACAACGCATATTTCTGGCCCATATGTCTTCCACCACCTTCTGTTGGGGGGTGCTCAGAGACTACAAATTCACTTTAATTTGTCCGTTATCCTCGGCAAAACATAATTAAGAACACAAATGGACCGCTTCTAAAAATAATATTGTGCATTTCAAAACAAAATATTATGAAGTTTGGATTATCTGCTGTTTCAGATTATCTCTGCCACTGCTCTGGAGGGTCAAATTTCCTCCGCAGCTCTGTAGCCCTTGAAAACATGTGTTTAGTTATAAACATAGGTTCCTCTGGGGAACCTCCAAATAGGAATGTTTCTCTCATTCGGGAGTGAGAAATGCCTGTATTTCCTTTGACACAGAGGACAGATGAATGCTTGCCAATTTGCAGATAATTTCAAAATGTGCCCTAACCCCCGTGCTTTCACCAGCCAGCAGAGATTTTTCTGCCATCTATTTGTCAATGAGCACGAGTCCACTCAAGAAGTTTAGCTCTTAATATGGTCTCGGCCATATTTTCGAGTGTTAAAAAGTGAAAAGTATTTTTTAAACCGTAAAAGTAGCGAGTGCCTGTCGCTCACCCCTTTCTCCTGTAACACCCAGCCCCTTCTCCAGGGGCAACCGACGGTTAGCAATTTCCTACAAATACTTTTAGCGATAACCTGTACACGTACAAGCACGAATGTGTAGATCTATCCCCTGTCTTACATAAATGGGAGCGTATTATTATTCATATGAATATAAATATGAATATTTTTCGTTTGTTATATCTTAGAGACTGTTCCATATCAGGAGATCGATTGATTGATCTGTCGTATCTTTAACAATATCATAGTATTTTGATGTGTGACTCTACCTTCACCTATTGAACCAGTCCTTATTCTAGAAATACAGGTTGTTTCTAGGTTTTTTTCCTATTACAAACAATGCTGCCATAAAATGTCACACCTCCCTCTTTTTAAGAGGAAACTGTGGAAGATACACAAACATAGAGAAAATAGCACAGTGATCTATGTACTGAACACCCAACGCTCTAACTCCTCCACTGGCCTAACGAGAGGATTTTGAGGCAAACTTCTTCTATAAATACTTCATCATGTATCTACAAAGATAAGCATTCTCAAAAAAACGCATATCATTACCATACCTGAAAAATTAACAATAGTTTTTCGATATCAATAATGTGCTGTCAGTGTTCAAATTTCCCCTGTGGACAGTTGTCTAAAGCTAATTTGTTAAAAATCAGAATCCAAACAAGGTCCACAAGATTGCATTTGATTGACGTGCCTCTTACTTAAGTCACCCTCTTAAGTTTAAATTAGAACCCCCCTCCCTTTTTTTCCTTGTAATCTCTTGGCAAAACTGGGTTGTTTGTCCTACGGTTTCCCACGTTCTGGGTTTTTCTGACTGCATTGCATGGTGTTATTTAACACGTTCTCTCTCTTCCTTGTATTTCCTGCAAACTGGTGGTTTGATCAGAAGACTTCATTAGATTCAGGTTTAATGCTTTGGCAAGAACACCCCCTAGACGGTGTTGCTCACTTCCCTCAGGAAGCCATAAACATTCTTCTATATAGGTGGGAGTGCGACTGTTGGATAAATTCCTCTAAGTGAAATTGCATGTGTCATCTTTTGAGGGTTTTTTTTTTTTTTAAGTAGGCTCCACGCGCAACATGGGGCTTGAACTCATGACCCTGACTGAGATCAAGAGTCGCATGCTCTACCCACTGAGCCAGCCAGGTGCCCCTGCGTGTGCCTTCTTTTAATTTTAAGAATACAAATGATCTGCATGAACCAAAATGAATGGGCATGGGTGAAATATCTGCTAACATGTAGCATAAAGCCACGCGTGTGGTGCTAATGCCTTGGGTCTGTCGGTACAGATGCAGCTTAAAAAATCTTGTGTGTCTGTTTAGGAAACTGGTAGAATCTCCCGTCTAGAGCATCGGCTCCCTGCCAAGTGTGTGGAGGGATCCAGTGATGACAAAGACCAAGATCTTTGTGCCAACGAACTTACGGTCCAGAAAGGGAAGCGAGACACTAATTTACAACGCAGTGAAAATGCAGTGGAAGAAGAGGTCACTTCAACTGGGGGAATCAGAAAGAGGTGGCGTTTCAAACGGACCTTGAAGAATGGATACGTCTCAGAAAGGCAGAGGTGGAGATAGCCTCCAGAGGGCAAGAAGAACACGAACAAAGGGGAGGAGATGAAAACAGCATGATAGAGATTCAAGGAATCCCGAGCAAGCCAGTTGGGCCGTGGAGTAGAGCATGTGACTCTCGATCTCAGGGTTTTGAGTTCCAGCTCCACGTTGGGTGTAGAGATTACCTGAAGATAAAATCTTTAAATGTCACACACACACATACACACACACACACACACACACACACAGAATCACATGGATTTTTGAACAGCAATCTCTTTACAACGTGTTACCATTACATCTTCCCTTAACGGTCTTCAATGATAATTTTATGTGCATTTAATGTTTATGTGCGTAAATACAATTTCTACAGTGTTCTGCATAGCCTGGCTAGGAAAAAAATAATAGAGGAAGCCACATGTCTTCTTTGCTTAGTCAAAGCTGGATGGCACTGAGGCGCTGAGGGGTTTTGTTTGTTTGTTTTTAATTATAGCTTAGAGTAACTAACAACTCTTGAGGGAAATTTTCAGAATTCTTAAAAATCACACCAAATTACCCGCCTCAGTGAATTTCTCCACATTGTGACTGGGGAGAAGAGATGCCATTCATCTTCTAGAAGGCTGGGCTTCTGTAAATGGCAAGCTACAACAATAATCAGCATTTTCTGCTGCCAGGTATTAAGATTCATAGCAAAGAATAAGTACCCTCTGAAGTAATGCTGTCCAGCAGAACGTTTTGCAAAGACGGAAATACTCTATATCTTCACTGTCCAAAACAGAAAGTGACTAGTTATATGTAACTACAGGTTGCTTAATTTTCGCTAATTAAACTGTAACTATTCAATAGCTCATGCGGCTATTGGCTAGTGGTGTGGATTTGAACTAAAAATGCTGACCACTTTTCCCTGACGGATGAGGTTATTGATGAAACTAACATACACCAATAGCACATATCAACGCACAAAACATTGTCATGTTTATGCCATAGTGAGGGCGAGATGCCCTCTGCAGCAACAGAACTTTTCACGCCATGAAAATCCCACTTAATGTCAGAGGCGATGGTAATTTACTTCTTTATGCAAAGTTCGTTCGCCGGGTCCTATTCTAATGAAGGCAAGCATGCCTATACTTTGAGTATAGATAAGAATAGATTAAAACTCTTAAGTGGCAATAATCAAAGTATGAACCCTCCTGCTGGATTCTTTGACTTTGAATGGAGTTGGATTTTCTTTTTCTCCAAATGTCTTGAGGTCTCCAGCCCCTCTGGATACTTCATGTGGTGGAAATATGCCCTGAATTACTAACCGAGTGCCCCTTTTGCAGCACTTTTTAAAATGGAATTTCAGATTCCTTAGAACAAAAGGATGCACTTTTCTCGACCTTGGGAGCTTGTGACCATTGGGAGATGAAAAGAGTAGTGACACTAAGGAAAACTATTGTCCAGAAAAATAAGCCTCTCCAAGGGGCACCAGGAATCCACAATAAAATCCCTGTTTCCAAGAAAATCCAGGCATTTCCATCAAAAAAGCCTGGAAAGATAAATAGAATGTCCTTAAAAGCCACAGGTTTTTAATAATACAAAATGTCTAAGTCCAGGGTAAACAAAGAGCTAAGAAAAACTAACATCTACTAACTCAAGTTTCTCAAGACCCAGGTCGTGACCTAGAGCCTGATCACAAGGTATTTGCAAAAGAGCTGCTTTTCCTGAGCCTGCGATGAGTTTATTTTGTGGAATTTATTTGGCTTCAGAACGCCACGGCTGCACAGAAATTGTCAAGCCAGGTGAATTACAATGACTCTTTCAGTTCACAACAATGAGAACTGGGATTTGGGGGCTCGTTCAAAAAGTGATGTCCATGCCCTCCATCTAACAAGCAAAATGAACCGGACTGATTTGTTGAATCCGGAGTTAACACTTATTTTCATTGTGTTATCCTGATACAGGAGTTCCTTTCTCACCTGATTTCCCAAAAGTGATTAGTGAAGCTTTTCAAAATGGGATGAATTTTTCACCTTCGATGCTTTCTGAATGAGCTATTTAAGTATAGTTCTTTCCGATTTCCACCCTCTGGGAGGCAGAAGTCACCAGATCTCTTTCCTTTGTTGTACAAGCTATTTCAACTTGCTGCTACACCACATCCTTTCTCTGACCGGCTGACTTCCAGGAACTAACCTGTGGTTTTGAAAACAGAGTATTTTCCATAGCAGGCTGTATTAGTTATTATTGACATTATTCATGTATTCTGAAGGTGTGCCCCAGGGCTTTTACAATGAGCTACTAAAAAAAATATCAAAGAGCAATAAACAAAAACCAGGAGTCTTGCTCAACCACCTAAATGTTAATTCACGTGTTTTTGTACTTAGCATTTTGTTCACTGAGGTAGGCTCTGAAAACGTTAAAAGCGAGAACAAAATTAATTTCCCATGGTCCCTGAAGTGGGGTGTTTTTTTTTTTTTTTTTTGCATGATTTTATAAATAATTTGAGAATATGTCATTTTTCTTTTTAAAGTTATGTTAAGTAACAGTTCCTGAGAATTAAGCTGTTGCTACACTATTCTACACTGGGACTGCCTTTGTAGGCTTTTTAGTCTTTATCCAACAATGGGTGAGACCATCCTCTTTCATACTCAAGTATTTATTTAATGTAAACTATTTTTATTTTTTAATGATTTAGAATAAATTATGTAGGCAGGCCAAAAAATCATTAAAGAGCAGGCTCTCATCATGCTTGTTAGAAGAACAGTTTTCTGAGCACTTCTAAAAAGTCAGGTTGAGGTCAAGTTTCACAGCCATCTCCACTTTGAAACATAATATATAAAAGCCGTGGGGGGGGGGGGTTAAATACGAAATCACGTATGTTTTGGACTTAAGTGGGACACATTTCAACATTTAAATTACCATCAAACTCTCCACTTTGAAAGAGAAGGATCCGAGGAGAGAGTGGTGGCTAGTTTGTTGCTGAAAGAAAGAATCTTGGTGAGATGTTACTGCTGTCCCTTTGGCTGAAATAATGACCTGCACTAATCCTAAAGGTCAAGCTGGTAACAATGCTTTCCGAGGAGCCCGTTTTAACATCATGAAAAAATAAATCTTTGAAACGAAAGGGCTAAGCTCAACCTCTTCATACTGATAATTGTACAATTTCAATTTTGTTAATTACACATCTATTCTCAAGAACTAGGCAGTATGTAGGAATTCCAATGAGTGTTTATGATAGGGTCTCAATCCTTAAAGAACTTGATATGTTGTTGGCTTGGTGAAGCATTTAGAAAACAATGTAAATGCTTAAACCAGAGGCACAACAGAGTAAGGCAAGAGGAATCCATTTTAACTCTGAGCTCTCCAATTTTAAGTTTCTAAAAAGCCTTTTTGCAAATTGCGACACAAGAAAACATGGTATTTTGGCAGAGAAGATAAATATTGGATAAAGTGTGTGTTAGTGACAAGACGGGCTGCACTGTTGGATCCTGCGTTTCAAGCAGGAAGCACTACCATAGGGGTTATCTAGTAGACATTAAGTTGCTTGGAGTCAGTTTATCTGGGTTCTAGTTCCGCCCTGTAACTTTGAGTAACCTTCCTCACCGTGCTGAGCTGCACTTTGTTGACGAGATGGTCTTTAAGAGCCCTTCTAGCTCTACAATGCTATGGTTTTTATGAACACTATAGTTTGTGTTTGATATCGTGTGGGTGTGCGTGTGCGTATGTGTGTGAGGAAACCAAAGTTATTTAACTGCCAAAAGCCACACAACTGTTAATTAAGTGGTGGAGCCATGATTCCAGCCCCACAAGCTTAACCACCTCTCTACCCCACCCCAACCCGGGCTGGCAGTTAAATAACTCTGGTTTCCTCAATTGGAAAGTGGGGAGATGGTAAAAAGATCAGCTCATAGGGTTGCTGTGAGGATTTTATGACTTTATATATATAAAGCAAAAGCACTTAGAAGCATGCCTAGCACATAATACACATTCAATAAATGTTAGCTGTTATTATAAGATGAATATGGAGTGAACCCTTTATCAACGGAGATAGCTCGATGACCTGGAAACATTGGCAAAGCAATATTAACTGCTAACAGCCACGCTGTGGACGATGAATAAGAAAGAGGGAGACAGAGTAGCCGGTGCTATTAATAGACTGGTCGGTGCCAGCAGGCAGCACAAATCCCCTAAGCCTGTGCTGTCCAACGTGGTCGCCG
Source organism: Panthera uncia (assembly GCF_023721935.1). Taxonomy (NCBI): domain Eukaryota; kingdom Metazoa; phylum Chordata; class Mammalia; order Carnivora; family Felidae; genus Panthera; species Panthera uncia. The sequence goes on along the minus strand of NC_064817.1, from coordinate 106,289,998 downwards.
CTAGCCACGTGTGCCGTGGAGCACCTGAAATGTGTTTAGTCTGAAATGAGGTGTGCACCATGTATGAAATACACATGGGATTTGAAAGACTTAATACAAAAAAAGGAAAGCATCTCCTTACTAGTTTTTATGTTGATTACATGTTTAAATGAGTATGCTTTGGATATTTTGGGTTGAATTAAATGTACTATTGAACTTAATTTCATCCTTTTTTAAAACTCTTGTAATGTGGCTCCAAGAAAATGTAAAATCACATGTGTGGCTTGTATTATCTTTCTATGGGATAGCACTGCTCAAAAGTGTTAAAGGAACCAGCCGTCCCTGTCCTTAAACTCTAGCCCATTAAGTTTCTCATCGGTGGGTAAAACCACTCTTTGACTCTGTTCCAGAAAACGCTATTTCCCTCCGTCTCAGAAGCTCTGAAGGAAGCCACAATCTATCGCTGGCACTAACACTGGAATTAACTGATTACTAATCCAAACGCTCCCATCATGGCTTTGCTGGGTCTCTTTTGTGACACGAGTGGAGATTTCTGAAACAGTACTGAGCACCTGGCCTGGAGCTCAGGTTGCATCATGTCCAATTACGTGTCCTCTTAGAACCTCAGTTCATCATCTAGAACAGGAGGGTAACGCTAATAACTGCCTATCTAATAGGGTCATGATGTGAGATATTTATATAAAGTATTTAGAGTGGTAATGGTACATAGTAAGCCCTCAATCGAGGTCACAGATTGTTCATCCTAACTTTGCCTGGAGTGTTTTTTGAGGAGAGGGGTCTGAATTATTAAATCTGTTTTGAGGGGTGCCTGGGTGGTTCAGTTGGGATTCTCTCTTGCTGCCCCTCCCCCACTCACACTGTCTCTGTCTCTCTCCAAATAAATAAACTTAAAGAAATTTCTAAATTAAAAATCAATACATAAATAAGTGTATTTTGAGTTTCGGTGAAAAATCTACCCAGGCTATTCTGCTGATGAATGATAAAGCTACAGAATCACCAAAGATTTAGCATCTTGGGTACTGGTATCCCTTGTTTGAGGGAACTGATGGAGGGGAGAGAGCAGCTAAGATCATTTCTCAAGGGCCAGGTGGGAGTGAGGAGCAGGCTTCGTGAATGTGAAGTGCACACAGGACAGAGATTGCATGGAATTGTGGCATTTGTAGGTCCCACCTTCTGCCAGCGGAAATAGGGACAGATTCGACCACCTACCTCCCACGTTTTGGTGACTATCAGACAAAATAATGTAAGTACACTGATGTGCTTTGGAAAACGTCCAGCTCTGAAGCAGAGGCCACGAATCATTATTCTCTTTCTAAATACCCAAGTACTCAGTTTAAACAAAATGGAATTCAAGCGCCGTGCTGGTTCAGAGAAGGCAGAGATCACGGCGTGCTGATTTCACAGGAAGGCTTTCTGCGGGAGGCGTAACTCGAAATGGCCCTTCAAGAGTGAGAGAGAACCAGAGACCATTGATCTGCCCAAATGGCTGCTAGTCACGTGTCCATGCCGGGAGGTAAAGTATGAATCCACTTCAGACACAATCATAGTCAAAGGGCTTCCCAGAACCTTTCTGCTGACTTACATGAATGGAAACCCTTATTCATAGCATAAAAGATCAGGTAGGGTGCACCCTGAGAGTCAGGTTCCAAGGCTCACTCTTGTGCAGTATTTTCCTATATGGTAGGTCCATGTGGAATAATTCCACACGAATCCCTGATTTACGGCACTCTTTGTGACCAAATGTTTTGTGTTAACGTTTATATCCACAAAAGGGGAACATTTTGGGCAGATTATTGAATACTCAAATGTAATAAAGCACCTTAAAATTTATGAGAAATTGTAATTCAATCAATAAAGCAAACGCACGGAAATAAAGAAAAAAGTTCACGCCAGAGATAAAAAGGCCAGGTCTCCATTAATTCTCCACACACTGTCTCAGCTCTCTCTCCAGAGGTAACTAATTCATTATTACTATTATTGCAGTTAAAAGGAAGACCAGGAAGAAGGGGTGGGGGTTGGGGGGAGAAGGAAGAACATAAAGGAGGGGGGAAGGAGATAAAGAGCAAAGATTTATGGAGTGGGAAGAGACCTCAGAGGTAATCTAGTAAGTGATTTGCTTAAATGTCATTCAGCTAGTTAGTGACAGAGCGCAGACTGAAACAGAAATTTCCTGACCCTCTCTCTCTCCAGGTCCCTTTCCACACCACCACATGGTTTGGGGAGAGGAAGCTTACCGAGCAGTCAGGGGAGAGGGTAAGGCCCAAAATCCCAGCCCCGGGTCTTCTTAGATTCCCACCCCCTCCCCCTTTTGAGATGCAAAAACCCCTCTCTTACACTTTGAACTGGCTTCCCTTAATCTTCTCCTACCCCTTTCTATTCCAAACCACCAAAAGGAACTTCTCTGTGAGCTGTCTAACTCTTTACAGAGAAACTCCCTAGACCTCTCTTTATTTCCTAGGGGAACATTGCTTGATCTCTCAGTTATATATTTTTCGACAGAGTTAAAGAATCGCTCATGTTATCTAGTACCTTCCATTCGGTGTTTGGACGCTAGTAAACACTTGGTGTTGAAATAGAGTTTACCAAGTGGAAAAGGGCTGGCATTTCTGATGTCCCCCAATACAAATATTCAACCTAGTCACTAGACCAACAATGGAAGTGTCAACACACTCTGAAAGGGGCTCCTAAAACTACAAAGTTGAAGTTGTCTCCACCATCACAGAGTTTACAATCTGGTTGGGCGGGTGGACAAAGCTCAATTATCCATAATGGCCTCAGCAGAGATGCGATAATACCTCATCTCATTAGCATGTTAGCATATGCTATAAAATATGATAATTTTAAACTCAGATGAACGCTTTTTATTCTTTTTCCCTATAAAAGGCTGGGGTGGGGATCCAATTCATGACATTCCTATACAACAATGGGGACACTGTTTCCACATTGCTCATTCCGAGAGGCATTTCTGAAAGCTAGAGATAGATGCCTTTTAGAAAGTAGACCACATTTTCTGGCACAATACTTAATTTATTCTCCTTTGATGACATGCCTGGTGGAATGAAGGAAATGGAGGGGGGTGTTCCATAAAACCTGATGAGGCAGAATTATAACACAGATGGTGTAACAGTTTATACAATATTAACAGCTCTTTTAATGTCAAGCTAGCACATATAAAGGCATCAGAGAGAGAGCAAGTGTGTTTCTCCTTCTTAACTATACAGTTGAAGAAAAATCTGAGGGGCGATTAACACGTCAGGAACATTTCAGTTTGCAGGTTATGAATTTGAACAGAAAGCTGCATTTGGATGGTCAAACGGTCATTATCTGGTTTCATGATTTGGGATCCCAGTCTGGAGCAGGGGTGTGTGTGTGTGTGTGTGGCGGGGGGTGGTGGGAAAGCAGATACCCATTTCCCTGTGCCACAGACAGCCAGGTTCCTCGGAACACTTGAGTAGGAGGGTGGTAGTTTATGTGTCTTTTCAGCTGGTATAATTGGACCGAAGTTGAAGTGTGAGGATGTGTAACTTAGCGTAACTTAGATCGTTACAGTTTTGATAGCGTGCCTCCCCCAAACCGTCCTTCACTGTCTTGCTTGCAACTCTCGTGCTCCAAATCCTGGCAGTAAGAAGTCAGGGTCTTGGGAAGGAGTCTGAAAAATAGGCACAGGGCATCAGCAGGAAAGAACAAAGAGGAAGAATGTGGGTTGACGCCCGGAAGCACCACAGCACGCTCATCACTCTGCTGCTTTCACACATGACGTCACTGAATTTTCCCAACAGCCACATGGGAAGATGGAGTTTGAAAATAAGTCAAGGGCTACTTCAGTTTCCTTCAAAATTGACCCAAAATAGTGGTTTTCGTTATTCCGGTCAGGTGGCAATTAGTAGAGGCATCTTAGGCAAGTTATTTAACTTTAGAGTTAACTTGCCAAGAGCTTTATATCTTAACGATTAAGACTTTTGTGTAAACTTGGAACTCTGTTCCTGGAGTTTAATCAAATATAGAGATTAGTTTAAGAACGGTGGGTTTGAATTGTAAATGAAATAGTTGAAATTGCAGGAAACCAAGGCACTGTTGACCAAAACAAGTGTAAGCAGGACACTTTGTTTAGGAACCAAAATATAAAAGGTATTCTCTTAACTTTTAGGCTTACATTTAAAGCTCAAGTCAATGCATGACATTTCCTCCCTCCCCCAGCAGATCTTAAAGATGTTATAAACTACTATTTAAAGAAGAGCCTTTTGAAGCTTAATGAGGAGGGGGTAATTAGTTGAGTGGGACTACAGCAAATAAAAATTGGTCTTGCTTTTGTTAGGTGCTTAACCAAGCTGATGGGGTCCATTTAATTTCTAGGTTGTCGCTTATCCTTAGACATTAGATTTTTGAAAATAATTTGGCTTGAGGAATAAATATAAGGCTACCAGTACATTTGGATGCAACATCCAAATACACTAAGAAGTGCTACGATGTCGGAAGAATAAGTGTACGTGTGACAACTGAAAAAACGTGATTAAAATATGCAAAGGAAGAAACCGAATTGGATTTCAGATCAAATTAAAGAAAGCCTTAAAGAGTATAATTGGATCTGGAGGCTGTTGACATTTGCAAGGTGTACGTCTTAGTCTTCCTGTGAAGAAGCTACTTACTACTGTTCGTCAAGATCTAGTGGGTTCCACGCTTGTGTTTAAAGGATCTTTAAAGCAAAATTGCTAATGGAACAAATATGAGAGGATTTACAGATTAGTCAAGTATTACATTCTAAAAATATGTTTTAACCCTAGATATTCACTGGGATTATTTGTCTTGCTGTTCCTCCAAAATCAACAAGCAGACTCTATATTTAAAATGGCTTTGTTTATTAGCCTTGCTATCCTCCAAGGAAACACTGAACTTTGGTCTACTTAATTAATTAGAAAAAACATAAAAAGCCTTAGCATGCTGCCATACAGTATTTTTTTGGTAACACATACCAACATATCATGTTTGCTCCTTTAACCTTGAGTTCTGGAATGCTTAAAACATACCCTCCAATAATGTTATTTAGTTCAGCGAGTTTATCAATGCGATACCTAAAAAGTTCCGCAAATACGCAGCCCGTACCTGAATCATAACTTCCACATTTTCTCCTTGCTTTAATCTTCTCACGCACAAACTGTTTTAATTCTTAGAGATGTTTTAATAAGTAGCAGCTATAGAAAAGGGATCACTAACAGCTATAAAGGAGCCGTTTGTCTCAGGGATGTGACTTCGTTTTTAAACGTAGGGAGTAAAGTTTCAAGCAAATTCATGAGGACTTGCAAAAGTGTGGGATGATATGAACAGATCACTCTTTTCCGCAAGAAGAAAAATACACGCAGAGCTCCAAAGAGGGTGATGAATTACATGATTTAAACAAATAAAACTACGTCCTTCCATGTTTGATTTTTAAATCCTGAGCCTTCCTGTGGACTTAGACATCCTTTCAAAAATTTCAAAAGTAAGCTAGATTGCATTTGTTTTGAGAAAAGAAAACCTCTCTTTCATTTTTAAAGTAGATGTCCTCCGTAGGCTGTATCTGTTGAAAGATTCTCTTTGACAGTGAGCGTTCGCCCTGTTATTTAGGTTGTTCCAAGCTTTCAGAGGAGTCCTTTCAGGCATCTGGATAATTCAACACATTTCACTGCGCCTTCCTCCTCAGCATGAAGAAGGCCAGACAATAGCTCGACTTCCTTCAGCAATCACAAATCGGGAGACAGTTAAAGAGAATCTCTCAGCTTAGCAGAGGACTACCAAGCTGAGGATAAACGTTATCTTTGAGGAGAGGGGAAAAAAAAAAAAGAGAGAGAGAGAAGCTCTAAAACATACCATTGTGTTCTCTTTCCACATAGGTCGTAGGATATGACCATGCTTTAGTTCACTCACAGCACAGAGAATATGGAATGACTTCAATTTTTCTCACTTGCAGTGAATATTTGTGATCCAGACCTTTTGCTTTTCAATCACGACAATTTCAAATCGCACACTTACTAATGTAAAATGGTTGCATAATTGGATCATCTTTAGCATGACGATTTGCTTGCTTTGGAAAAAAATGGTACGATGACACGTGTTTGGAGGTTGCGTTCCATATTGTGACTATTTCCACGTCGGAATGTATAATGGAGCCAAGATGGACAAACTTAATCAGAAAAGTAATTGAAAAAAGTGATGTGTGTAAAACATTTTTGTTTTATAGCTTTTTCTTTGATTATAGTATTACAGTCTGCTAGCAATTTTATGGTTTGTAATGCCAGAAATTCCACTTCTGAGGTCACATAAACAGGAAAATCAAAGTGTTTCAAACAGAGTGTAAAAATACCTTTAACACTATTTAATCTTAATAGTGAATCACTGTAACGTCTACGGAGTCTATTCTCAAGGTAGGAGGAGGATTAATTTGAGAAAATTTTTTCTACTGATGGAAGGCAGGCTCTTTTTATATCTGTTCAATATTTGCATAAGTATTTTGATTTAAAATATCTGACCTGTAAAAAATACTTTGTTAGTGAGAGGATGCAGTTTTAGCATACTACTGAGTAGGAAAGAGCCACAGAACAGTGAAATTTTAAAGCACTGCACGTTAACCAATTACCTCCCTGTTTTAAGTGTCAGTACCAACACACTTCATCCGAATTCTGTAAGATGTAATTTCATTCTATTGTAATTTAGTTATTCTTGCCGTTCAAAATGAGACTAACTCACTAATAAACCTAAGAAATGTTTGTAAATAACGAAAGTGCTTACTCTTTAAAAAGAAATCAAGCTTAGCAAAGACCAGTTTATAGAAGTAAAGCTCACTCACCTTGCTGCCATTTGATCGGGTTTCATGACGATCAAATTGAGATTGGGATAAATATACTTTTACTTTTTGCATTTTGGAAGCAGATTATAGTAACTGTGCATGTTCAGTTAGTGGAATTTTCTGCGTTTTACCAAGGGGTACACCTCCTGAAATTGATAGTTAACTCACACTGACACTATTTAGTTGAAGGTGTATTGTTCTTTATTATTTACTTGATTTATGTTGGTATGTGCTATTGAAAACAAGTAACATTCAGAAGTTCCTGATTAACTCTAACTTTTCCCTTTTTTAGCTGACATGTCTGCATAAGCAAATGGAGGTTTGGTAACAAAAATATTCCAACTTCTTCTTTTAGGTTGATTGATCTTAATATTGCTGCCATTCCAAACAAGACTGATTCATTTCTGAAAATACAAAATGTTTGTAAATGCAAGAATACGTATTGTTTTTATAAAAACAGAGGTAGTGAAGACCAGTTTTATCTGAATCTAGTGAAATTACAGTTTCTGCTCTAGGATCCAATAGCAAAATAGCGTTTGAAATATTTTCTCCTTGGACGCTTCCCCATTGTGTTCAGTGAGCGTTCTCATCTGCTGGCTTTGTTTTGGGCCTCATGGGCATGCACACTCACACATGAACACAGAACCACACAAATGTCACAGAACACGTATTGCAGGAGGACACTGAATTCTCGATCCCAGGCACAACTAGAGCGTCAGAGGCCTCAACTGCAAATGCAGTCCAAAAAATTTAAAGTAGTAAATACACATAGAACAAAAGCTCTATTCTAGTTGTGCAAGGAACATAATACTCTTAAATTACTTTCTGGTTTCCATGGGGACCTTTTTGTTCTAAGATACCAATCGTTAGGTTTAACAGAGCCACTTAATATTATTTCTAAATCAAGTGAAATGATTTCTCAACTGGGTAAAATGTCAATTGCTGGTAGCATTTTTAAAGGTGCTAAAATCCAAACTACTTGGGATTGCCGCTTTGTGCGGCACAATTAAATCTAGAGGTCAATATAGAGGGGCCCCTCCTCCCCTCTTCAGGCAGATAAAAGCTCAAAGTCTCTATCTTGGGGGGAATACTTGACAAGATATCTGCTTTTCAAATTCATTATAAACTCAAAATAGTGGCAAGAATTTTAAATTGTGATGAGACTTCTTAGGCTCACAAAAGATAAGTTCTCTCTCCCTTGGGCCACTTTCGATACCTTTCTCACACATTCTTATAGAACATCTGGGCTTCTGTGTAAGCATATGTTCTATATGATATATATAGATACACACACACACACACACACACACACACACACACACACACACAGGCCAATCTGTTTGGGCGTAAATGATGTGCCTGGGGCTAGGAGTTGTGGCTCCTTTATTTTGCAGAATGCCTAAGTATTGTTTGTCTCACAATACTGGGAGCGGAGCAGGAGCCTGGTGGGAGCCTGGAGCCTTAAGCCCTGGGCTGTGGTCTGGGGGAGGGGACGGGGTTGCGGGGTCACAAGCTCTTAGCTTTTAGCCTCAGCATGACCACAAGTTTTAAAGCATGAAGGGATCACGTGCTTTTCTTTGAGCTGTTAGTTATTCTGACTTTTTGGGTGTGTGTGTGTGTGTGTGTGAAATGCTTTGTTCTTCAGCTTTTTTTTTTTTTTTTATTGTCTCGGTATTTTGGCTGATGATTACACTTTTTTTTTTTCCAAAAGAAAAAAAGACAAAAATAAATTACTTCATGTGTCAAAATGTCTTCATTTTTAAAATAGCCTATATCTTGTTCTTAATTTTACCTGCGTTAGGCAGGTACTGAGATGGAATAAATTATTTTCGCCAGTTGGGAACCTGATCCAGACATTCTATATGTTGCAAGCCTTTAAAAAAAGTTAAGAACAAGAAAATATCCTGGTAAAGCAATCTCAAAATACCTTATTCCGGGTATTGTTCTGGCTTTAAAGGGAAGGAGGGCTGGGAGGAGGGGTAGGAGTTGGGGGGGGGGGGCGAGTAGGAAGACTCTGGGAGGATGTCTTGTTTAATGAACTGTTTAAAACTTTTGGAAAATTTGAAGCTGGTGAAGTCCCTCAATATGGTACTTCCATTTGAAAGCCTCTACTTAAACATTTCACTTTTGGGGAGCTACTCTTCTGCTTGTTCTCTTTTAATAGGATGATTTCATCTTTTCCGACTCTCTTCGGCGTCTCAACCCAGACACATAGAGCCGGAATGCCAAATTAAGACTTTTGATGATAATGAGATTTATTTGGGAACATTTTCCCAAATCAGGGTAATGGGTCTTTTTGTGCTGATGGTGAAGAGGATGAGGATATGTTTACTCATTGACCGGGAGCTCTGGCTGCAGCTGCAGGACACAATTAATTATGCTAATAGTTTGTGAGGAGCGGATGTAACTCCCCCACCCCCCTTTTTTCGGGGGGGGGGGAGGGGAGTTTGGCAAAAAGGGAAGGAGACGCCCTGGGGTCGGATCACATGATATTATCTTCGCGCCACTTTCGCAAAAACCCTTTTTTTACTCCAGGTTTTGCTCGAGCTCAAAGGTACTGTTCTTATCTTGTTTTAATACAATGTTTCTTAAAGTCGGGTTTAAGCTCTCTTCCCTCCCCCTCCTCTTCTTTGCACGGCCAGCGGTTACCATTAAAGGTCGAAAGTTGCATTGCAGTCGGTGCCATCACACAGGAGGGATCTGGTTGGGTGGTAAACTTCGGGCTGCGTAGTTTCCAGAAAGTATCAGACGCCCCAGGGTGGGCTGCAAGGTCCGTTTGCGCGTTTTATGAAAAGAGGAGAAAGCCCACCTGTAGCGGTGACTCCTGCTGGGGAAATGAGTGTGTCTTGCGTCGCGTCCTCCGCTGACTCCCCAGGGGCGCTGGCCTTTCAGGTTGGACTCCATCTCGGGCTAGGGGCGGGAGAGCCAGGCTTTGTAATCGGCTTGCCTGAGCTACTACTGTGCACCAGGTTGAGAGTCACATGGCGCCCTTGTCCTCTTCTGGGCTTTGGGCTGCCACAGTCTCCCGCGGTAACAATAGTGGGGAGGGAGGGATCCGGCTTCATTTGGCATCCCGCTCCCTCCTTACCCCCGATCGCCTTCCAGTGCCTTCCTCCCCAGACCCCCGCTCACTGCCCCCTCCGATTTGTAACTCCTCTCCCGCACTATCCCTTGCCCCCCAAACTCTCTCCCGCGCCCGTGCCCGCCTGCGACGTGGAGGAGATCCAGTCTGACTATTGCATTTTGCCCAGTGCTCAAAGTCTGGCATGCACCGTTCCATGTTTATTGTGCTTGTGAAACGGAGACCTCGTCTTACTTTTCACACAGTGTACTTGGGCTTTGGCCTTTAAGTAGTCCGCCTTCAATTGGTTCTCATTAGCCGCGGAATGAGAAGAGAAAGCAAGATAATTGCACCGTATCTTCCTTGCATTCGTGCGTGTACTCGGTGGCAGCTACTGTTAGCGATGCCTGCCAGGAAACCCTGATTTAGTGGCGGAGGGGGGGGGGGGCGCCTGGCAGAGGCGAAACCCTCCTAACAGTAGCACAAGGTGCCAGAGGTTAAAACTTTCACATGTGCCTACGGTGGAAATGCCGTGGATGTGTTTCTTTCCTCCTCGGGCCTTCGGAACACTTTCAGTCTAGCGGCGAGGCGGCGCGCATGCGCGCGCCGGGTGGGGGGACACCCCGGTCCCACGGCTCCGTGGGCCTCGTCGTCTGTCTCCGGTGGGGGGATGGGGCGAGCGCCGCCGGAGCGGACGGGGTGGTGGCGAGCGCGCCACCCTGGGCTCGGCGCCAGTGGCACCGGCTCCGGCCCGGGCGCTCCTTTAATTAAAGCCTGGAGCTCGGGGCGGAGAGGGGAAAATGCCGGCTGCGCCCGGCCCGTGGGTAACTGCGATTCGGTGGGGTTTGCGCTGTGGTGGGGTGGGGGTTCCGTTTCCTAATTCCTGTGCGGCCGGGTGGGCGGGGGCGGGCTTTTTTCCCTGGGCTATTAAAGGCGGAGGGGCGGGCTTTTCCCAGGGATATAGCTTCGGACGGAGGGCCGAGGGGACGGAGCGCTCCTCAAGTGGTGGCCGCCGGGCCAGTGGCCCGCGCCGTCGGGACGGGGGCGCTCGGGTGAGGCGTGCGCTCGCGGCCCCGAGGAGTGGCCCGGACGCGTCTGCCGGCTCCTCTTCCTCCCCGGGCTCGGCGGGAGGCTGCGCTCGCCCCGGCCCCCACAGCGCTCGGGCGGCGTGTCGCGCGGGCGCCCGGAGCGGCCGGGCCGGCGCGGGGTCGCCGCGCGTGCCACCTGCGAGGGCCGGGCGCGGGCAGAAGCGGGGACCTCCGTGGGGGCAGCCGGGAGCGGGGAGAGTTGACTGCCGGGTGGGAGGGGACGGGGCGGGGGGGGGGACAGAGCGGGCGGGACTTGAGAAAAGCAAAGTAGCAGAGCGCAGTTGAGGGGTAGCGGGGAGCGCGCGGGAAGCGGGGGGGGGCCCTCTCTCCTCCGTCGCTGACCTTTGGGCTCCCGGAGGACCTGGGGGGGGGCGCGCAGGCTGAGGGGGTGCACGTGGAGGGAGAAAAGGACTCCCCTCCCCCTTGGCTTCTCTCCCACCAACCCGGGAATGGAGGGGGAGGGAGGCGTGGGCTTGGCGCGTTTTTGGTGCTTTGAATGGAGAACTCCGTTTCCCATGATGCTTTGTTTCTTTCTCTTTAATCTCGGCGGCGGCGGCTGCAGCACGAGGACGGGAGCGCGTGGTGCGAGCAGCTGGAGCACACCCTGGGCGCGGGCGCTGCGGGCCTTCAAACCGGGCCCTTAGGTGAGCGTGTGCGACACGCGGGAAGGGGCCCGGGGGTCCGCGGAGGCGCGTGTGGACGGTGTTGCGGGCTTCGCCTTCTCTTTACGATTCGAAGAGCTCGCAGTGGCCCCCCGGCGTGCGCGATGTATACCAGATGACCGGTTAATTCCAGAAAGGTACTAAGTGTGCAGGGCGCGCTCTGGGACCCTCGTGGGGCTCAGTTTTGCCAAGTAGAGTCGGCAGATACCATGCATTAGGGGACCAGTCGGGAGTAGTTGTTTTTTTGGTTTTTTTTTTTTTTAAACGGAGACGAAATAACTTTGTGGGAGTAGAAACTCAGTTTAAGAGGGAAAAGGCTACTCTCCCCCCCCTCCCCCCGTATTCACTTGAGCCTTCCTCGCCTATAGGAAATTGATTTTAGATTTAAATGTAATTAAAATGAATCCGTTGAGCTTTCAACGCTAGATTCGTGGTACATGAGGTACCATTTCAGAAGCCCTACATGGAAAATTCCCTCATTAGGTAAACCTATTACAAATTTGGGTCTCTGAATTTTTCCTTTTTTGACAAAACCTCACTCATCGTGGAAGAGGTGGGGCAACCTTCCTTGCTGCACGTTCTTAGGCAAAATAAGCACTTGAAAATGGGCGAAGGTTTTCTTATGGACGATAATGACATGAAGGAGAGGAGAGCTAATCTGCCTTCTTTGGGTTTAATGGAGAAAATGGGTCCATAAATGTTTAAACAGAACAAGAGCCCTTTGAAATAGATCAAAATGTGACATCTCGGGGCCATCTGTGCATTATGTGAAGAGCACGGAAGGCTAGGTTTCTTAAAGCAGCTCTAAAATTTCTCTCATTTTCTATTAATGGGGTGGGGGCAGGGAATATGCATTTAATCTAACAGTCGCACTTTGTATAGAGGCCCTACCTCCAGAAGCAAATCCCCGATTTTTACACGCATCTTGCTGTGGATCCGCCTCTTCTAAAATCAGGGAGGATATAATGGGCCCGCAGATGTTTTCTTAAATGGTGAGGGAAAGTCCACAATCCGCTCACACTGAAGAATTGGACTTCTGAAATTGCCAGTGTCCTTTGTGTTCGACTCCGTGTGAATAATTCAGATTATTAATATTTCTCAGGATTTGGCCGCAAGTCCCAATACCTAGCTGGGGCTCTCGGAGCCCAAGAAAAGCTTGTCCCAGGAATCTTGGCTAGGAGTTCCTTGCTCGGTGACTAATTTTTTTGTGTTCTTTGTTTTTGTGTTTTGTGTTTGTTTTTGAACTAGGTGAGTCTGAATAGATCTGTGAGGACGGGAAAGAAGAGCTCGCCGAAGACCATTTTGCTCCAGGAATAGGCCTTGGCCATGTAAAAGTGCTTACAGTGCAGGTAGCTTTTTGAGATCTACTGCAATGCAAGCACTTCTTACATTACCATGGTGATTTAATCAATGACCACTGGGAACTGTCGTTTGTGCACCATTAAGTTGTGGATGCTTTTGAGCTGTTCCTCATAATGTGTGTCTTGTGTTAAGGTGCATCTAGTGCAGTTAGTGTAACAACTCAGAATCTACTGCCCTAAATGCCCCTTCCGGCACAGGCTGCCTCATACTCCGCATTCAAAAGTATGCCTTGAGTAGTCACTTGACCAGGACAGGTTCCAAAAGGTTTGTCCTTTGTTGTTTCATCGCTCGTTGGGAGCCAGACGGTGGGGACTGTGTGCAGCATACAGTTGTGTCCCAGGGAGAAGATCGGGTCCTCGCGGTACCAAAGTGCTCATAGTGCAGGTAGTTTTGGCTTTACTCTACTGTAGTGTGGGCACTTCCAGTACTCTTGGATCATGAATCTCTCGGTGATGGAGAGAATATGGAAAGACTCTGCCACTTACGGTTAGTTTTGCAGGTTTGCATTTCAGCGGATATATGTATATACAGCTGTGCAAATCCATGCAAAACTGATTGTGATCCTGTGTGCTGTCTACGGCTTTGGGACTCTACACATGCCTCTCTAGCCTTCGTGCCCATTCATCCGTGGGTGGGGATTTGTGGCATTACTTGTGTTCTATATAAAGTATTGCACTTGTCCCGGCCTGTGGAAGAAAGGAGGATTTTATCGTCTTCTCATTTTCGGTTGTAAAGGCTGTATGTTCCGATATTTGGTAATTGAAAAATGACCTGTTTTGCTGTTGTCGGGTGGATCACGATGCAATTTTGATTAGTATAATAGGAGAAAAATTGCACGGTATCCATCTGTAAACCGCAGGACCTTTGTTGACGACAGTCTGCATAAGTACTGAAGTAAGATGGTAAAATCCTTTCTCGAGTGACTGCTATGGACAAATGTTTGGGAATGCATCTCGGGTTTTGGTTTTTGTTTTTGTTTTTTTTTTTTTAAAACAGTATTAAGATTTTTAAATAAAATGTTTGCAATTATAAAGTGTGTGTTTTGGCAGTTTGGTGAATGATCAGATTGTTACTGAATGTAATTGGGCCTCAAGCTTGCAAAATAAATGAGATTTTAAAATCTGCAAAATTGGATTCTTTTTTTTTTTTTTTTTTTTTTTTTAAAGATTAAGTGCTGGAGGATTTAAAAAAAAAATCTGATGGTGGTGGTTCTGGTTCTGGTGGCAGGCCTAAGGGAAAAGTTAGGCATAGCTGCTTTGCAAGTTGCATCTACAGAAAGAACCAAGACCCCTAATTTTGGGAATTTGATTGTGCTAACAGATTTCGGATGAAATGTGCTCATTTTGAAAGCACGTGTGCTTATCCATATGAGGGGGTGCAAAGTCGTGAACCAATGGGATGCCTGCCCTTGAGGAGCTGGGCACACTTGACATCTGACTTGAGGGAAGAGTGAACTTGTCAAACAGGGTTTGGGATTCTGATGAAGGCCACTGGATGGGGAGCTACTGCCTTTGCTTTGGAGGCTAGTATGTGTTGGAAACCCGGATGCGAGCCTGTTGTTAGCTTTGGGGTTCAGGGGCTCTGTGGGGTGACTAACCTTGAGCAGAAATGACTCACGCCTTGCTGGTTAGCTGTCTGAGACCTCTCAAGGTAGAAAGAGTGAATATTGACAAACTACACGGTCCTCAATGTAGTCGGCCAGTTGCCACCTAGATCAGGCAGTTTGGATGGTCTAGTGGTTCTCAGACTCTAGCACGTGTTAAAACACAGATGACCAGTCCTTCCGGGATAGCTTCAACAGGTCTGGGATGGGGCCTAAGGATCCGCATTGCTAACCTAGGTGCCGACGCTGCCGGCCCGGAGACCACACTTGGAGAACCACTGCTTAAAAAGAGTCGGAGACCTCCGCTTCCAGGGCAAATGAAGTTAGCAAAGGCGGTTGCCTGCACATTAATTTCATGTTCAACCTTTGGTTCTCAGCAGCAAGATGCTGGCAAAGTAAAGAGGGTCAACGTATGTGTCGTTCCTGCTGCTGTGGAATTTGGATTTTCAAACCCTTCAGCGGTCCAATGTAATCAGTAAAAGGGGCTCTTGCTGAATTGCACTTTGGCCTTGAGCTAGTTGCCTAGGTCTTCCGTTTTCTCACTAGGGGAAGCAGTGATAACGTTGGCCTACCTCGAGGATCTGCAGGTTAAGTACGTTCTCTGGCGGTAGTGGTTGGGGGGATGGATTTTAATTCTGAGTGATGAAGTGAAATCTTAATGAAAAGAGACTTTCGGTAGTAAAGTCTGTCTTCCAGTATTAAGTATGTGTGTGTGATTTTTTTAAAGTGACTAATGCTTGAGGCAATTATACAAGCATAAAGAACTCTACAGATATTTCCTGTGCTGTCTAATGCTTACTACTTTGTTGGTGCCTAATCATAGTTAAGTTTGATGTGGCAGCAAAGCAAAGGTCTCCCTCCCCTCTCATAAAGTAGCTCAGTAAAAGAGGGGATTAAAGCTTATTTGTTATAATCCTTAACACCACCAAACCTCCGCTTTAATAATACAAGTTTATTGTCTCTAGTGGTTCACTGGGCATGTGTGGAGGGGCCGTGTTCTAAGGCTTAGGGGTAGGCCAGTCTCCCTGTTAGAGTCCCTGTTCCTTCGACTAAAGTCAGGGCTGAGCTGGATGATTCTGGGGCCTCCTCTGGCTTTGAAAGTTCTGATCTGTCCTTGTTAAAGTGACATGTCTCAAATCTAAAAGTGCTTTGCACCTAATCCACTTGTTTAGCAATTTGGGGGAAAGTGGTACTTGAAATCATTAGTTGTGGGCAAAATTAGTAATATATTCATATACCATGCATAGCTTACTCATTTCTAAAGAATTGCAGTAAGTTCAGTAAGTAAGTAATGCTACCAAGTATATTTTCTGTCTTTGCTTCAGAGGGTAGTTTAATATCTTACGGTTTTTCAAGGTCATCAGTGTGGACATTAATTTTCCCTAGACAGAAGACTTGATGTGGCATAGGTTTAATTAGCCCAAACATATGTTGACTTGGAAGTTGCTTTTTTGGCAATCCTCGCTTATTTTAGCTTTGAAACAAGGGACAAATAGGAAAATAGCTAATAATGCTAAAATTTTAGCTAAAGCGCAGGAAGAAGTGACTTGCTCAAGGTTTTGGTAAGAGAAGCTTGCAAGCAGGGATCAGGGCCCAGGTTGGGATTGGGAGTGTGGCTGGATCAGGAAGTGCTTCCCAGGGGAGCGGGCCCGAGGGGAGCCAAGACAAGCAAGAAGGCCAAAGAAGGGTCTTTATTAGGAGGAGAGTTGTTTATGCAAAGAGCTAAGGAGGAGGTCAGATCAAGGCTCCTCCGGAGAACTGCACTTGGTTCAGAATGTCTGGTGTGTGTGAGGGGACAGGTAGATTAGGAGCAAATCACGGAGCCTTGTTCTGAATAGAAAGGGAAGTCACTTAAAAGTTCTAAGCAGAAAAGTGACATAAGCCAAATTTGCCCATTTAAGATCACTCTGACAGCAATGTCAGGGTCTGGCTTGGTGAGCGCTGAGCCTGAAGCCAGCTAGGAGGCTCTTTTACAGATGGGACCTGAAGATTCGAATCGGGACAGCAGTAGCAGGATAAGACAGAGAGGCAGCTTTCTCCTTCACAGATAGATTTAATACGATTCCAACCAATATCTTGGAGGGATAGTTTCCAAACTTCACAATGACTCTAAAGTTCATCTGTAAGAATAAATATGGAGGGACGGTCAAGAAAATAGGGTGGAAAAAAGGAATCGTGAAGTGGATGGAACTTGCATTAACAGATATTAAAACATAAAGCAACATTTTAGAAACGATGCCAGTATAGAAATAGAAATTGTTGAGGTTTCTATCCTGATCCACTGATCAAAGTACGTATAAGTATTTAGATGATCACTAAGGTATCATTTCAAATTGTGAAGGGGCACGAGAGACCTTTCCTGGGGTTATGGAAATATTCTCTACCTGCACAGAGGTTTGGTCTCCATGGGGTGTATGATTTGTCAAAACTCACCAAAGGGTACACCTAAGAGTCACACATTTCACTATATGTTCGTTTTACCTAAAAACCAAATTAAACATTGAATTTACCTAAAAACCAAACTAAATACTGAATTTAATAGCTAATAGTTAACGATAAGCATGTGAAAGCATGTAGGGATGAATGCTTATTTTGAAACTTACTTTGAAGTGCATACAACATTAAGGTGGGCTGATTGATGGATAGATATAGGCTTAAGTCACTAGAGCAAGCTGTTAACAGTAGTAGAACCTAGGTGATCGGGAACAGGTCTTTTAGTTTTTATGTTTGGGAATTTTTATAATGAAATGAGAAAAGTATAGTTGGCAGAAGGAAGAATCCAGATCATTGTAATCACGACTAGTATTTACTGAGTGCTCACTCTGTGCCAGGCACTGTGCCGGTGCTTCGTGTACAGTGTATGTTTTAATGCACACAGTAACCTATGAGGTGAGACAATTCTATCATCTCTATCGTACAGGTGAAGAAACTGAGGCCCATAAAGGTTAAGTGACCTGCCCAAAGTGACACAGTCCACAAGAAGCTAGTGTCCAGGCTGTACGTGGAATCAGATAGGAAAGTGGGATAATCCTGCTAGTAGTTGATCTAAATTAGACTGTAGTAGCACCTGGAGTAACCTAACTCCTAGGCCCACACACTTTATGCCTCCTCCTTGCAGCCCTTCTGGGATGGCTCCCAAACTTCTGGCAAGCCCAACTGAGATACAGAGGTGGTCGGTAGAGGCTTGTGGGAAGTGACGTGGTACGGTGGAGGTGACGGAGAGAGATGATGAGTTTGCTGTTGTAGATGCGGATTTAAGATGTCTTTGAGACATCCTGGGAGAGATGGGGACAGCAGGTGCTAGAGCTGAGGACATAGATCTGATTCTGGGTGGCTGTTGAAGCATTGGCAGTGAGAAGACCACAGAGTGCCCCGGGACAGAACCTCGTTTCAAGAGCAGATGAATAAAGGGTATTCAGCCAAGCTGAGGGTAGAGGAGAGCCCAAGAAACTGGTGTCATTGAGCTCAACGTTTGTCGAGTGTCCCAATTTCCTGTCAGTTTCACTTCACGAGTATCTGCTGTTGTGTTGGTAGATGCCTGGCCATTTCTATACCCAAACACCTTTATACAGCCTATCTTTTGTAGGAAAATATGAGAAAATCTCCTTGTGAGTTTTAGTCACCATATCTAAGGGTGAATACTTTTTTTGTTGTTAAAGATTTTATTTTTAGGTAATCTCTACATCCCACCTGGGGCTTGAACTTAAAACCCTGAGATCAAGAATTGCATGTTGTACCAACTGAGTCAGCCAGGCGCCCCCGCTAATGGTGAATATTTTTAACAAGACAAAGGAAATGAAGTTCACTTTGGGAACCATAAAATTGTTTCTGTTCATGGTGAAGTGGGGGCTCTTCTGTATTACTCCCGGAATTCCTCCTGTTCTCCAAGATTTTTCCAGCCTTAGATTACTTTGACTATGTGCCAGAGCACTTCTAATGTTTTAGGAGAACCAAGTTGCCAAACTGCATCTGTTTTATAGTGACTCCTGTTCTTTTGTTGCCTTGAGTGATTTATGTAGAATTGTGCTTAAAGGGACAATCTTGTTTAAACACTGTATTGTATATGTTGGAGGTCTGGGATGGTTTCTCGACTGACTTGTCAGAAGCAGTTATAATTACTGTCTATGATACTGGTTCTTAAAGGATATCAGGTTTGATTTTAGTACAGTCATTCGACAAAGGCTTAAGCATCTCTAATTTGTTCAAATTGTTTTGGCCACCAAACCACAGATATTACTAGATGTATTTCTAGGAGCTGCTCAAAAGCATTGAGTGGGGGCAATGGGTGTTACAGTCATTGCTTCTAATTTATTTCAAGCATACCCCATGGTTTTCTGTGTTGAAAACTTTGAAAACAGCCATAGTTTAGGTTAATGCTGAAGTATGTTATTTTAATTTTGACAGAGCTCTTACATTTTAGGGTTAGGACTGACTGTATTGAATATAGTTGGCAATGAGTGTACCTGTTGGGAGGTAAAAACATATCTTCAGTAATTTTTTTAAAGGCAACTTCAGGGGTGCCTGGGTGGCTCAGTCAGTTAAGTGTCCGACTCTTGATTTTGGCTCAGGTCATGATCCCAGGGTCGTGGGATTGAGCTCTGCATCAAGCTCCGTGCTCAGCACGGAGATTCTCTTTCTCCCTCTGCCCCTCTCCCCTGCTCTCTCTAAAATTAAAAAAAAATAAAGATAAAAACTTCATAATGCCTCTAGTGTTTTAGGTGCTGATTTATGTTATACCGTGGTTGATTCAGATAAAATTCAAGTTAAGAGATTTATGATCTTTAATATTAATAATTGGAAGCAGTATTTGAATAAATAGTGCCTCTTGAACATGAAAAATATCTTAAATCAGAAACGAAGAATATTGTTTTTGCTCCATCAAGTTGACCAACTCTCACTTCCTTTAAAAAAGGTTTGACTGCCTTACTGGTGTGTGTGTGTGTGTGTGTGTGTGTGTGTGTGTGTATAGAACTGTGTTTTTAAAGTGTGGTCAGATGAGGTTCCACCAAGCAACATTAGGGTTGGCCTCTCATATGATAATCTCTATCTTAGATCTTAGTACAGATACTTTAAGATAGTGAATGTCAACCACAATTCATCACGTTATTGTTGACAAAATCAGCATCGTTCTATCGATGTGTGTGTGTGTGTGTGTGTGTGTGTGTGTGTGTGTGTGTGTCTTGTGATGGGATAACCAGTCAGTAGGGGTTTTAGTTCTGCTGAATTGATTTTTTAATCATCACCCCAGGCCACCACTGGTTTAAGCAAGAAAAGAGTGGCAAAGGTGTACATAGCCTTGAATTCTGGTCTGAGCTTGCTAGCAGCTTTGCTATGTGACCTTGGGTGTGAAAATTAAACTGCCCTGGCCCCTTACTTGTAAGTGGGGCAAATCGCAGCACTCTTTCCTACCACAGGTTTGTTTCCCTGTTCCATCCTAAGGAGAAATTTAGGTGCCAGATCCTTGGGCAGTACAAGGATCTGGTGGTAGTTATTTCCCATAACTTATGGCTGAAGGTTAAATTGGGGATAGGGAAGTCTAGCTGGAGCCAATTTGGAGAATTAGAGGGCATTAATTTGCTGCTTTGACATCTGATTATCTCAGCCGAAGGCTTCTCCAGATTTCATGAGGAGGAGATCCGAAATTGAAGGCATCTTGGTTCAATCCCAAAGTGTAAGTAGGTATACTTTTTGCTGATTTGGGGGTGACTTCATTTGCCCACTAAATCCCTGGCTTCTTGAACTGATTAAGTAGCTAAATAACTGCCAAAGCAGATTGTGTGACCTTGAGTCATTTTCAGGAGAACACTGCTCGAGCCAGAAGGGGAAAGCAATGAACGTTTATAGAGTGCTTCCTATATGCTAGATGCTTCACACATATCTCGTTGCATCATCACAAGAGTGCCGGCAGGCAGGGACTGTGCCCACCGAGGCTCAGAACAGTTGCCTATTGTAATTTTTAACACTTACTGCAACTTGGTCAAGGTCACAAATCTAGTCAAATAATAGATTGGCTTAAATGTTACTTCTTGAGAGAAACTTTATTTGATCACTCCGTGGAGAGTAGATCCCCCCCCCCCCCCCCCCCCCCGCATACCATTTCTCTCATAGTGTTTACTGGGACGCTTACTTCAATTGATCGTTATTTGTTTGCTTGTCTCTTGCCCGTTTTCCCAACTAGAATGTAGGCTTCATAGGACAGGGACTACCCCAATATCAGCCTTGGTCGCCACTGTCTCTAGTACCCTACTCCATGACTGGCACGTCATGGACACTCTGTAAGTATTCGTTTGGTGAATACGAGGATGCATGAATAAAAACGCTTGTCTGACACAAAACGCTTTTTTCTTTCCATTATGGAACACTGACTTCCATGTTTATAGATGGAAAAGCTGAGACTCAGAGATGTTAAAGAACTTGCCCAGGAGGCCTGATACAGGTGAGACCCCAAAGGCCGGTCGCGGTCCAAAGTCCTGTGACGATGGCAACTCACACTGGTCTGCAGTTGCTTGTACTTGAGTTTGCTATAGAACCATCACACAAGCAGCACAAAGGAGCTGGGATCAAAGACATAAGTGAGGGAGTGGATGCAGTCCCCAGTGGCTAACTAGCTTCTTGCAGAAGTCTGGGGGTCAAGGCGGCCCTCCAGTGGTGATGAGCCTGTCTGGCCGGAAGAGCCCGGAGCAGGGCTTACAACCTTCTGTCATATTCTGCTGGGAGTGGCCACCTCCTGCCTACAATGGAGGAACGTGGGCCATTGGCTTAACCTCTCCGTGACTCAGTCTCCTTACCTATCGATTGAAAGTAAGAAGTGTTTTATGAAGATTAAATGAGTTAATATCCATGACGTACTTAGAATAGTGTCCAACGCATAGTAAGTGATAATATTAGGGCTTGTTAAATAAGATAAGTACAGATGCGAATAAAATAAAGTACAAAGAAAGAGAGTTGTGGGTGGGGTGGCTTGACTCATCTTTGTTTTCGAATTTTTACTTTTGAGGACTCTCTAGGCCCAGTGTGGGGCTCAAACTCACAAGGCCGAGATCAAGAGTAACGTGCTCTCCCGACTGAGCCGGCCAAGCACCCCTGGCTTGACCCATCTTTTAATGCCTTCATTTTGGGTCCCTAATTGTCCATTGGGATTTTCCCCTCAATGAGAATGTATCTCTGATTTTATCATTCTCCTCACGGGTTTTCCTTGTAAGGCCAAAATCAACTTTACAGAAACATACTTCATAGTCAGCTTTATTAGAACAAAGAGGTTTCTTCGGCCTCTTACACCGGAAAGGTTCAAAGGGGCCCAGGGAGCCCAGGGGTTAAATTAGAACATCTTGAGAGAGAACAGAGGAAAGCTAGAATTATGTGCTTCAACAGGTGTTTTATGATGGAAACTCATTAAACTACAGGAACACGTGAAAATAATACCGTGCGCTTGTGTGATACTTTTCACTTTTTCCTTCAAAGTACTTTCATGTCTAGAATTTCATTTGTTCTCAGAAGGTCTGCGTGTGGTAGGGAGAGCAGGTATTCTCATTAGACCTAAGAAGAAACTGAGCCCCGCCAGGTTAAATTTATCCCGCCAACATTTATGGAGCCCTTACAACGTGTGAGGCATCTGTGATACGAAGATGGATACAACGTAGTACCTGCCTTTCATTAAACCAACTCTTGAAGTAAAGTATATGAGACACTGTTGAGTGGCGTACAGGGTATGGGAGGGGCATAGCGATCGCGTGTGTGCCCACATGTGTGCATGCGTGCACGTGCGTGTGTGCGCGTGCGTGTGTGGGGAAGGAAATCAGAGACGGCTGCCCAGGGGTGCGCCTCGGCTTTGGTTGTAAACAGCCGTGTGCTGCTAAGTCCGTAACAATGGGCTCTCTAGGGAAAACAAAGCCCCGGCCGAAGGCGTTTGCGGAGCCGTGCGGTAAACACTCGCACCGCAGCCAGCTTCAGGCTGCCAGTGCGGTGTCTGTTGAGGGCGCAGTCCGGCAGAGAGGCGCACGGGTCCGTCCTCGCAGCGTGTTTCCGCCCCACAGACAGAATGTGCACGCACGGCCTCGGAAACACGGGTAATAGTAGAGTGCGCTAAAGTGACTAGGGAGTGAGGCGCTTCGAGGACGTGTTATCTTCCCTTTTCACGTGGCTTGCTTAATCCGAAGTGAATCTAATTGTCGATCACGGCCGTGTTTAACAACCGGTTCACCACGCTTGCGGCTCCCGGTCGGTTCTTGCGAGCCTGCGGTCGGAGTCCGGCACTCCACCGGCCAAGAAGGAGTTGCCGGGTCAGCGATGGGGGAAGGACAATTTCGGGGGAGGCAGTCACGTGCTCATGCAACAGCGTGGTGCGTTCATGAAACTGCGCGTGGTTTGCCGAGTGTTCTTGGAAACGGGTTTACCGTGGCGCTAAAATGAATTTTAAGCCTCGGGGCCCCTCGCTTGTGGGGCCTCTTCCCCCAGAGAGCCTCTTACTTAATTTTGTATTCCTTTCCTTAAACAGGCCCCATCGAATGGTATGAGCCTCGGATGCCAAAGATCTTTAAATCGACCCCCGGGTGCCTGATTGAAGAAGGAACGGAGCCGGAGGTCCGAGGTTATTGAGGATAATGGAGAATCTTTTATGTCACACAAGGAAGTGGACCCCATCGCATAGGCACAGAGGGAAGTGATCCGGGCCGGTCTCTGCTTTGCTGGCATCATCTCTGGCGTGTGTGGAGAACGGGCGGGGGGGTCCGGAGCAAGTATGTGCAGGTCAGTTCGAAGAAGGCTCTGGTAGCAGTCCAGGTAGAGTCATGGTGGTAGAGATGGAGGGAGGTGGATGGATTCAAAAGACATTTGTGAGGTAACGTCAGCAGGACTTGGCAACGGATTATGTCGTATCACGTGGGGAGGGGCCGTGAGGAACAAGGCGTGAGAATAGCTGTCTGGGTTCTGGCGCAGGTAAGGGGGAGATGGTTCCACCAAGCAGGACAGAGCCCCGCAAGTAAGGTATATAAAACTAGGGTGCCTGGCTGGCTCAATCGGTAGAGCATGCAAATCTAGATCTTGGGGTCGTGAGTTCGAGCCTCACGTTGGGGGTAGAGTTTACTTAAAAAACACACGCGCAACAAAAACCACAAGTACAAAACCCATGGAAGGCTCTCATGAATGGATGATGGGCTTTTCAGTCAGTCAGACTTGCGTTCAACTCGCAGCCCTGACGCTTGTAGCAGAACGAGAAACGGGGTAAGTTGTTTAAACTGAGCTTCAGTTCCCTCGTCTCTGACACCTGAGAGTTACTATGGAGAGTAACTTAGGTCTGGAAACTAGGGCTCACCCAATGGGAAGAAGACGAAGTATGGGGTGGGGAAGAAAACGAGTTCAGTTGTGTTGGATTTGAAGTGCGTGGGGGACATCCAAGTGGAGATATGCAGTGTGGAGACGGAGCCCCGGAGATACTGACCTTAAAAGGCAGTTGAAGAAAGAACGTCCAGCGAAGGAGATTGTAAATGAGTGGCCGCAAAGATAGGAAGAGGACTAGGAGATGGTGACGCCGGGGACATCACTGCGGACCGTCTTCGCACCGCGGCCTCACAGCAAATTACTTCCAACCCTGTTCACTTTGACCCCACCCCTCAATTCCCACTGTCTTTTTTCCAGATCCCTATCTTTACCGTTGAGCGTAGTGTCCGCGGTCCATCCATTCAACATCTGTCATACCATACCCTTACCTCCCTTGTCCTGTCCCGACGCCGCGCCTGTTGTGCAAAATCCCAACTCTGGATCAATACACCAGCCCCCTTTCCTCTGCCTCGACACTTGAGTGGCTGGCCACTGCCAGAGAACGTGACACGGCCGGGTGGACACTGGTGTCGTCGTGATCTCACAGAAGTCCACAGCGCTGCATCCTGATTCTTCCAATTCGTTTTCCAGCCCTGGCCTGAGAGAGCGGCTGGGTTTTCCTGTAACCTCCAGGAAGGGCACTGAAGTTCGCCGAGAAGGGGAGGAAGCTGGCAGATGGGGCAAAGTGCGCGGGTAGGGCTTCCTTGCATTCGGGGCATGGCTGTAAGGCTGGAAGCAAGATAACGCTCTTTCCTCAGTGGAGCGCTTGTGGAGCAGGGACGATGGCTAGGATCCAGGGAAAGATACACTCACACCAGAGGCTGATTGGCCTCGAGGCTCACGGAGCTGCAGCCTCAGGGCCCCTCATCTGCACAAGTGAGTTCGAAGGCCCGCACTTCATTTTGTATTCACGACGGTGCGTGCTTTTTCCCCAAGAGGCTCTCCAAATTATGTAAACCAGGCCTCATCAAACCCGGATCCACCTCCGATCGGTCACTGGCCCAAACAGCTGCTTTCCACCGCAGCCGCAAGGCTGTGTCAGCCTGTTGCAGCTGAGATGCCACCCCAGGAGGAAGGATGATGGAAAACTCCCACATTGACAGTTTTCTTTCTTATTGAAGTGACGTGTCCTTTAGTTTTTAATAGGCAAAATATATGGATCATCTTCAGTTCAACAGACACCGAAGGGTACATAGCAAAAGACAAGTCTCGTTTCTTGTGTATTCTTTCAGAAGTATCATATATATTCTTTGGTTTTGCTTTTCTTTCTTTTTTTTTTTTTAGAGAGAGAGACGTTGAGCGGGGGAGAGGAGCAGGGAGGGAGGGAGGGGGAAGAGAGGGGGAGAGAGAGAGAGAGAGAGATGGAATGAATCTTAAGCAGGCTCCACACTCTGCGTGGGGCCAACACGGCCCGATCCCGCAACCCTGGGATTGTGACGTGAGCCAAACTCGAGTCAGACGCTCAACCGACTGAGCCGTTCAGGTGTGCCTGCTTTTCCTTTTTTAACACAAATTCATAACGTGCTGTACCCACCGTTAGTCACCTTGTTTTTGCATTTTACAGTGTGTTTGGGAATTAATTCCATTTCGATCCCAAAAGAGCTACCTCATTCTTTTTAACAGCTGAAGGCTGTTTCATCATGAGGATGGACCATAATTTATTTAACGAATCCCCTACGACAGACATTTAGGTTGTTTGCAGTCTTTTGCTATTGTTATCACAAACGCTATTGACTGAATTGAAAATTGATTATGGCTTGAGATAGAGGCTGAAGTCTCACTGAAATAAGAAGTCATGTGTTGCA
Organism: Panthera uncia; assembly: GCF_023721935.1. Taxonomy (NCBI): domain Eukaryota; kingdom Metazoa; phylum Chordata; class Mammalia; order Carnivora; family Felidae; genus Panthera; species Panthera uncia. The sequence continues at coordinate 106,264,282 of NC_064817.1, read as the reverse complement.
CACGACAGAACCCAAATAGCTTACAAATTGTACTCCTTACAGTACTTACCTTAAAGTGTTACGAGGTTTAAGGTAGATCATATCTATAAAGGACTTAGTACATAGAATGTTCTTCACAAATGTTAGTTCCTATCCCTTTTCCTAGGGCTCACAGAATGAGATGTCTCTGTTCCTTTCCAGTGCAAATCCCTCCATCTGTGTCCCATGTCCCCATCTCTCCTATACCCTCGTTAACCTTGATCTATCAACTGGGTCCTCTGTCTCCCTTCCTACTGACCCCTTTCTCTAGCTATAGACGTCATCTTGTCTCTCCCATCCTAAATAAAACCACCCTTTGTATTTCTTAGGATCTGGGTTCTGCTGTGAGTGACAGAGACCCAACCTAACGATAGCCTGAACGAAATCAACGTTTATGTCTCATGTGAAGGCCATGAGGTGGGCAATCCAAGGTTGATGTGGCAGCTCTACGGTCATCAGGGATTCAGGCTCTGTCTGGCTTCTCTGCATCCGCGGAATGTGACCCTCTTCCCCAGGTTCCAAGATGAAGTACAAGCCATTGTACCCACATTCCAAGCGACAAAATGGAGGAAGAGGTAAGAGGCGAAGGGCGTATATCAGCCATCTTTTAAGGAAATGTGCTCTGTGCTGTCACACAGCATTTCCGTGCATGTCACATTTGGCCACACATAGCTGCAAGAGAGTGAGGACACGCAGACTTTATTCTTTTTTTTCTTTTTTTCTCTCTCTTTTAGAGTTTATGTATGTATCTTTGAGAGAGAGAAAGCGAGCGCAAGCGGGAGAGAGACAGAGAGAGAGGGAGCAAGAATGCCAAGCAGGCTCTGCACTGTCAGCACAGATCCCGACACCGGGTTCAAACCCACAAACTATGAGATCATGACCTGAGCCGAAATCAAGAGTCGCACGCTCAACCGACTGAGCCACCGGGCACCTGGGGCAGACTTTATTCCGATCTAGATGATCATGTTCGCAGCTAAAAAACTGGCCTTCTTGGGGCGCCTGGGTGGCTCAGTCGGTTGAGCGACCTACTGCGGCTCAGGTCATGATCTCATGGTCTGTGAGTTCGAGCCCCGCGTCGGGCTCCGTGCTGACAGCTCACAGCCTGGAGCCTGCTTCGGGTTCAGTGTCTCCCTCTCTCTGTTCCTCCCCTGCTCATTCTCTGTCTCTCTCTGCCTCTCAAAAATAAATAAACGTTAAAAAAATTAAAAAAAAATAAAATAAAATTTTCCAGTGCGCCTGGGTGGCCCAGTCGGTTGAGCTTCCGACTTTGGCTCAGCTCATGATCTCACACGGTCTGTGAGTTCAAGCCCCGCGTCTGGCTCTGTGCTGAGAGCTCAGAGCCTGGAGCCTGCTTTGGATTCTGTGTCTCCCTCTCTCTCTGCCCCTCCCCCGCTCATGCTCTGTCTCTCTCTTAGTCAAAAATAAATAAACATTAAAAACCTTTTTGGGGCACCTGGGTGGCTCAGTTGGTTCAGCGTCCGACTTCGGCTCAGGTCATGATCTCGCGGTCCGTGAGTTCGAGCCCCGTGTCGGGCTCTGTGCTGACAGCTCGGAGCCTGGAGCCTGTTTCGGATTCTGTGTCTCCCTCTCTCTCTGGCCCTCCCCCGTTCATGCTCTGTCTCTCTCTGTCCCAAAAATAAATTAAAAATGTTGAAAAAAAAAAAATAAATTAAAAAAAAAAACTTTTTAAAAACTGGCCTTCTAAAAGGAGGAGAATGAATATTGGATCAGGCAATTAGCAATCTCTGTGACACCTTCCCTCAGACTTTCTCCCTTCTCTTTTTTCTCCATGGCTACGCTTCTCAAAAGCATGGTCTACACTCATTGTTTTCCACTTCTCTTTCAGTTATTTTTTTTAAGCCCATTGGAAACAAACTCACTCCTAAACTTGCTTTTCCAAGGTCACCATGCGTTCACAAGTTAATTAATTAACTCATTTAACACATATTTATTGAATTCCTAGTATGTGTTAGGCACTGGGCTAAATATTGGTGATACAGAGATAAATAAGTCGAGGTTGTCCTGGCCCTACAGGACTCTAATGATTTTATGAGAGAAACAGCAAAAAAAAAAAAAAAAAAAAAAAAAAAAGGTTAAAATACAGAGGAGCAAGTGACATGCCAGAGAAGGCATGAGACCATCTGAAAGCACAGAGGCAGGAGGGGCGGCGTAAGAGAAGGCTGTAGTTTCACAGAGGCCCAGAGGAAGAGACCAAGGGAAGGCACTATTCTAAAAAGGAGGAAAGAGTTTTCAGTGTGTTGAATGTGTGTAAGATGATAACTAAAAACATGTCCATTATATTTGAAGACATGTAGAACATTTGTGACCCTACTGAGGAAAGCTTTAGTGGAGTTATGGGGACAGAAGCTTGATTGGAGTGGATGGAGGAGTGAGGGTGAGAAATTGAGAGTTCCGGCGCGGATAACACTTTTAAGAAATTTGGCTGACGATCAAGAGGACAGAGCTATAGTAGCAGTGGGAAGGGAATGAAAAACTCAATTGAAAGGAAGCCACTGAATATATTTAGAAAAAAAAGATAGTGGGGCACCTGGGTGGCTCAGTCGGTTAAGCATCCAACTCTTGATTTTGGCTCAGGTCATGACCTTGTGGTTTGTGAGATCGAGCCCCACACTGGGGCTTGGGATTCTCTTCTTCCCGCTCTCTCCACCCCTCCCCTGCTCACGTGTTCTTGCTCTCTCTCTCAAAATGAATAAATAAACATTAAAAAAAAGGATGAAAAGATGGCTAATAGTGTAAGGTTCCTGAGAAGGTGGGTGCGGTGAGATCCATGACTCTCAGATGTGGTCCCTGGTCCAGTAGCATCACCATCACCTGGAACTGGTTAGAGATGCAGATTCTCAGACCTCACTGGAGACTGACTGAATCAGAAACTTTTGGGGGGTGGGGCCTAGAGTGCTGTGTTTTAACAAGCCTTCCAAGGGATTCTGATGTGTACTCAAGTTTGAGAGCCACTGTACCATAGATAAAAGAAGGATGGGGCACCTGGGTGGTTTAGTCGGTTGGGCGTCCGACTTCGGCTCAGGTCATGATCTCGTGGGTCATGAGTTCGAGCCCCACGTCAGGATCTGTGCAGACAGCCCAGAGCCTGGAGCCTGCTTCAGATTCTGTGTCTCCCTTACTCTCTGCCACTCCCCCACTTGCACTCTCTCTTTCTCTCTCTCAAAAATACATAAACATTAAAAAATTTTTTTTAAATTTTTTTTTTAACGTTTATTTATTTTTGAGACAGAGCATGAATGGGGGAGGGTCAGAGAGAGGGAGACACAGAATCCGAAACAGGCTCCAGGCTCTGAGCTGTGAGCACAGAGCCCGACGTGGGGCTCGAACTCATGGACCACGAGACCGTGACCTGAGCGAAGTCGGCCGCCCAACCGACTGAGCCACCCAGGCACCCCAAAAAATTTTTTAAAAAAGGATATATCCTTTACTGTAACAGGAGAGAAAGTGTATCAGAAAAGTACAGATGTAGATAGATGGGTCAGTTTGGTATGAGGAAGTTCATTCATTCATTCAACAAATATTTATTAAATATCTAACATGTGCCAGGCACTAAGTATACAGGCCAACAAATCCTGATCTTATGCAATTTACATTGTAGCCGGGAGACACAATGGAAAAGTAAATAAGGAAAATTATAAGGACCTGGGACTTTATTCTGAATGAGCAGGCAATGCATTCCTAGAATGTAAGCTACATCAAGGCAGGCCTTTTTAATGTTTGTTTGTTTGTTTTCCACTTCTGTGTCCCCATGGCCTAGAATGGTGCCTTGATTATGTTTGCTGAACAAGAAAATTGGAGGCAGAGAATGAAGGTCAGGAGAGGCAGGTTGACTGTAAAGCTAATGACCCTTAGGTCTCTCATTTGCTCAGGCTCTAGCAATAAGTTAATTTTGAGTTCTTTCTCCTGAAGAAGGGGCCCCCAACTGTACAAGTTCAAGGACCCAAATATTTGGATGTGCCCCCTGATCAGAAGTTCCATTACGGACATATTAAGGTTGAGATGTCTGTCAGACATGTCTTATGGACTGAATTGTGTCTCTCCCCAAATCATATGTTGAAACTCTAACCCCCGGTGATACTATTTGCATATAGGGCCTTTAGGGAGGTAGGTGAGGTTAAATGACATCAAAAGGGCAGGGCCCTGATCTGATAGAATTGGGATCCGAGTTAAGAAGAGAGACCCCAGAGAGCTCTCTTACTGTCCACACACATACAGAAGAAAAGCCACGTGAGGACACAATGACAAGGTGGCCATTTGCAAGCCAGGAAGAGGGGTCTTACCACACACTAACCCGGTAGCTCCTTGATTTGGAACGTCCGGCCTCCAGAACCGTGAGAAAATAAATGTCTGTTGTCTAATCCACCTAGTGTGCAGGAGGATGCATCTGGGTCTCAGGAGAGAGGTCTGGCTGAAGAGACAAGTTCGGGAGTCATCTACATATGGACAGTCCTTACAGACAAGAAGCTGGATGCGGTCATCAAGGAAGTGAAGGTAGGCAAAGAGGAGAGGTCCACGGACACAGCCCTGGCTCTCTCTGACATTCGAGGTTGACTTGATGATGAGGAACCAGCAATGGAGAGTTAAGAAGAGCAGTCACTAAGGGAAGAGAGAAACCGAGAGATTGTAGCACCCTAGAAGCCAAGTAATAATGGAAGTGTGTCAAGGAGAAGAGGGAGACCGTATCAAACGCTGTTGATAGATTCAGAAAGATGGGGACAGGACGCACTGTTACATTTGTCAACGTTGAGCGATTGTCCTGTACCCGATGTCCTTCAGTTCTCTCTGTGAAGTGGGAGGCACAGTCATGCACCGAGAGATGGCGTGGGGCAGGGAGAGTCGGGGCGATGGCAAAATGGGAGACGTAAGGAGAGCGAGGGAAGTTTGAAAACATCGCTGGGGAAAGAGAAAGCCCACGGCGACCAGAGAGAAGGGGCAGGATCACTGGGCGGCGCGGAGGGCCTATCGGAGGTGTTCCGAAAACGGTTGGATTCCCAGCTGCAGCCAGGGGACAGGGCTGCTAAGGGTTAATAACTTTTTCTTTCCCATTTCTTTAAAATTAAGAACAGCAGATCCTTGTTTAGGGCCGCAGAGACAGTTTCAAGATAAGTAAGAGCAGGATGCTGACAGTCCGGGAGAGGCCACTCGGACCTCAGGGGAGTGTCACGTAGCAATGTCCAGCTGTAAGAAATCAGAGCTGGGGATTGCTGGCCGGGCTTTCATTCCCGCGCAAGAGCTGCCCCTGAAGCAGTGTGACATGGGGGCTGCGCCAGGTGACATTTGTTGTCCTGGTGCCGCTTCCCATCTCCTGGCCGGCCTCGAGGAGCACGTATACATGTGTCTCCTATATGGCAAGGGGAACCAGGAATGAGATCCAGATGGCTGTGCTCCGACAGGCCTGCAGAGGCATTCCTTGCCTTCCTGGGGATAACACAGGGTTGCTGTTTAACGCTTGATGAGAGCCGTTCTCAGTGCCCTACGTGTCCACTTAGTGAATGGCCAGCCCAGGCCTAGGTGGCGGACGGTGTCGTTCTCCTCATTTTGCAGAGGAGAGGACCGGAGGCAGCAGGAGAGCCGGGACTCGGGCCCAGGCAGACCGAGCAGCAGAGTATACGACACATACATGGGAAACACCCACTGCAACCCATTGAGGTTGACACCGTTATTAATCTCGTCGGACCGAGGAGGTCAAGTAACTTCATCCAGATCACGTAGCCAAGAAGCAGCGGAGGCCACTTTTGAACTCAGCAGAGGGGTGAGGGGAGCCAGCACCAGACTACCTGGCAAATGCCTCGTCCTGCAGGTAGATGTGAAAATAAATGAACGTTTCTTGCGTGTGGGTCTCATCTCAAAGGGCCTTTAGCCTCAGCTGTGATACGGGCTGTATGGCGCACGACAGAGCACTAGGCCGGAGACGGGTATCTGGGAACAGTCAGCATGAGCTGGGACGGGCCGAGCCGTCCGTGGCAGAGGGTGTCGATGGAAGAGTGTAGAGGGCCCGGCACTGAGCCCTCACGGACTTCAGCGTATCAGGGAGCGGCCAATAGTGTCGAGCAGGGGCAAGCAGGATGGCAGCCAAGACCCACGCGATGACTCTGGCGACACCGGTGACCCCCGGGGAGAGCGGTTTCGGTTGGGCCGTGAGAGCAGACACCCATCTGCGCGGGCGGGGGCGTCAGGGAGGGGACGAAGGGCGCACGATGGGGGCGTGCAGGTGAGCTGAGGCGATGGGGAAGGGGGCTGAAGAAACACCTGAGAGCAGGGATGGACCGAGAGCCCCGGAGGAGGGACCGGCCTGGGAAAAGAGGAGCGGCCCCTCAGGCTCTGATTCTAGAGGCAAGTTCGTACAAGTGGGTGGGGATCGGTCAAGACCGCCCCCCGCCTCCCCATACCTCGTGCCTTCTCTTTTCTCTTCGAGAGAAGGTCATTTGTTCCGAGTGAGACAAATACAGATGGCGGCGGGTGTTGGGGAAAGTGGCGGCGAGGTCGGTGTATCGGTGGTGTGTGTCGAGATGGGCCGCTGCGGACACGCCTCAGTCGCCCCAGTTTGTAGGTGAGGGAGTGGAGGTTCTAGAGGCGTGGAGGGTTTGGAGGAGTGGAAGAACGGCAGGGAGAGGCAACTGATGAAGGACAGGTAAAAGAACTGAAGGAAAGCTCTGCGGGCTGGGCCCAGCCAGCCGTTTCACTGTGGATGGGCACCAGTCTGCCCAGCTGGGCCCCTTGTTTCAGCTCTGGTCGTCTCCCTGAAGGAGAGGGAGACAGACGGCGGGACGGGGGACAGCTTCGAGGGCTGGGCCTGGCTGATAGAGGCCGAGGGGTTCGGGTGGTGAGGAAGCTCTTCAAGTGGTCACGTGTGGCGTCCAGGCTGAGGGAAGGACGTGAAGTCACAAGGGGGTGGCGAGGCTGGGAAAACGGGGACTGCTCAGGATTCTGGAAGTCTAGTGGAAGTTAAAGGGATAGGCTTAATGGAAAAGTGAGAAAGTAGGAAGGTCAGAAAGTCGTGGCCCTGTCTGAGAGTAACATTTTGGAGTTGGAGATTTCAAAAGAGGAGGTGTAGTCAGAGATGGCAAAGCGGAAGCTGTGTCTGTGGGCGTGAGGCGTGAGGTTGTGAGTAAGGCCCCGGAGGTGAGGACATTCGGAGCCGTGAGGCCTGGTTTTTGGAGGAGTGCTCACAGAGGCATCGGAGTTACCTGGCAGGATGGCCGTATGAGAAGTGTGGTGCCGAGGCAAATGGCAGTCTCGTCTCTTCTCATGGTTGGGGAGCATGAGCGGCATCCACTCGGACGACGACCCCTACCTGGGAACTGGTGGATTCCGCCTGGGGATCAGCCTCCCTGCTAAGGTTAATGACTAGAAGAGGCACACAAACCAGACTTCCTTCACAGCCGAGATCACCACAGTGGCTTTTTTTTTTTTAAGTATTTATTTATTTTGACAGACAGAGAGTGAGAGAGAGACAGAGGCAGAGACAGAATCCCAAGCAGGCTCCCTGTTGTCAGCATGGAGCCCGACTTGGGGCTCGATCCCATGAACCGTGAGATCGTGACCTGAGCCAAAATCAAGAGTTGGATGCTCAACCCACTGAGCCACCCAGGCAGCTGCCCATGGTGGCTTTTTCATCGCCGACATTTAGTACTTGACTGTTTCCTATGTGTGTCTCAATTTAAATATTCTACCGCATGACTTGTAGGCACAGTCTCTTAACATGTTTTCTGACCCAAACAGCTTGGGCACTGAGATGATGCTGGTTTGCACAAAGTTACAAGTGTGCTTTGAACAAATTTTTCAAGCTGTTCTAACAATAGTCTCCATGTAGTCCGTTCATCTTTTGCTCATTCCTCCCCTATCCCCCACTGGAACAAACAGAGAAACAAACATAAAGTCCTAGCATCACATCCTGCTTTCCAGATCGCTGGCGTTTTGCCCCAATGAACTGAAAGACCAGAATTAAGGCTTCTGGCCTAGTACTTTTTTCCTACCACACGGGGGCAGACTTTCTAAGAAAAAAGGGGAAACCACTGTTCATCTTGTGCTCTATAGAACCGAAAACAGGGATGGGGCTGTAATGTGCAACATGATGACTGTACATTCTATACTTGAAAGTTGCTTACGGAGTCGATCTTAAAAACTCTCATCACAAGAACAAAATGTAACTATGTGAGGGGATGGATGTGAACTAAGCTTATTGTGGTGATCACATTGCAATATGTACACGCACACACACGCATATATCAAATCATCATGTTGTACACCTGAAACTTATACAGTGCTATATGCCAATTATGTCCCAATAAAACTGGAGAAATGAAAACAGAAATGAAATAGTGAGTAGTAATGTTAAGGGCAGATTTTGTGTGGTTTTTAGGTCTTAACAAATCTGCTTTCCTCGAGCCTGAGAGTCTTCCGGTTCGCCCCCCACTGATGAACTAGTTCCCTTCTTCCTGTCTTCTTCCCTCCCTTCCTCTCCCACTCTCTTACTCCCACAAATACGCCTTTATTCCAGGTAGAGTTGCCTGATAAAATACAGGATGCCCAGTTACATTTGAACAGCAGAAAAACAACAAACATTTTGAGATCAGACGAGATCGGGCGCGTTCAGGGTGGTATGGCTGTAGACAAACAACAAATATTTTGTAGCATCAGTATGTCCCGTGCATATTCTGGGGATATACTTATGCTACAGAATATTGCTTAGCCGAAATTCAAATTTAATTTGTATTTTTCTTTGCTAAATTTGGCGATCCCAACCCTGGGGCAAGAGCAGTGCTGGAAGCTGGCTGGGTGTGGCTGAAGAGCTCAGGGTCGCCTGGCAGTGAGGCGCCAGAGACTGGGGGCTGCAGCGCAGCCTGTGCCTCAAGGAAAACTCCCTCAGCATCCTCATCTTCCATGCTGCCTCTTTCATTCCATTCTTTCCGCTGGACACATCCAGCTGCAGGGTCTCCTTCTCTGGGAAGCCTTCCCTGATCTCTCCAGGGACAGCGGTGCTTTGTATTTGCACATCTGTTAACACCTATCACACTATATACTTTACATTTTTCTGATGCACCAGGCTGTAAGCAATTAGAGATCAGAGCTATTTGTTGTTGTTGTTGTTGATCTCTCTTTCCCAATTGCTTGACACAGTGCCTGACACAGAATAAGCACTCAATACATGTAGGATTTTTTTTTTTTTAATGAGTGATTTTACCTTTAGACCTTAGAAAAGTCACCTAATGTTTCTTTGCAACAGTTTGGCCAACATCTACAAGAAAGGGGCCTGATTAGACGACTTCTAGTGTCCTTTATGGATCCAGGAATCCCAGGTTAAGTGGGGGGCTGGTAGAGCACAGGAAGTAACCCCATTTCTGTCGCTAGCTGCAGCAAATTATTTAGAGCTCCAAGAGGCCGGTTGAGGGACACTGGTTAAAAAGGAGCACGTGTCAACTATACCTCAATCCAAATTTTTTACAAAGTGCTTTTTTAAAATTTTTATTTATTTTTATTTTTTTCATGTTTATTATTTTTGAGAGAGACAGAGACCGAGAGCAAGCAGGGGAGGGGCAGAGAGAGAGGGAGACACAGAATCCGAAGCAGGCTCCAGGCTCCGAGCTGCCAGCACAGAGCCCCACACGGGGCTCGAACACACAGACCACGAGATCATGACCTGAGCCGAAGTTGGTCGCTAAACCGACTGAGCCACCCAGGAGTCCCACAAAGTGCTTTGGCTGAGGGTCACATTGAGCTGAGAGCTGCTTTGGGGGTGTCTTTAGGAAGGAGTCAGAACCATGGCAGAAGACATCAAGATCAAAATCAAGAGAGGCGCTTGTGTGGCTCAGTCGGTTAAGCATCAGACTCTTGATTTCGGCTCAGGTCATGACCTCACGCGTTGTGGAATCAGGCCCCGCATCGGGATCTGTGCTGGCAGCACGGAGCCTGCTTGGGATACTCTCTCTCCCCCTCTCTCTCTGCCCCTCCCTTGCTTGCATGCACCTGTGCCTGTTCTCTCTCTCTCAAAATAATATTAATAATAAATAAGCAAAGAATAACATTATTATATATAAATAATATACATCAATAACAATAAATAAACTTAAAAAAATGACCCAAATCAAGAACTACCAGACTACCCCTTTTGACAGCCGCTTCCCCAACCAGAACCAGACCAGGAAGTGCTGGCAGAACTCCCTGGACTTGCCCCACTGTGACAGGGCAATGACTGCGCAAAGGGATGCTATCTCTGCATGGGAGTGGTACCTGCGTGTTCAGGTCCCTCTGCCTCACATCCTGGGTGTCAGTCAGCCTGGGATGACCGCCGGGCGGAAGGCACGTCCCGTGGGAAGATCTGAACTGGTTCCACCCCCCTCTCCTCTGCCCTCCATCCTTCTCCCAGGGCGGTGAAGGGGGACCTGGGCGCGTGGTGATCCCCACCCTGGGATCCTGAGTCATAGCTTAACTAACCATAAGTACTTGTTGGGAAAGTGTAAGACTGTGTATGTGTAAAAGAGCTGAATGGTCGGGCAAGAAGCCAGGGTGGAATTAGGACTTTGGCCAGGAAGAGGGACTTCAGGGTGATTGTTTTTTCAGTTTTGTTTTATGTGTTTAAACTGACCACCTTCTCTATGCCGGACAATGGAATGAGCTATTATACAAAATAGCCTCAAGCCCCTGTATGTGCTAAAATGTGTCTATATATTGCCCTTTATTATCCACACAGTTTCCAAAAAAAAAGTGCTTTAACTATGCATGTGGCTTAAAATCAACCAGAAAAATGCTTCATACAAGTGGACTTTTTAAAGTATCAATGGTTTGGGGCGCCTGGGTGGCTCAGTCGGTTAAGCGTCCGACTTCAGCTCAGGTCATGATCTCACGGTCCGTGAGTTTGAGCTCCTCGTCGGGCTCTGTGCTGACAGCTCAGAGCCTGGAGCCCGTTTCGGATTCTGTGTCTCCCTCTCTCTGACCCTCCCCTGTTCATGCTCTGTCTCTCTCTGTCTCAAAAATAAACGTTAAAAAAAATTTTTAAAGTGTCAGTGGTTTAACAATTACTGCAGGGCTAGATGATCAAAATAATCCTCAGAAATGCAACAGGATCCTCAGCACTAGAGAGGACTTCTAGATCTTTTTCATACCAACTTGAATGAATAGCAGCACCTCTTGCTGATTCCTTTCTAACCTCCTAACCCCCTGTCTTGAAGTCTTATTTTCATAAACCTCTGTGCTCTTTCCCTCCATCCCATCCCAGAGCTCACAAGTAGAATCCCTTCTTAGACCCATCTTTGAGGGGTTATTAAAGAATAGCTTATGCTATTGAATAAGCTTCCTCTGTCCTGAGCACTGCTGTAAGTCCTTTCTGTGTATCAACTCAGTTAAAAGGAGGCGACACAATGTAAGTGTCAGCTCTGGAGCCAGACTGTCTGAGTTTGTGCTTCAGCTCTACCGCTTCCTACCTGTTGACCTTGGACAAGTCGGTTAACTTCTCTGTCCCTCAAATCCGTCTATAAAAGGAGGATGCTGCTGCCGCTGCTACATCCTACCTTAGGGGGTTGTAAGAAGATTAAGATAAATTAACATCTGTAAAGTACTTAGAACAGTGATGGCATCCACTGAATATTATGTATGTGTATACACACGGGCATACATTTGTAATATACACATCTCTCTCTCCATAATAAAATCTATATGTATATAGAAACTTACAACTCTATCAAGAAGATGCTCTTGGGGCACCTGGATGGCTCAAGTCAGTTGAGCATTGGACTCTTGATTTTGGCTCAGGTCAGGATTCCCGGGTCATGGGATTGACTTTCGTGTTGGTGGGCGTTGCGCTGAGCATGGAGTTGGCTTAAGATTCTCTCTTTTGCCCTCTGCCCCCTCCCCCCTCCTCAAAAAAAAAAAAAAGATGCTCTTATTTTTTTTACAGATAAAAAAATTTTAGGGGAGCCTGGGTGGCTCAGTAAGTTAAGTGTCCAACTTCGGCTCAGGTCATGATCTCGCAGCCTGTGAGTTTGAGCCCCACGTGGCGCTCTGTGCTGACAGCTCAGAGCCTGGAGCCTATTTCGGATTCGGTGTCTCTGGCTCTCTCTGCCCCTCCTCCGCTCATGCTCTGTTTCTCTCTTTCTCTCAAAAATAACCATTAAAAATAATTTCACAGATAAAAAAATGAAGGGTCAGGAAGGGCAAGTAGTTTTTTAAGGTCATGCAGCCTGCCCTCCTGACCACTACACAATACTGCTTCTGCTTTTGTTTTGTTTTAAATTAAAAACTATTTATTTATTTATTTATAAAGTAGTCTCCACACCCAATGTGGGGCTTGAATTCACAACCCTGAGATCAAGAGTTGCATGCTCTGTCGACTGGGCCAGCCAGGCGCCCCTTAAATAAACCTTTAAGTTAAAAAATAATTTTAACTTACAGAGATTTCTCATATACCTTACACCCAGCTTCCCCTGATGTTGACATCTTACATAACCACCTACATTTGTCACAAGAAATTAATGTTGATAATATGTTACTGTTATTAAGTAAACTAGAGACGGCTAACGATTAATAGCTCTTAACTATAGATTTAATTTGGATTTCACCAGTTTCCCCGCTAGTATCCTTTCCCTGTTCCAGCATCCAACTCAAGATGACACATTGCATTTAGCCACACTGCTTCTTTTTTTTTTTTAATTCCAGTATAGTTAACATAGAGTGTTACATTAGTTTCAGGTGTACAATATAGTGATTCAACAATACTATACATTACTCAGTGTTCATGATACACATACTCTGAGAGCCATACTGCTTCTTTCCTTTAGAAGATTTTTTTATTTTTATTTTTTATTATCTTTTGTTTTTTACAGTTTATTTATTTTGAGAGTGCATGAGTGCAGGGGAGGGGCAGAGATGGGGAGAGAGAGAGAGAGAGAGAGAGAGAGAGAGAGAGAGAATCCCAAGCAGGTTCCACACTGTCAGTGAGGAGCCAGATGCGGAGCTTGAACTCACGAACCGTGAGATCATGACCTGAGCCGAAATCAAGAGGCTGTTGCTTAACTGACTGAGCCACCCGGGTGCCCCAAAGATGTGTAAGCAAGCTCTGTACCCAACACGGGGCTCAAACCCATAACCCCGAGATCAAGAGTTTTATGCTCTACTGACTGAGCCAGCCAGGTGGCCCAGTCATATTGCTTCTTAATACCTATTGAGCAAGTTTGCTGGGTCAGGCCCCGTACTGGGTATTAGGGACAGAGAGATGAGTAAGAAACAGTTCCTGCCCCCAGGAAGCTCACAGACTGCTGGAGAGAGAGAGAGAGAGAGAAGCAAGGTCTTGGTTATAATAAAGGGTAGTCAGTGTGATTACACTTAAGCATGGAGGCTTGTGGGGGCACAGGCAAGAGGCACCTTATTCAGTCGGGGCCATCTAAGCTGAGACCCGAGGAGGAGTAAGACTTAGCCGGGCAAGATCAGGGTGTGTGTGTGACTTGAGTGGAGGTCAGCACTGAAAACCATATTTGAGGTGGAGAAAACATCGTGTGCAAAGATCTAGAGGGGAGAGCATGAGTATGGCCATCTTTGGGAACTGCTACATCTCCCAAGATCTCACCTCAAACTCTGAAACTCCCATCTGGACCACAACCTTCTACACTGGCTGTGACCTTTTTTAGGCCTTCAGGTTCTTTCTATGCTTTGATGGTCCCCCCTCCCTCACACACACGGCCCCACTCTCTCAGCTGCACTCATGTCCCAAATGGCCTTATGTTCAGTCACATCAGGACTGAAGTCCCCTGGGCCAATCCCTGACCCTGGGAAAACCCCACACCTCCTACTTTCAATTAAAAGTCAGGCACTGGTTAATTTCGCTGTAACTTCCTCCTAATTTGGCCAAGCCTTGACTGTGTGAGATAGGACAGGACCTGAGCTTTGGAGTCGTGCAGACATGGGTTCGAATCCTAACTCTTCCACCTGCCATCTCCGTGGCCTTAGATAAGGTAGTCATCATTTTATGAAATTTTTTAAAATTTGAGTGTAGTTGACACACACCGTTACGTTAGTTTCAGGTGTTCAACATAGTGATTCAACTTCTTTATACGTTATGTCACGGCTCCCCACAAGTAGAGCTACCTTCTGTCAGCATACGATGCTATTACAATGCCGTTGACTATATTCTCTATGCTGTGCCTTTTATTCCCATGACTTATTCATCCCATAAGACGTTCACCATTTTAAGTTTGTTTCCTCTTCTGTAAAATGGGAATGCTCACATTATCCACTACCAAGACTGGTTGTGGAGACTAAAAATAATATAGGTGTACAAAAATTAGCTCAAAATGGATCAAGGACCTAAATGTAAGACCTCAAACAATCAAACTCTTAGAAGAAAACATGGGACAAAAGCTTCATTGGCAATGATTTCTTGGCTATGACACCAAAGGCACAGGTAACAAAAGAGAAAAACAGACAAATTAGACTTCATGAAAATTTAAAATTTTAGTGCGTCGAAAGAGTAAAAGAGAGCAAAAAGGCACAGAGTAAATTTATCCACAGAGTAAAAAGGGAACCCACAGAATGGGAGAAAATCTTTGAAGATCATATGTCTGATGTCCAGAATATATAGAGAACTTCTAAAACTCAACAACAAAAAACCCAGCAAAGCAACGCAAACATGGGCAAAGGACTTGAATAGATATTTCTCTAAAGAAAATATACAAATGGCCAATAAACACATGAAAAGATGCTCAGCATCACTAGTCATTAGGGAAGTGGAAATCAAAACTGCAATGAAATCCACTTCCTGCCCGTTAGGATGGCTACTATTAAAAAAACAATAACCCAGAAAATAACAAGTGTGGGCGAGGATGTAGAGAAAAGGGAACACTTGTGCATGTTGGTGGGCATGTGAAATATACAGCCACTGTGGAGAACGGCATGGGGGTTCCTCAAAAAATTAAAAATAGAATTACCATGTGATCCAGAAATTCCACTTCGGGGTATATACCCCAAATAGTGAAAGCAGGGCCTCGAAGAGATATTTGTACACTCATGCTCATAGCATTATTCACGATAGCCAAATCATGGAAGCAACCCGAGGGTTCATCAATGGATGAATGGATAAGAAAATGTGGTTGTAAAGGGAAAAACCGAGTCCTCTGCTCCTGTGTCTGTTTTTTACTCTAACATGCCTATCGCACTCACAACACTTCTAACACCAGATGTGTGGGGGTTTTCCCCCACCAAGCAATTCTCTAACACAGGCTGGTTGTCCTACAATTTAACTCAATTCTGACACTACCTACCAGGAAATAGCATCAGATCCCACAGCTTAAGGGCTCAGTCCAACGAGACTCTTCCCCCCACCCCCAAATTCAGATGCCAGTTTTAACTAGTAGGTCCTTAGTTTACTCACACTTCTGTCCAACATGGCTATAAATAGGAGGTTCCCATGACTCCTTCCTGGGGTTTGATTAATTTGCTAGAGTAGCTCACAGAAGTCAGGGAAATAACTTACGTTTGCCAGTTTATTAAACAATATGGTAAACGATATGGATGAACAGTCAGATGAAGAGGTACATAGGGTGAGGTCTGGGAGAGTTCTGAATGCAGGAGCTTCTGTCCCTGTGGAATTAGGGTGCATCGCCCTCACAGTAAATGGATGTGTTCACCAACCTGGAAGCTCCCCAACCCCCCTAGTGTTGGGACTTTAAGGGAGGCTTCCTCACATAGGCACGATTGACCATTAACTCCATTTTCAGCCCCTCTCACTCCCCTGGAGAAGTGAAAATTCCAAGCTCCTATTCATGGCTTGATCTTTCTGGTGATCAGCCCCCATCCAGAAGCCCACCCAAAATTGCCTCCCTTGGACAAAAGATACTCCTATCACCCAGGAAATTCCAGGGGATTCAGGAGCTCTCTGTCAGGAACCAGAGGCAGAGACCAATATTTAAATCACAGTGGCGTATGCATACAATGGAATATTATTCAACCTTAAAAAGGAAGGAAATCTTGCCCTATGCTGCAACGGATAGATCTTTTTTTAAATGTTTATTTATTTTTGAGAGAGAGAGAGAGAGAGCAAGCGGAGGGGAGGGGCAGAGAGACAGGGAGAGAGAGAACCCCAATCCGGCCCTGTGCCGTCAGCACAGAGCCCGATGCGGGGCTTGAACCAACAAACTGCGAGATCATGCCCTGAGCCAAAATCAAAAGTTGGACGCTCAATCGCCTGAGCCACCCAGGCACCCCATCTGTGATGGATGAATCTTGAGGATGTTATACTAAGTGAAATAAGCCAGTCACAAAAACACACATACAGTAGGATTCCGTGTACGTGAGGCACTTAGAGTAGTCAAATTCACAGAGGCAGAAAGTATCATGGTGGTTGCCAGGAGCTGCGGGAAGGGGAGAATGGGGAGTTACGGTTTCATGGGGACAGAGCTTCAGTTTGGGAAGATGAAAAAGTTGTGGAGATGTGGTGGCGATGGCTGCACAGGAATGCGAGTGTACTTCATGCTGCTGTATCGTGCACCTCAAAGTGGTTAAGATGGTCAATTTTACGTTACGTATATTCTACCACGATAAAAAAAGAAAAAATACATAGGCAAAGTTCTTTTTTTTTTTTTTTAGGATTTTTAAAAACGTAATCTCTACACCCAACATGCGCCTCGAACTCACAACCCCGAGATCAAGAGTCCCACCCCCTATGGACTGAGCCAGCCAGGCTCCCTGGCAACATTCTTACTATGGTGCCACATAACGGGTGCTGAGTAATTGGTAGCTTCCTTTATGATCAACCGCTTTTGTGTTTATCACTAGGTGAATCTCCAGAGTTTTGTTTATAGGACCTACTCCAAACCTTTTCCCTTTCTTCAGCCTCCAATGCTCACTTTCTTCCCTTGCCTTCTCTGTTCTTGGGTCTCCTTTTACCTCTTTGACGGTCTCTCGCATTGCCTTTACTGGTTCTTCTTCCTTATTTCCTAAGTGTAGGTATGTCCTCAAGATCCCATGTTCAAAATTCTTCTTTTCCAGGGGCGCCTGGGTGGCTCAGTTGGTTAAGCATCCGACACTTGATTTTGGCTCAGGTTGTGATCTCATGGTTCGTGAGACCGAGCCCTGCATCGGGCTCTGTGCTGACACTGTGGAGCCTGCTTGGGATTCTCTCTCTCTCCTTCTCTCTCTGCCCCTCCCCTGCTCTCCCTCTCAACATAAACAAAGAAACAAATTCCTCTTTTTCTTTTAAAAAAAAAATTTTTTTTAACGTTGATTTATTTTTGAGACAGAGAGAGACAGAGCATGAATGGGGGAGGGTCAGAGAGAGAGGGAGACACAGAATCTGAAACAGGCTCCAGGCTCTGAGCGATCAGCATAGAGCCCGACACGGGGCTTGAACTCATGGACCTCGAGATCATGACCTGAGCCGAAGTCAGACGCTTAACCGACTGAGCCACCCAGGCGCCCCTCCTCTTTTTCTATATTATCTCTCTTAGTAATTTTTTTTCGGGCTTATGTGAATGACAGTTTTTTGTTTGTTTGTTTGTTTGTTTGTTTTAAGTAAGCTCTGTGCCCAACATGGGGCTTGAAGTCATGACCCTGAGATCAAGAGTCACATGTTCTACTGACTGGGCCAGCCAGGTGCCCCTTATGTGAATCACTTCCAAATGTGTATCTCTGATCTCAACTTTACACTTGAGCTCCAGACCTGATTTCCAGACTCCTCACTGACCATCTTCACCTGGATGTTTTGAGGGCCCTGCACATCTATATGCTAATGTCTTCTCTTCCAGTTCTCCTTCCCACCCCACCTCAAACCTGTCCTTCTGACTATTTCAGTTGTTAATGGCCTCACCCTCTTCTCAGACCCTAGGTTTAAACTCTCAACATCTTATGGTTCTAAGAACTGTCACGCAATCTCCACATTTCTGTTCTCCCTGCCATCAACCAGTTTCCTACCTCGGCGTCTTGCCATCCAGTAGAGGCAATCCATCCCTTTCTAGTGGGGAGGCTGTTTGAGTACCGTCCTATCCAGAGTACTCCCTTTTCCTGATAACAAGATTGCCGGGACATACAATTCAGAAATTTGCTTGATGAGCAAGGATTTAAAACAAAAGGAGGGGAATAGTCCTGACGGATATTTTATTCCAGCTATGATGAAGCCCAAGGAACTGTCCCTGCTCTGCAGCAAGTGGTACTTAGATTCAACCTTTCTCTCCCCCATGTGCTGTAAGACACGCACTGCCGAGCCATGCTCTTGGAATACTTTTTTTTTTCAGTGCTGAGTTCTATTAAGAAACATTAATGCATGTGTTAACACCATTGGCTAAACGACCATATAGTTGACAGTCCCCTTCCATTATGAGTTGATTCAATGAGTGGGCATCTCAAAAAAGCAGTCTGTTTTTTTAACGTTTATTTATTTATTTTTGAGAGAGAGCAAGAGAGCAAGGGAGGGACAGAAAGAAGGGGACAGAGAGAATCCCAGGCAGGCTCCGAACTGTTAGCACAGAGCCCAATGTGGGGCTCGAATTCATGAACTGTGAGATCATGACCTGAGCCGAAATCCAGAGTTGGACACTTAACCAACTGAGCTACCC
Source organism: Panthera uncia (assembly GCF_023721935.1). Lineage (NCBI taxonomy): Eukaryota > Metazoa > Chordata > Mammalia > Carnivora > Felidae > Panthera > Panthera uncia. The sequence goes on along the minus strand of NC_064817.1, from coordinate 106,245,707 downwards.
AGATGCCCCTTAAAAATGCGATCTGAATCCTAACCATAAATCCCATTTGGCCATTATACCCTAGGGAAAATTTGTACCTGTGTTCCAAAGACATTTACATGGGGCAAACTGCCCCAGACTGAAAACAATCCAAATATCCATCAGGAGCAGGATGGATGAATAAATTATGCCATATTCCATAAAATGGAATATCGACAACAAAGAGAATGAGCTACACGTACACACAAGGTCACAAATAAATCTGAAAAACAATGTTGAATAAAGTAAGTCTGAGAACATATGCAATATAATTCCATTTATATGGAGTTCAAAACCAGGCAAAACTAAGTAATATCATATTGGTTGGAGATAAATGCATATGTGACAACAACTGTAAAGATAAGCAAGGAATAATTAGCACAAAATTCAGAGTTCTTGGAGCTTTTGAAGGTGGAGAGGAGCATAGTAGGCTGAGGAGGGGCTTTGAAGTCTTTAAAGGCATTGTTTTTTTTTTTTTTTTTTTTTTTCAACGTTTATTTATTTATTTTTGGGACAGAGAGAGACAGAGCATGAATGGGGGAGGGGCAGAGAGAGAGGGAGACACAGAATCGGAAACAGGCTCCAGGCTCCGAGCCATCAGCCCAGAGCCCGACGCGGGGCTCGAACTCACGGACCGCGAGATCGCGACCTGGCTGAAGTCGGACGCTTAACCGACTGCGCCACCCAGGCGCCCCTAAAGGCATTGTTTTTTAATGCTGGATGGTGGGTCACAGGTTTTCATATCATTATTATTTAAACTGTGTATCTGCATTAAATACACTATTATATGTACAGTATACAATTTAAAAAAATGTATTTAAAGTAACATTATTTCCAAGTTCTTTGAGATGAGAGGATGACCTTTCCTTTAGCGAGATAGCTCTATTTTTTTTTAATGTTTATTTTTGAGAGAGTGCACATGAGCAGGGAAGGGGGCAGAGAGAGAGGGGGACAGAGGATCTGAAGTGGGCTCCGTGCCAATAGCGGAGAGCACCATGTGGGGCTCGAACCCACGAACCACGAGATCATGACCTGAGCCGAGATTGGACGAGGTTGGACGCTTAACCGACTGAGCCACCTGAGTGCCCCTAGCTAGATGGCTCTCGTCCACCTTCAAAACTCACTTCAAACCTCCTTCGGGAAGCCTCTGACTCCCCAGGTTTATTTAATGTGGAAAATTTCAAACGTACACAAAAGTAAGGAAAATAATATAATGAGCCACCATGTAACCCCCCCCCCCCCCCCCCCCCCCAGCTTCAACAGTTATCAACGTATAGCCAACCATGTTTCTTCTGTACCCTGGCACACTCCCCTCCCCATACTGGATCATTGGAAAGCAAACCTCAGCCATCCTATTACTTCATTTGTAAACACTTTGGTAAGAGTCTCTAAAAGATAAGGACCCAGGCACCTGGCTGGCTCAGTTCGTTGAGCTTCCGACTTCCGCTCAGGTCGTGATCTTGGGAGTTGGTGAGTTTGAGCCCTGGCTCGGGCTTTCTGCTGTTAGCATACAATCGGCTTTGGATCTGCTGTCCCCCACCCTCTGTCCCTCCCCTGCTCTCGCTCTCTCTCTCAAAAGAAAAATAAATAAATAAAACTCTAAAAAATTAAAACAATAAAAGATAAGGACCCTTTAAAAAGGGCCCAACCCCAATACCATTATCCACTTAAATTTGACAGACTCCTTAATATTAAATATCCAGATAGTGTTTAATTTTCCCATGTCCTATAGCTTTTGATTCGTTCAATTCAGGATCTAAACAAATTTCACACATCACAGTTGGTTGTTATGTTTTTTAAGTCTCTTTGAATCTAATGTTCTCCCACCCTCTTTTTTTTTCTTGCAATTTATTTGCTGAAGAAAACCACATCTGGTCAATTTCCTACATTCTGTATTTCTGGCTGATTCACCTGTCCTCCACTCATTTCCAAACCTCTCTACCTTTCCCTTTCCCACCATTTTCTATTTCCACCTATACATTTTTTTGGAGGGTAGATAGAACGGACACCAAGAGCATAGAATGGAGGGAAGGGTCACCCCTATGCAGACCTCTACCCTAGCATTCCATACACTTGACTGGAATCATGAGGGGTTTTTTGTCTGTTTCCCTCCAGCGCACCTCTTGGGGCTCAATACTGTCTCTTAGTTGATTTTTTATCCTCTGCTTTAGACAGAATTTTACACATAGTAGGTGCCAAAGAAATGTTTATTGAAAGGATGAATAATATCGCTCTCTTGTACTGCTTATGTGCTATACCCTCTTTTCCAACTTTGCAGTAAGATTAAGACTTTGTAGAAACTTTGATTTCAACCCCCTGGGGTAAGGTATTATGCAAAATTCTTTTGATAGTTACTTTTCTTGATAAGTGTGACAAATTTCATTGTGAAGAGTGCTTTGTTTATTGTACTTTCCTTTCTTGCCCATTTCCTGAAACACCGTGGTCTTGATAAGCTTGTTTGAAAGTAAGCACAAAAGTTCCCTGCTCTGTAACTTGATTGGGGGGGGGGGTCCCAGAAGCCTTGGCCTCAGGGGGAATTGTGGGTTAACGGCTTCTGAGTAATGCATTACTCACCACAGCTTCTTAGAAACTTCTGAAGCAAATTATTACTTTCTGAGATATCTTTGCTCTGTTCTTTGAATTCTACGGGTCATCCCCTCTTGTAGATTTTCCTCCTTTACTATATGAAAAACAATGTCTCCGAGAAAGCTAGGAACGAACTTCCTTTTCTGCACTCACTCTAGTATTTTCTCTTGATTTACAGTTGAGGCGTATGCAGTCTCCAGTGTACGTGGCTAAACCTCCTTTCTGTTAGCTCTGTAACAGGTGCTTGAACCCATATTTATGATCTGTTTTACCTCATCACAAATACAAAATGTACTAACACCACCAAATAAGAAAACTTTCCTATATGCTATTGGATTTGATAATATTTTACTCCTTATCCATCTAATCCTGTGAAAACCCCTGATGTCCTTAGAATTGTTTTAGAAATACTCCCCATCTTCCTAATTCCAGGAAATGAATGTGGTTCATGGGACTTGCGATATTATTTTTATAAAATTGCTATGAACTGGCTGAATAATTCAAAATTCAACTGAACTAATCTAGCTGTAGCTCTGAATGTGTAGGGTTTATGGAATTATGTTTGAAATGGTAGGTGATGAAGTCCCTTCCTCGGTATTTTTTAATGCAGCACTTAGATAATGGTGAATTAAGATTTCCTGGAGAGCCAATTTTAAGCCATCAACCGACAGTGAAGGATGAACAAAGACTGGATGACATATTGAAATTATACCTGGCACATAAACTCGTATCAAACACTTCTAATCTGGCAAACAATGCCATGAGTGATGGCAAATGCAATCAAACAGAAACCTAGATCAATTATCTTAGAAAGATTGAAGTCAGCAGATAAAAATGGGACCATGGAGTCTTCTGAATTAACTAGCACCGAGAACATGAATCGGTCTTTCATCTTTTATTATTTCATCCTTTTCCTTTGAAGTAAACTTAAAAATAATCTTTTCGCCAACTCCTCAAAATGAAATATTCACTATATCACTCTTACTCCTTATTAAAAACTGGTATTAGTGTGCCTTTATACTGAAGACATCAAAGAAACTATGGATTGTGCTCATATAAACATAAGGAAGCCTGAAGTATATTGCTTATTTTTCTATGGAATAAATGCAAAATCATGATACTTCCTTGTGCATTTACTGGAGTCTACTTGGATTTTCTGAGAGAAACTTCCCTTTCTCTTTTGATTCAATCCTCGTTGAATGGATGAAACATGTGGTAATTTGTTTCTAGCATCTTGAGATCAGCCCTACTTTTCATCCATGATAATACCCATCAAGCAGAGTACTGTACTATTTTAGTTTTTCCAATGGGTTTGGATTTTAATAGGTTTATTCCATTGCTAAGTAGTATCAAACTCTTCTATATATAATTGTGTGAGTACATCTGGATGTCATCTAGTCATTCCACATTTAAAAGTGTCTGAACGTATCTTGTTACATGTTGTAAACACCATTGATGGCCTGCCACTACCCCCTTTTCCATGGTAACAGAACCCCAATTGTGCTGGTATGAGGCACCATGGGTTTTAAGAGAGACTGAGTCCCTTCCCAGCCCCAGTCCCTAACCTGGCTAAACCAGCCTTGGTAGTTTTTTTTTTTTTTTTTAATTAACACTTTATTTTTTATTTTGTCTTAGTTTTTAAAATGATTTTTTAGGGGCGCCTGGGTGGCTCAGTCGGTTAAGCGTCCGACTTCAGCTCAGGTCACGATCTTGCAGTCTGTGAGTTCGAGCCCTGCGTCGGGCTCTGGGCTAATGGCTCAGAGCCTGGAGCCTGCTTCGGATTTTGTGTCTCCCTCTCTCTCTGCCCCTCCCCCGTTCATGCTCTGTCTCTCTCTGTCTCAAAAATAAATAAACGTTAAAAAAAATTAAAAAAAAAATGATTTTTTATGTTTATTTATTTATTTTGAGGGAGACAGGGGCACACGAGGAGGGGAGGGGCAGTGAGAGAGAGAGGGGGAGAGAGAATCCCAAGCAGGCTGCACCGGGTCAACGCAGAGCCCGACGTGGGGCTTGAACTCATGAAACTGTGAGATCATGACCCGAGCCGAAATCAAGAGTCAGTTGCTTAACCGACCGAGCCACCCAGGCACCCCCAAAACTTTATGGTTTAGAGCAGATTTAGATTCACAGCAAAATTGAGGAGAAAGGAAGAGATTTTCCATATGCCTCTCATCACCACACATGCACAGCCTCCCCCATTATCAACAAACCCCCCAGAGCGGCACATTTGTTGCAGTCGGTGAACTTACGTCGTTGCCTCATCATCACCCAAAGTCCATAGTTTACGTGACTCTTCACTCTTGGTGGTGTGCCTTCTATGGGTTTGGACAAATGCATAATGACATGTATTCACTGTCATGGCATCATGCAGAGTATTTTCACTGCCCTAAAAATCCTCTGTACTCTGCCTATTCATCCCTCCCTGTCCCCCTGGCAACCACTGATCATTCTGCTGTCTCCATAGTTTTCCCCTTTCCAGGATGTCATATAGTCGGAATCGTACTGTAAGTATCCTATTAAGATTGCTTCTTTCACTTAGTAATATGCGTTTAAGGTTCTCCCATGTCTTTTCATGGCTTCGGTAGCTCATTTCTTTTTTTTAATTAATTAATTTATTTTGAGAGAGACAGACTGTGAATGGGGGTGGGGCAGAGAGTGAGGGAGAGAGAGAAAGAACCCCAGGCGGACTCCATGCTGCCAGTGCAGGGCCCGACACAGGGCTCAAAGTCATGAAACTGTGAGATCATGACCTGAGCCAAACCTGAGGGTCAGACCCTTAATCGACTGAGCCACCCAGGCACCCCATAGCTCATTTCTTTTTAGTGCTACATAATATTCCATTTGTATGAACCACACTTTATCCATTCACCTACCGAAGGACATCCTGCTTACTTCCGGGTTTTGGCAATTATGAGTAAAGCTGTTATAAACTTCATGTGCAGGTTTTTGTGTGGACGTAAGTTTTAAGGTCCTTTGGGTAAGCACCAAGAGAAGTGACTGCTGGGTCATGTGGCCAGAATATGTTTAGTTTTGTGAGAAACCGCCATAATGTCTTCCAAAGTGGCTGTACCATTTTGTAGTCCCATTAGCAGTGAATGAAGATTCCTCCATATGCATTTGGTGGTGTCATGGTTCTGGATTTTGGCCATCCTAATTGGGATCTAGTGGTATCTCGTTGCTGGTTTTTTTTTCTTTTAATTTTTTTAACGTCCATTTATTTTTGAGAGACAGAGACAGAGTGTGAGCGGAGGAGGGGCAGAGAGAGAGGGAGACACGGAATCCGAAGCAGGCTCCCGGCTCTGAGCTGTCAGCACAGAGCCCGATGCGGGCTCGAACTCACAGACCGTGAGATCATGACCTGAGCCGAAGTCAGACGCTCAACCGACAGAGCCACGCAGGCGCCCTGCTCATTGCTGTTTTAATTTGCATTGCCCTTGTGATACGGTGTGAAGCATCTTTTCCTATGCTTATTTTCCATCTATGTATCTTCTTTGCTGAGCTGTCTGTTAAGGTCTTTGGCTTATTTTTCAATCAGGCTGCTTGTTTTCTTTTGGTTGAGTGTTAAATGCTCTTTGTATATTTTGGGTAATAGTCCTTTGTCAGATGTGTCGTTTGCAAATATTTTCTCTCAGTCTGCAGCCACGGTAATTTCGTTACCCTCATTGACGCCTGGCTTAGGCACAGATATTTAATTTTGGTACCGACACATGTGGAAAAGTCTGTCGGAGAGCTGTGGGGAAGGCTTTTCTCAGAAAGGGGCACCAGAAAAGGATGTCCTCTCTTCTGGCCTTTGGAAGTCGCTGTTTGGGGGCGTGCTACCTGGGGCTGTTGGAATGATTCTGCAGCTATGAGGAGAATAGGAGACAAACAGAGCCTCAGAGTAGAAAAATGGAAAGAATATGAACCCCTGGTAGTATTGTTGAGCCAGTGAATTACCCAAACTGCCTTATCTCAGTTCTCCTTGTCATACAGCTTAATAAACTCACAGTTGTTGGGTTGCTTTCTTTTACTCGCATCCAGGCATTCTAGCTGACATACTACCTAAAGCGGATGGTTCCTATAAAGCATTAGGTGACATCACCCTGATTCCTGACACTACACAGATTCAGCTCCGTTAGGGCTGAATGTCAACATGAAATAATTAGAACTGGTTTCTACAGTATGTCTGTCTTTTGTCATTACTTTTACTTTATTAATAAGAATGTGTCGTTATAAAAGCAATAGTTATAGACAATTAGGAAAAGTCTTTACATTTCCTTTTTCTTTTTGAAAATGCAGAATTATTGGATGAGGTGTGCTCATTAAATTTGCAATGACACAGAGATAGGAGAGCACCATATGACAGTTAAGATTCAGAAATATTTCAGCAAGCTATAATGATGAGCCCGAACCAACAAGATGAAATGTAATAGAAATGTACATTTTTGCATTTAGGTTTGAGATGAGAACTGTGGCTGCTCAGGATGAGAGTTAAAGGCTGTTTATAAGAAAAGTATCTGGGGGTTTCAGTTAAGTGCTAATTCCCTAAGCGCCAAGATTAGAACAGGGCAAAAACAAAAATTACTGAAAGTGTAATTATAGAAATCCTTCCTTCCTTCAATGAGTATGTATTAAACACGTATTCAGCAAACGCATATTGGCAGCTGGTTCCAAGAGGAAGCGCTTTGGACTTCAACCGATTTCAGCTTGGACTGTGTGATCTTAGGGAAGTTACTTTACTTCTCTGTGTCTCAGTTTTCCTAACTGTCAAATAGGACTGATTACAGTGTATGGTGACTGAGAGAGCCAAAATAAGGATATAGTCAAAATACTTATTAGCAATATTTTTTTAGCGTGTGGCCTTGCATTAGATCAATTGTGGTAATTTATGCACAATAATCTGTTTTGTTCCTTTTATACCTGGAGAACTTTATTTTTATACCGTGTTTTGAAGCACACTGAGACCGGGGAAGGACCAGGCGAGCATGAAAAGAGGATCTCTGGAAATGGTATCACATGAGGAATCCTTTCAGGAATTAAACGTTTGATCTGAAGAGAACAGACTTCATATGTTTAAACAGGAGCCATATGAATCGGGTAATGTAGTTGTTTAGCGTTGCTACAAAGGGAACCCTGGACACAACAAGGAGAGGCAGAATTCAGCTCAATATACTGAAAACGTTAACTATGATTGTTCTGCGATAATTGCATGGCCTAATTGGAACAGCGGTGACCTCCCTGTCACTATTGTAAGGACTTGGGCAGAAGCCAGACGGGCATCTGTCAGGGAGGAGGTGGGGAATTCAGTGAGTCCGGCAGTTGTAAATTTGACTTGGGCTCCTTTGAGCAGCAAGGTTCTGATTGCATTTTTCACCTGTGTATCCTTGGAAGGTTTTTTAACCTACAAGGAATATTAACACACCATCAGGGAAACTATTGTCTCACCTATTTTGCAGAGTCAAAAATTTCAGAATTCAAATGTCCTTTAGAGACTAAATAGATGTATTTCTCAATTACTGGTCTATGAATTGGTAAGAGAGTTGAAAGACAAATTATTCTTCTCTGTATTAAGTTTTCTTCCATTGTAAGACTAATATAAACACATTAAATAAAATGGTAAAAAGAGAAAGGAAGGGAAAATCAGTTCGGCTACATCATTTTTATGCATAGTTTTAAATATATAACTTGTATTTCATATATATAGAAATAAGTATCAACATAATTATATATAATTATATATTTGTATATATAAAAATACAATATATAAAAATATATAATATATAAATATATAATATAAATACAATACTATATGTATGTGTGTGTATGTGTGTGTGTGTGTGTGTATATATATATATATATATATATATATATAAATGTTTTTCGCTATTTTCAGTATATAAGGGTTGTACTAGTTTGCTGGGGCTGCTGTAATAAAAAACCACACCACACACTGGGCAGTTTAAACAGCAAAAATGTACTGTCTTACAGCTCAGGAGGCCAGAAGTCTGAAATCAAGGTGTCGGCAGGGTGTACTCTTTCTGAGAGTGGTGAGGAAGAATCTGTTCCAGGCCTTTCCTCTAGATTCTGGTGGTTTGCTGGCCACCTTTGGCCTTCCTTGTTTCTGCTGCATTACCCCAATCTGCGCCTTCATCATCACATGGCCTTCTCCCTGTGTGCATGTCTGTCCCCAAACTCCCCCTTTTCATAAGGACAACAATCACATTGGATTAGGGACCCACCCTACTCCAGCATGATCTCATCCTAACTTAATGAATCACATCTGCAATGACCCTATTCCCATATAAGGTCACATTACGAGGTACTGGGGGTGAGGACATCAATGTACGAATTGGGGGGGTACACAATTCAACCCATAAGAAGGATCAAACCAATTTACAGCGCCATCTGCAATGTATAAGAGTGCCTGTTTTCCTGTATCCTCAATGACGTTAGGTTTCATTTTAAAGAGTAATATTTTTGCCAACTAGGTGAAGGATAGCACCATGGTGATGTTTTAATAGATATTCCTTTCCTAGTGAGAGTGAATGGCTTCTGTTGGCTTGTTAGTTGAACGTCTTCTTTTGTGAAATGTCTGTTTATGTCTACTGCCTCTATTTTTTTAAATTAGGAAAGTAATATATTACAAAAGATTTGAAAAACAGAGAAAATAAAAACCACCCATAATGCCACTACAGTGTATTATAATATGGAAATGGGTTAATACACAATGTACTAGGAGAGCACATTCTTCAATTATTATGAATTCAGAACCAGGCTTCTGGTATTAGACAAATAAAAGCTTTCCCCCCTTAAGGATATGCTACCTGGCCATTATTGGGGTACAAAATAAGAGGACTCCTGGTTGTAAGAAAGTTAAAATTACGTTTCTGTACCAGGGCCTATCTTTGAGCATCTTACATGTCCAATACCTGTTGAATGAATTCATAATCTAGTTATTAGACATAATTTTTATTCATTATTTTGCTGAGACAAGTCAGGTTTCAAAATTTTCTTCGTCCTGGGCTACACGCGTGAAATACCTTAAGGCTATCGTAATGTACATAAGTCATACATTTAAGAACCAGCATCTTACTAGGCCAAACAGAAGTTGAACCAGTATAAGATCTACCATTTAAGACATATATTTAATAAGTCATAAGTGAAAAAAGGTCTTACAAAGTACTTTTTTAAAAAATTAGGCTTCCTGCCCAGTGTGGAGCCCAATGAGGGGCTGGAACATGCAACCCTGAGATCAAGACCTGAGCTGAGATCAAGAGTTGGACAATTAACCAACTGAGCCACCTGGGTGTCCGTACAAAGTATCTTTCAGAGTAAACTTACGTATATCAAAAAATACAGTTTCACAAAAACAAATCTGTTCTGTGGAAAATTCCCGACATGGAATCCTTTTGTTTCCTTTGTAAAGGAAAAAATTCATGTTAGAATCAAGAGACGTTACAACTTATCATTTGTCCATCGTCTGAAATAAGTTGAGCTAAAAGAAATATCTGATGGTGTCTGTAATGTTATAGGTGCATATTGGTAATATACGCCAATTATCTATTTTTCTATTTTGTATCCTTCCTCTTATTTCTTTGGTAATATTTTGCCCATATTGTTACTCATATTTCAGTCTTTGTAATTAAAATGTAAAGACTGGCCTCAAAATGAAACTCAAAGTTTTCATATCTAAAAAAAAAAAAAAAAAAGTTGAGGCACCTGGGTGGCTCAGTCGGTTATGTGTCCGACTTTGGCTCAGGTCATGATCTCACGGTTCATGGGTTTGAGCCCCGCATCGGGCTCTCTGCTGTCAGCATGGAGCCTGCTTTTGGGTCCTCTGTCCCCCTCTCTCCTTGCCCCTCACCCATTCTCTGTCTCTGTCTCTGTCTCTGTCTCTCTCAAATATAAAAAATAAAAACATACAAAAAACCTGTTTAAAAAGTTGTATAAAAAATAGAGCTCCTCAAAATGTGTGGTGAAACTCTTTTCTAAAAATTTCCAATTCGTTTATAAAAATTAACTATTAGAAGAATACTTTTAAAAATCACCAAGGCATAGAGAGTAAAAATCCAAAAATTTAAAAGCTTCTGTAGACATGAAAACTAACTTGCCAAATTTCTATAAATTTTTTTAAATTTTTTTAAATGTTTATTTATTTTTGACAGAGAGAGAGACAGAGCACGAGCAGGGGAGGGGCAGAGAGAGAGGGAGACACAGAATCTGAAGTGGCCTTCAGGCTTCGAGCTGTCAGCCCAGAGCCAGATGCCGGGCTCGAACTCACAGAATGCGAGATCATGACCTGAGCCGAAGTCGGACGCTCAACCGACTGAGCCACCCAGGCGCCCCCAAATTTTTTAAATTTTTATTTAATCTTTTTACAGAGAGAGGGTGAGAGTCGGGGAGGGCAGCAGCAGGGGGAGGGAGAGAGGGAAAAGGAGAGAGAGAATCTTAAGCAGGTGCACACTGAGCAGAGTCCAACGTGGGGCTCAGTACGACGACCCTGGGATCATGATCTGCCCTGAAACCAAGAGTCGGAGGCTCAGCCGACTGAGCCACCCAGGTGCCCCAAATTTCTATAAAAGTTTTAAATGCTTAATCTTAATTCCTGAACTTATCTAGGCATGGTCTGGTAACAAATAGTCCACAGACTACACCTTGAGCAGACCTGATATAACATATAGACCCTGTCCTCAAGATTCCTCAAGGAATCTTGTTAAGGTGAACCCCGCAAGAGTACATATAAGGAAGCACAAAATTGTATTATAATCTATGCTACCCCAGACCACACCAGCCTGGAGTAACGTGAGACATACTCACTGCGACATAATAGATAAAATATATATTGGTCTCTGTCCCCAGTTCCTGACACAGGGCTCCTAACACCCTTGTAGTTTCCTTAGTGATAAGAGCACCAGGAACTTCTTTTGTTCTAATATTTGGTCTTTGACCCCAGTTCCTGACACAGACTTCCTAATCCCTTGGAATTTCCTGGGTGATAGAAGTGCCTTTTTGTTCGAATGGATGACTCTTGGTGGGCTTTTGCATGGGAGCTGGTCACCAAGCCATGACTAGAAGCTTGGAATTTTCAGCCCCACCACTCATTCTCCAGAGAGGGGAGAGGGGCTGGAAATGGAGTTAATGATCAATCATGCCTCATGAAGAAGCCTCCCTAAAATCTCAAAAGTATGAGGTTCAGAGAGCTTCCAGGATGATGAACACATCCACCTACCGGGAGAGTGACCCACCCCCAACTCCATAGGGACAGGAGCTCCTGTGCTTGGGACCCTTCCAGACATTACCTTATATATCTTTTCATCTGGCCGTTCATCTGTATCCTTTATCATATCCTTTTATAATAAACTGGTAAATGGTAAGTAAACTGGTTTCCTGAGTTCTGTGAACCACACTAGCAAATTAATTGAACCCGAGGAGGGGGTCGTGGGAATCTCTGATTTACAGTGGATGGATCATAGGCACAGGTGACTTGTGGGACTGAGTCTTTAACCTGTGGGATGTGATGCTGTCTCCACGTAGATAGTGTCAGAACTGAGTTAAGTGAAAGATACACAGGAGGAAGACTGAGGTTGTTCCTTCTCATCTTAAAGGTATAGGTGGGTATAATATGGACAAGGGAGCATATATCTGCCTTCTCAGAGACACAAAAAAATCTTGAAAGTTAAAAGAGGTAAAACTGTCAAAAACAGCATTATAAATTGTAAAACGTAAGTCATGGTGAAGTCATGGTTCCTTAATTTGTATGACTGTAAAATTCACAGATTTCATGGAGAAAACCACCATTATTATGTCTGAATAATCACAATATGGTCGGAATAAGTCACCCACAGCATTTCTCTCGATTCGCTTCTATCAAGTCTTGTGGCGTCTTCAGTTCTCCTCTATACCAACCCTCACCCCATTATTTCTTGGAATCCCCAAGAACGTAATCTTATTCATACTCAGCTCTCAGATAGTCTTGTCTATACTCTTCCATTATCTGGTGATGTGATGCCAGGGTTTTTGATGCTGATGAAGTTCTCATTACTGGCAGGATCTACCATAGGTACTGCTGTCCTCAACTTTTAAGTTGCAAATATGGGAAACACAAGTTTTGTCAATTATGTTTAATGATCCACGAGAGGAGCCACTAATCTTTTCCAGCCCCTGGACCCCAGACCCATGCACTCTGACCATGAGGAAAAGCATCATCTATGTGCTGTTGGTTGTTTCAGAGTGATTTCACATCCTGTGGCACATTGTCCCAACCATGCAGGGTGTTAATTTCCTAGGTGGTACCATAACCGAGTCTTCAGTAAACCTTTCCAACAATCTATGAGACCTCTTGCTTCTGTGATGATGTACATAAAACCAGTCAGTCTCATGGATTTCAACCCAACTTATCAGTAGAAGCAACAAATTCGGAGGTCCTCATAAGGTACTGTACTTATTTTTGTTGTTTGTTTCAAGTTAGTTAACATATAGGATAGTATCGGTTTCAGGAACAGAATTTAGCAATTCCTCACTTACATATAACACCCAGTGCTCATCCCAACAAGTGCCCTCTTTAATGTCCATCACCCATTTAGTCCATCCCCCCACCCCGCCTCCTCTCCATCAACCCACAGTTTGTTATCTATATTTAGAAGGCTCTTATGGTTTGCCTCCCTCTCTGTTTTTATCTTATCCTATTTTCCCTTTCCTTCCCCTATGTTCATCTGTTTTGTTTCTTAAATTCCACATATGAGTGAAATCATGTGATATTTGTCTTTCTCTGACATATTTCGCTTAGCATAATACACTCTAGTTCCATCCACGTTGTTGCAAATGGCAAGATTTCCTTCTTTTTGATGGCCGAGTAATATTCCATCATATATATATATACCACATCTCTATCCACTCATCAGTCAATAGACATTTGGGCTCTTTTCCATAATTTGGCTATTGTTGATAGTGCTGCTATAAACATTGGGGTGCATGTGCCCCCTTTTGAATCAACGCTCCTGTATCCTGTGGATAAATACCTAATACTGCAATTGCTGGGTCATAGGGTAGATTTATTTTTAACTTTTTGAGGAACCTCCATACTGTTTTCCAGAGTGGCTACATCAGTTTGCATTCCGACCAGCAGGGCAAAAGGGCTCTCCTTTCTCTGCATCCTTGCCAACATCTGTTGTTTCCTGAGTTGGTCATTTTAGCTATTCTGACAGGTGTGAGGTGGTGTCTCATTGTGGTTTTGATTTGTTTCCCTGATGATGAGTGATGTGGAGCATCTTTTCATGTCTGTTAGCCATCTGGATGTCTTCTTTGGAAAAGTGCCTATTCGATGTCCTCTGTCCATTTCTTGACTGGATTATTTGTTTTTTGGGTGTTGAGTTTGATAAGTTCTTTATAGATTTTGGGTACTAAGCTTTTATCCACTATGTCATCTGCAAATATCTTCTCCCATTCTGTCAGTTGCCTTTTAGTTTTGTTGATTGTTTCCTTTGCTGTGCAGAAGCTTCTTATCTTGATGAGGTCCCAATAGTTCATTTTTGCTTTTGTTTCCCTTGCCTCTGGAGTCATGTCTAGTAAGGAGTTGCTGTGGCCAAGGTCAAAGAGGTTGTTGCCTGTTTTCTCCTCTAGGATTTTGATGGTTTCCTGTCTTACATTTAGATCTTTCATCCATTTTGAGTTTGTTTCTGTGTCTGGTGTAAGCAAGTGGTCCAGGTTCATGCTGCTGCATGCCACTGTCCAGTTTTCCCGGCACCATTTGCTAAAGAAGTGTTTTTTTCCATTGGATATTCTTTCCTGCTTTGTCGAAGATTAGCTGGCCATACACTTGTGGGTCCATTTCTGGGTTCTCTATTGTACTTTTTAAAACGTTTTATTTATTTAAGTAATCTCTGCATCCAATGTGGGGCTTGAACTCATGACCCCAGGGTCAAGAGTCACATGCTCTTCCAATTGAGCCAACCAGGTGTCCCATCAAATACTGTACTTTGAAGTGACTAGTCATAACCTTATGACAGGTTGATGGCGTTAAACCCCTTCCATTATGGGCGGGGTGGCAATTTCCCTCAGTAGAAAAGAAACTATTCCTGGATTTGCTTTCCCTGACCCTCCTGGTACCGTTCCTCTGCAATGGAGACTAGGACCTTTTGGGATGCCTGCTACTTGGGACATGCAAATTCTCACTGTCTAGGCCCATTTTAAGTAGTTCTTAACATGTTCATCTCTCAAAGGCTTTGGTAGGTCTGGTATAGTTAACGGACCCCTTCTCAGAATAGTATTTTTAATTTTTTTAACGTTTATTCATTTTTGAGAGAGACAGAGTGTGAGCAGGGGAGGGGCAGAGAGAGAGGGAGACACAGGATCCAAAGCAGGCTCCAGGCTCCGAGCTGTCAGCACAGAGCCCGACGCGGGGATTGAAGTCATGAACTGTGAGGTCCTGACCTGAGCCGAAGTCAGACACTTAACCAACTGAGTCACCCAGGTGCTCCTCGGAATAGTATTTTAAAATGCAACATATAAAACACACAAGATTATTAAGGAAACCACCATTATATGATATTGTATTGTTCTATCTTCAGTCCACTTAGGGGTCTGTGGACCCCAAATTAAGAGGTTAAACTTGCTATTCATCCTCTACTTTCGATTCCAAATCCATAACCGTCCGAAACCATTAACCTCTGCCAATGAATTGGTATAGATGAGAATCTGGCAAACTCCAGTTTGTTACCTGGTTTTGTGAATAACATTTTATTGGAAAACAACCAGATCCATATATTTCCATACGATTTATGGTTGTTTTTGCAACGCAAGGGTGGAGTTGAGCAGTTGTGACAGAGATCGGATGTGGCCTACAAAGCTGAAAATACTTTCTGGACATTTAGAAAAAAAAGTTTTCCAATTCCCAGTCTAGATCCTGGCCTAAAGGCCAGGCAAGCAAAGTGGACCAGAAGTACTTCTTGAAGTTCTGCCCACTGGGAGGGTTTTCCTTTCCTGTTGTCCCTCAGAGATACCCCTCAGGGCTGTAATTCTGGAACAGTTCACTTCTGCTCGTTGCAGGCATACTATGCAGAGCCAGCTGTAAACAAGCCTTGAACCCTCCGTGAGTTAGTAGGTATGAGTCAGTGGAACAATAGCTATATGGTAGGAATGGGTATGCTGGGACTTTTAAAATCCGTTCAAACCACGTTGCAAACACACAGCTTCCACTGAAGATGAAATGTCTCGGGGCACACCTGAGTTCGTGTGCTATAGAGCTAGGTAGCTTCCAGCACACAATTTATGACGGGCAGTTTGGGTTATGTGGTCACTTGAAGATTTATGTTAGAAACTCAATCCCGATCAGAAAGGAGAAGCGAGACAGCAAACGGCTTTAAAGGAGAAAAGTTACTTCCTTAAAAGAACATAGGTTTGTTCCTGAGCTCCAGGGATTTCTCGCCGTGATTCACTGGTATGGACTCTCCACACGTTGTCATAAAATCCCAATCTGCCAGAAATGTATCTGGTACCACTTGGGCTACTGGACGACAAGGGCCAGGTGGTAGAACCACTCCCGCTACAGCGTGGACCAGAGGGAGCGCTATCTCTTGCCCTGGGCCTTCTCAAATATGGCGGGTTACAGCTTTGTAGGCCAGTAAATGGAACGAAGCAACCAATCCAATGTGATACGTTCCCTCCGACATCCACTGAAGCCCGTGAAATAGTAGGGGGCCCGAGATGCAACAGCTTTTCATTCCCAACGGACAGGATATCCTGTGTGTCCCAGATCAGTGGACATTCCGGCCTCCCTCCCCCCAATTTTCCCGAGGTGTCAGCAGAACCTTGTATTTTCTGGAGAATTATCACCCATTTCCTAGCATCTGGGGTACCTGTTAATTTTTGCTCTCCAGATTCAGTCAACGTGATGTCACCGATGGTAGACTAGCATAATGATGTCCCGTGGGAGGACGAGACGATCAATATTCCCTGAAGATTAGCGGCACACAGCTGAGGAGTTGACACGCGCTGTGGCAAGACACGGGTGTTCTGCTTCTGGTGTTCTCCAGTTGGTGTTAGTTCTGTCTCTATTTAAAATTTGGTGTTTTGTAGGTCGTGGATTTTTTTGCACCAATTTTAGTTTTCTAAAATAGTGCGTTAAAATGCTATTGATCTTGGTTACTGAGTGTTTTGACATTCTCTTACATTTTGTGACTGAGGTGAGTGCTTCACCCCACCTCACCCCAGCCCCAGCCTGACTGACATATATAGAAAACGCTTTCATTAGATCAATGCCACTTGCCAAGTGTTTATAAGATCGTATCGGGAACAGTAGCCACAATTAGAGTTGACATACAATTAATGATAATCTAAGGTCACTTTGAGACCCACCTGCCTTTTAAAGTAGCCAAATATGAATTAAATCATCACTCCTGCATCTCTCAGGTCATTGATGATAACACTTGTCTCTGCCATTCTCTCTACCAGGGAGGTAGTACTGCTTTCTCGTTAGGGGACTGGAGCTCCAGAAGTTTCTACTTGGCCCTTTCTTCTGGAATAGTCTCTTTTTTTAATGCTTATTTATTTTTGAGAGGGAGAGCATACACACATGTGAGCAGGGGAGGGGCAGAGAGAGAGGGAGACAGAGGCTCAGAAGCAGGCTCTGCGCTGTCAGCAGGGAGCCCAATGTGGGGCTCGAACTCATGAACTGTGAGATCATGACCTGAGCCAAAGCTGGATGCTTAACTGACTGAGCCGCCCAGGTGCCCCTCTTCTGTAACAGTCTTAAAATCCCTGTCTCTGTGGCTCAAGGAGCCCAGGTGAGAATTCTGTCATTTGCTGAGGATATGCATTTCATTTATGTCCTCAGGAACTTAAGAGATTTCCACTAGATTGGCTTTGGTGGTGTCACTGGGCCCATGGCGAGACCGACAAGGGTCAAAAGCTGCACTTATATCTTGTCAATCCCGATCCACAAAGTCAATAACTGGTAGCTATAGTGTCCTGGCTGTCCAGAAATTAGTGTTTAACTCAGAGCTAGGATTTCCTATTCTTCAAATTTGAGGGTCCTTCTCTTTCACCAGGGAGAATGGCTGCAGGTTCACTGGGGGAAAGCGAGGAGAAAAATGCATACATGGTTGGGGCTCTTCCGCCAGGGTACCTGGCCTCCCTTTCATTTACGAAGCCCTAAACTTGTAAATCCAGTCAGATCTGGTAATTGGGTGAAAGAAAGATCATGACTCAGCATTGTAGTAGATCAAGTCAGGTTTTCATTCACTAAACCAGGAGTTTTGTGAGTTATAGGAGGCTCTCTTTGTGTCCTAGGGCTCCTGCTCAATTATACGATGCCAAGATCCTTGCGAATTATAATTTCTGATTACTATACAGGTCCTGCCATGGATTCCAGTAGTCACCCCCACCGTGTCTAGGTTGGGTCAGTGCCCTCATCAAGTCTCTGGCAACCCAGGCCCCTGATTACCCCCATTGAGATCAGCAAGCTCATTTTGACCACAATATGTCACACAGCATCCCTACGTCGAGAAAACAGCTAATAAAGCTGATAAGAGGGTATGGGTATCAACTGTGGAGGAAGCACTGGAGTTGGAAAATCATTTTTCAGCCATCAGAGCAAAGATTCGTTTAGGCAGGAAATCATCAGTTGATGCTAAAACAAAGGGGAAATTTTGATGAGGGGCAGAATATTTGCATTGTTCTTAAAATGTCTCTCCACAGACTGCTTATTAGTTGCTAGAAGAAAATATAGCAATTGTAAAGTGGAAAACTCCGAAAACAACTCGATTGGCTGATCAAAATTTACATCACCCATAGGGAGCAGACAGACATCCCGGGCCTCCCAATGTTATGCTCTAAGAAGGACACAGCATCAATTATGTAGTTGTCTAGCAGGAATGCATACTATGAATCTAAACATGAGGAAAAAGTAGACAAACTCCAAATGAGCATTAAACCAAAAGGAAGGAGGGCTGTATTCTTCAAAAATCTCAATGTCGTAGAAGAAAGACTGTG
Source organism: Panthera uncia (assembly GCF_023721935.1). Classification (NCBI taxonomy): domain Eukaryota; kingdom Metazoa; phylum Chordata; class Mammalia; order Carnivora; family Felidae; genus Panthera; species Panthera uncia. The sequence goes on along the minus strand of NC_064817.1, from coordinate 106,227,137 downwards.
TGAGTGTTTCAGATTAGAGGAGACGAAAGAAACACGACAACCAAGTACGATGTGTGATCCTAGACTGGATCCTGTGCTCAAGGGTAAAGATGGGCCACACAGGGCCTTACTGGTCAATTAACAAAACTGAACTATGGAAGTTAGATTGGATCGAAGCTCTGTGTTCATGTTACGGGTTTTTTTGTTGTTGTTGATTGTTTGATACGGCTTTATTTTCTGGTCATCCAGTTGCGTCCCACGACCAGCCTGAGCTCTGAACAGTCAGTAGTCCTGACAACTCGCCCTGGGGAGGAAGGGGGAAGCATGGCCAATGCTGGTCCCCGCATCCGGCGCCCCAGAGGTGGTCCACCCGGCTGGGCACTCAGTAAACAGTCTCTGGGGGAGAGAGGCCACCCAGTGGGACAGAGAAGGGGGGACAGATGAAAGAGAAACGGCGGCCGGCATGCCTGCCCCCTCCCTGGGCTTGGCCTGGCCAATGTCCGGGCTGCCAGCCCTGCCAGGGATGGTCTGACTTGGCAAAGGCAGGAGGCCCAAGACAGGGGCAGAGATGCAGTCCTCCAGGAGCCTGTCCCTTCCAGCGAGTGGAGAGCTGGTTTCTGGATGGGGAGTGGCCGGCTAGGAGGCAGACAGGAGGGAGCCAGTCCCTCTGCTCCTTCAGGCAGAGGAGGCAGGTGCCCGAGTGCCTCCTCCCTCCTCCTGACCGGCCTCCCAGCACAAAACACCGAATTGATTACATTGCTAACGAATTGCCAACACCTGAAAGAAACGCCTGGGTCTCCCTGAGGTCGATCTGAGGGTCTCAGGAACTTCTCCCCATGCCCCTCCCTTGCAAGGCACCTGACCTGTGGGGATCAGGCCCTGACCTTCCTCCCTGGGTCCGAGGTCCTGGGAAGAGCAGCCCCGCCGGCCCTGTGGTCGGTTGAGGCTCCTCCAGAAAACACTCTCGCTCCTCTCCCAGCCTGGATGTTCCTCTTTTTTAAAGATAAGGAAACTGAGGCCCAGGGAGACCAAGGTAAGGGGCGGAGGAGCCAGGGGGCCTCCTCTAGGGCTGCCTCCTGTCCCAAGGACTCCGAAGTCACCCAGGTCCCCAGGGGGACAGGCCCCAGCTCCCTGGGGTGTGGCAGGAGGGCAGAGGCAGTGAGAAGCACAGGAGAGGGCAAGCGGTGCGCGGAGCCTGACAGGAAGGCGGCTGGGTGTTCCGGGCACCAGCCGCCCACGGGGGCCCAGGGGAGATGCATCCAAGGCTGCACCCTGAGCTGGCTCCCCTCAGTCCCGGCCAGGGTGGTGGGGGAACACAGGGCCTCCGAGGGAGAGGCCAGAACTGGGCATCCGGAGGCTGGTGCTGCCCTCCTTCGGACAAGAGGAGAGACTGTCTCGGCCACCAGAGGGCGACTGGGGCAGGGTGGAGGACGGACCCAGAGCCTCCCGAGGTGGACCCCACCCTCAGCCTGCAGTCCCTGGTCAGCCTCGCGTGCAGCAGGAGGGACGCTGAGGCTGCGCCGGGCGCGTTTCCTCTGTCGTCTCGGCTCACAAGCCCCGAGGGCCAGGGGGTCACCTCCAGGAGTGGGGGCCCATTTGCAGGCTTGTTCCCAAGTCCATGGCCTGGCTCCGGGACTTCCACCAAATGCTCTTCCAAGGGAGTTCAAAGGACAAAAAAGAGAATCCCCCAAGTCCTCAAGAGCGATACAGAAAAACTCTGTAGTTCAGGGCTGGGGCTTCTCAGCAAGGGGTGAAGCCCTGTCCCCCGGCCGGCTGTGGGGCAGGGAGGGGTGGCAGGTGGAAAGCTCATCGTGCTGGTGGATGGCCATGTCACTGCATCTTGGCCTTCAAGAGCAGTCCCTGAACTGTTTTGTACAGGAGGTCGTAGTGCTGGGGACAGCAGGAGGGTTTGAGTGAGGCCGGGGGCAAACCCTGCATCCAGGAAGGCCCCGGGGGCCACTTGTGGGGCCACCTTCCAGGCAGGATGGGGGGGGCAAGGACTGACCTGACCAAGGTGACCCTCGCACAGGGACCCTGGCTCCCACCTGAGCCCCGCCTGCTCACCGGGACTGTTGTAGAGGCCACCCCGAGCTAGGCGCCCATGCAGATGGCCAGGAGCGTGGAGAAAACGGCTGGCTTGACCTTGTAGGCTCTCACCACCTGCTTCAGTTGCTCACAGAAGACAAACTTGGGGTCCCACGCGTCAGCCTTGATGCGGTGCTGCTTCACCTCCGCCAGGTGGCAACTCAGGTGGCGTGCTGGCGTGCTGAGGAACATGCAGAATTTGTCCACCAGCTGGGTGGCTGGTTGCCGGGCTGGGCTGGCTGGTGAGCCAGCCCGTCACGTGGTCCCGCTTCTCCTGCTGGATCATCCGCTCCGGGAAGATCGGCATGTCTCGGGGGATTCCTTCCCGGCCAGGTTGTAGATGACGCGGGCCAGGGCCTCCGCGATGAGCCTCAACTTGTGGGTCAGAGTTTTCAACTTGGGCCCTCAGGTCCATGAGGTGGCTCTCCAGGTGGGACAGGGCGAAGGCAGACACCCAGAGAACCGCAAAGCACTCCGGCTCTCAGGCCGGGATGTCCCCAGGTCGACCCTCTTGTGCACCGTGGAGACCTTCTTGTGCACCGGCGCCCCAGAACCGGCAGCCACTATTTCCAGCTCCAGGAGGAAGGCATGCCGCAGTTTCCCCTCACAAGGCGGCTTGGACACGTACAGGTCCTGGCTGGCCCTTTGGGCCACAGTGTTCGAGAACAAAGGCAGAGGACAAAGGGTGCCTGGTTCCCCGGTAGTGGAACTCGCTCCTCTGAAGTAAAAGAACGGAAGCTTTGCATGTACCCGGTATGAGTGCGCTTGTTGGTGTAGGGCCTGGAGAAGGGGCGGGCGAGCTCCCGCAACAGGGAGACGCCACTCTCATTGGAGTCCCAGCCGTGCGACGGCCAAGGGGCCACTCTGAAGGCATCGTAGTGGGGCACGATAATGGTGGTGCTAAGGTCCTCTCCACCCGGCGCCATCAGCCACCGGTCCGCTCGTGGCCTTGCTGTGGACGCGTGACCGTGCGGAAGCCGGGGGCAGTGGCGTGGAGGAGAAGCGCTTGGGCAACAAAGGCAGAGCCCTGGGAAGCCGACCCGGCCTGCGTCCGCTCGCAGACGGAGGGCGGGGCCTCATCACGCACAGCCAAGGACAAGGGGACGATGCTGTGCGTGGCCGGCGTCCTGGGCTCCGTCTCCGCGACTGGCTCGATGACGTCCTGGGACACAGAGGCCACAGCCCTCGGCAGGACGGTGACCACGGCACCTGCCGCCTGCCGCAAAGGCCCGCGGGTACCGCTCGCGGCAGCCGCGGGAGCCCGCAGCAACGGCGCGTCCCGCACGGCCGCAGGGATGCGCGCGCGCCTGCGTGGGAAGTGCCGTGTGCTCGGGCCCCGGCAGCTGGGCGGGGAGAGGCGAGGCCGGGCGGACGCCCCCTGGAGGGAAGCCGGGGGTCCTCCCGACGGGACCAGTGCGGGTCATACCCCTGCGCGCGGGAGATGGGCTGCGTCACGGGTGATGGGCCGGAGCGGCGGCCCCCACGCCTGCCGCCTGTTCCCCGGGACCTGACCCGCTTCTTCCCGCAGCCTGGCGGGGCCACACTGGGCGATTCCCGAACCCACCTCCGCGTGGGTGGCCGCCGGGGCCCCCGTAAGTTCATAACCGTGCTGTGGTTACCTAAGAGAATGTTCCTGTTCTAAGAAAATACACAGTGAAGGGGCTCTTGGGTGGCTCAGTCGGTTACCCATCCGACCTCGGCTCAGGTCATGATCTCACTGGTTGTGAGTTCGAGCCCCGCGTTGGGCTCTGTGCTGACAGCTCGGAGCCTGGAGCCTGCTTTGATTCTGTCTCCCTCTCTCTCTGCCCCGCTCATGCTCTGTCTCTCTCTCTCTCAAAGATAAAAAGAAAATATACACTGAGGCATTTAGCAGTAAAGAGCCAATGTGTATGCAACTTATTTTAAACAATTTCAGAAAAACATTATGTGTACACACACAGGCATAAAGAGCTCACACACAAACGTAAAGCAAAGAAAGTAAAATGTTAAAAATAGATGTATTTGGTTAAAGGGTATATGAGAATTTTTGGCTACTCCAGCTCTTCCAAAAGTTTTACGTGATTTTCAACAACAACAGCAAAAAGATATTTGAGCTTAACTCAATAATTTGTCTCAAGTTTTTAGGGAAGAGATAGTCATCTGGCCTTTCAGAGGATATAATTAGGGAGTGAACAGGCAAGTTGCATGTGATAAATTTACACTAATGTATTTCTCTGGCCGACTCCTTGAATTCTTTCCATTGCATCATGCGGGGGGATTTCTAGGGTTTCAGCATCTAGTCTAGATGTGTGCTAATCAGATCAGTAAAATAATAGAAGTATATAATAATGCTCTAGCTAGCAAACATCAGGGCGAACTCCATCATCCTTTGTACAGTGTCCCCAATGCCCAAGTTTCTGGTACATCTAAATTAACAAATTCCTGCAAGTCTTTTGGGATTTTCTTTAGTGACTTTGCATTTGAGGGGGGGGGGGGCTGCTTCCTCTGGCTAGAGAGGAGATTCTTTTAGCAGAGTCAAGTAAACCCTTGAATTTCAGTCTGTACTTTGAAATGAGAAATTTAGGGACATTGTTGCACTTCGGTTTCAATGCAATGTTTGTTTAATGCAGTGTTATAAAATGCAACATCTCTACCCCCTAGGTGCTGTCATTTCTTAATGTTCCGGAAAACCTCTGCAGTTCCCTGATCCCGGCCCTCAGTGAGCACATTCCCTCCTGCCTCATCTCTGCTAGATTGCTGGTATGCACTGATTACAAGAAATAGATTTGGCATAAATCTGGCACTTACGCTTTTCAAAGAAGTTTCACATAAATTGTCCTATATTCTCTTTCATCGTCACACAACCATGTGAGATAAGGAGGGAAGCATTTTGTCGTGAAGACACTGAGGCACAAAGTGGTTAAGGTCCCATACAACGTGGTGATGGAACTGGTATTAGAATTTAGGCTTTCTGTTCCTCTCTTGTTGGTTTGTTTGCTTGTTTTTAAGTAGGCTCCGTGCCCAAGTGTGGAGCTCAACACAGGGCTTGAACTCATGACCCCGAGATCCTAACCTGAGCCGAGATCAAATGTTAGATGCCCAACCGACTGAGCCACCCAGGTGCCCCTCTGTTCCTTGTTTTAGTGAAGCATCCCAGGTCTAATGAAAATATTGCCAAGTCCCCTGAGATATTTTGGAAATACTAAAATATACAAAGAATTTTGCAGAGATACCTTTTAACCAATGTGAAGTAATCATTAGGATACTAACTATCGAAAATAATGTCTCAACTCAAACTCAAAACTTGTCTCTTCCCTACCACCCTTCTCTCTTACTGTCTCAGTTTGTGCCAATGATACCATTATTCTTTGCTTGCTGTTCTCCCCCTCAGCTTCCACTCTGGCTATAGACCCCACAGACTCTAGACTCTGATGGTTGGGATCACCTTGCCCTAGCATGCATACCTCTTCAGCAGGTGCCTTTCAAGAATATTCAAGCCTGAGTATCTTCCTTAGGAACCTTTCTGTCCCATGGCAAACACTCTGTACTGTTGCCCCGCCAAATACTTGAGGTTCAGACTACACCCACCGCGACACACTGTCTTTGCTCGGCAGTCACAGATAACTGCAACCAGTCTTTAAATTTATTATTTTAAGCAAACCTCAATCACAGCTCCCTGGGCCTTCTGTACTTCAAAGCACACATATCAAGTGTTGTCTCAGCTCCAGGGAATACAGTGGTTCTCCTGAAGCCTTTTTAATTTGGTTTGAAGATCAGGAGAGTGCAGAGAGAAATGCACAGCATTATAACAATCAGGAAGGGTAACTGATCATTCTCTTCTCCTCTTGTATAGACCAGAGGCTGGCAGTGGGCTGTTTTATAATGCACTAAGCGTGTCCTTCATTGGGTAAATTAATATTTCTTTTTCTTTTTACTTTTTAAAGTTTACTGAGGGGAGAGAGAGAGAGAGAGAGAGAGAGAGAGAGAGAGAGAGAGAGAATATGCACGCAAGCAGGGAAGGGGCAGAGAGAGAGGGAAAGAGAAAATCCCTAAGCAGGCTCCTCACTGTCAGTGCAGGGCGCAATGTGGTGCTCAGTCTCATGAACTGTGAGATCATGACCTGAGCCGAAATCAAGAGTGGGTAGCTCAACTGACTGAGCCGCCCAGGAGCCCCTGAAATTTCCTTTCAGAATTGTCTCAGTTGGCTATAACAAATTACCATAGACAGGGTAACTTAAACAATAAACATTTCTGTCTCACAGTTCTGGAGGCTGGAAGTTAGAAATCATTGTGCCAGCATGGTCAGATTCTGATGAGAGCCCTCTTCTTGGTTGTAGATGGTTGATTTCTTGCTGTGTCCTCATTAGGTAGAAAGACAGCTAGCCAGCTCTCTGGTCTCCTCTTATAAGAATGCTGATCCCATTCATCAGGACTCCACCTATATCTCCAAGTACCATCACATTGGGATTAGGGTTTCAACATATACATTTTAGGGAAACAGGCATTTAGTCCATAACAGGAATGATGGGTATTTGTCGCATATATTTTCCAGAAGCAATTTGGAGACAAATATTCCATTCTAACACTGTGCCTCATGGATAAGAGATACATTAAAACATAGGAAGACAAGGATCCTGGCTCACATGGCCTACTCTTCTGGAAATCCCAACAGTTTTATGCTGGCTTATAGTGCACATGATAATTTGCGATATTGCTATCTACTTAATTCCTAGGAGACAGCACAAGTTGGCCTAACAACATTTGGTGCAGAGGAGGAGAAAGTAGTGAAGGCTAAAAGCTCAGATCTAGATGATGTCAAGAATAGTGGAGTAAGAAACTCTGATAAACCTGTGTTCTGCAAAAGCAATGAGAACACTAGTCAGAAAATGTCAAAGGCAACTTTTCCGTAACTCTAGAAATTAACTGAAAGCTTGCAAAAATTGAGAGAGTATTTCCTCAGGAAAAATAGTTGAATCTTGGTAAGAATAGTAAGCTTTGCGTCATTAGAACTTACCCTATTCCCATACTCTCTCCCCATCTCTGTAGTACTCTTGAAAATCAACAGCTCGGGGCGCCTGGGTGGCGCAGTCGGTTGGGCGTCCGACTTCAGCCAGGTCACGATCTCGCACTCCGTGAGTTCGAGCCCCGCGTCAGGCTCTGGGCTGATGGCTCAGAGCCTGGAGCCTGTTTCCGATTCTGTGTCTCCCTCTCTCTCTGCCCCTCCCCCGTTCATGCTCTGTCTCTCTCTGTCCCAAAAAATAAATAAATGTTGAAAAAAAAAAATTTAAAAAAAAAAAAAAAAAAAAAAGAAAATCAACAGCTCAAAATCATGGTGAAAATCAGCAACTTAGCAGCCATGGGAAGTATCAGAATGACAGAGAACATAAACTTCATACTTCCTGATTTCAGAAATTACTACTAAATCACATTAATCAAGACAGTGCAATGCTGGCCTATATAGATCGATGGAGTAGGATAGAAAGTCCATAAATAAATCCTCGCATCTATGTCCAACTGATTTTCAACAAGAGTTCCATGACCCACTCAAGGGGAAAGAACAGTGTTTTCAACAGAAGGTACTGGGACAACTGGATATTTGCATGTAAAATAATGAAGCTAAACTCTTACCTTACACCATATACAAAAAGTTAAATCAAAATGGATCAAAGACCTAAAAGTATAAAACTCTTAGAAGGAAAATAGGTGTAAATCTTCATGACCTAGATTAGGCAATTTAGGTACTTCTTAGTTATAACACCTAAAGTGCGAACAACCAAAGAAGAAATAGATAATTTGGATTTCATTAAAATTAAAAAATTTATACTTCAAAGTTATCATCAAGAAAATGACACGACAACCCATAGATTAGAAGAAAATATTTGCAAATCACATATTTGTTGAGGGTCTTGCATACAGAATGTATAAAAAACTCTTACAACTCAACAATAAAAGGATACCCCAATTCGAAAATGGGCAATGGACGGTCGCTTGGGTGGCTCAGTCACTTGAGCATCCAACTTGTTATTTTGGCCCAGCTCATGACCTCGTGGTTTGTGAGGTCAAGCCCCATGTCAGTCAGTGTGGAGCCTGCTTGGGATTCTCTCTCTGTCCCTCCCCAGCATGTTTTCTCTCTCTCTCTCTCTCTCTCTCTCTCTCTCTCTCTCTCTCTCAAATAAACTTAAAAAAAAGAAAATGGGCAATGGAGGGGCACGTGGATGGCTCAGGTGGTAGAGCATGCAACTCTTGATCTCAGGGTCGTGAGTTCAAGCCCCATGTTGGGTGTGGAACCTACTGAATTTAAAAAATGAATGAATGAATGAATGAATGAAAGAAAATGGGAAATGGTTTTGAATGTGCACTTCCTAAAAGATGATACATGAATGGCTAATAAACACATGAAAAGATGTTCAACATTATTAATCATTAGGGAAATGCAAATCAAAATACAGTGAGATACAACTTCACACCCACTATGCTGGCTATAATGGCTAGGATATCTGTCTATCTATCTATCTATCTATCTATCTATCTATATATTGTAGATAGATAGACAATAGCAAGTGTTGGTGAAGTAGAGACACTTACCCATGCTAGTGGTCATGTAATATGATGCATATGTATTTATTATATAACAAATAAATATTATAAACATATATAAAGAGATTTATTATAAGAAATTGGTTTATATGATTATGGAGGCTGACAAATCCTAAGATCTGCAGGGTGAGTTGGCAAGCTAAAGACCTAGGAAAGCCAATGGGATAGTTCCACTCTGAAGGTGGGGTTGAGATCCAGGAAGAACTAATGTTTCCATTCGAGACTAAAGGCAGGAAAAAGCTGATGTCTCAGCTCAAAGGCAGCAGACAGGAGGAATTCTCTCTTACTTGGGGAAGAGTCAACCTTTTTTATTATATTCAGGTTTTCAGCTGATTGGATAATGTCCACTCACATTATGGAGGGCAAGCTGCTTTACTCAGTATACTGACTAAACACCCAGCCAAAAACACCCTCATAGAAACACCCAGAATAATGATTGACCAAATAGATGGCCATCCCATGACTCATCCAAATTGATACATAAAATTAACCATCACCAGTGGTAACTAGGAAATGAGTTCTAAACCTTTTTATTCTCTTAATTCCTCCTGTTTTTCTCTTTCCTGTTTTGCTAGTCGGCACATCTAGAATTCTGCCTTAGTTTCCTGGAATTTCTCTCCTGCTCCTTTCACCATCTCCTTCCCCCCGTTCTCAGTATTCTGAGCGGCTAATGACAGTTCTACTCTAAACTGGATGAACTGCTCCAAACCACATTGCTGACTCTTACTTCATTCACGGGTTTATTTACTCCAGTTTGGAAACTCTTACTGACATAACTTCATTCTGCAGACTGACTCCCGTAGACATTGATGCTAGTATAAATCAAGACCCGGCTATCTTGACCTTTTGGCCAGTGATTTAAATTGTTAGTTATCACTTACAGGAAGGAATCCAACAGTTGATTTTGTTTCCCTAACCTGAATCCCCACTGTTCAGAGTTCCTTTCTTTCCCTGTAGTCTCTCTGCTGAGTTATTACTTCACATACATATGTTCACTTAAAGTATAAACATAGCAAGGTTGCGTCCCTCATCTCTTGCTTTAGTTTTGGTCCAGTTTCACAATTGAAGAATTCGACTTTAGAGAAAAGGAGGTAAATTGGAGTACATAAAAATTTTAAAACTTTTGTGCCATTGACAACATCATCAAGAAAATGAAAAGACAAACTACAGAATGGGAAAATGTTGGCAACTATATCTGATAAGGGCAGAATACCCAGAATATATAAATTAGAACAACGACAACTCAACAATAACAAGGTAAATGACCCAATGAAATAATGGGCAAGGGTTTGAATAGAAATTTCTTCAAAAAAGACATACAAATGGCCATTAAGCACATGAAAACATGCTCAACATCATTAGTAGGGAAATGCAAATCAAAATCACAATGAGAGAATTAAATAACCAGAGTGTGGGGGGAGTTAACATGGCAGAGAAGTAGGGAGACTGGGATTTCCCTCATCCCTCAAACACAGCTGTATTGAGGTCAAATCACTTGGAACACCCAGGAAATCAATCTGTGCAGTGACAGAAGGATTTCCACAGGTGGAAGAAGACAGCTCGGCAGGGTCAAGGCTCATAGTTTCTGATTGGTTGTTTTTGGTCAATTCATATATATATTATATTATTATATACTAATATATATATTATATATATATTTTTTTTTCTGGTTTGTTTAATCAGGCATTTTTATTCTATTCTTTTTATACCCTTTCTATATCTTCTTCTTCATTTTCCTTTCTCTCTGTCTGGATTAAGCCTTATAATTTTTTTTGGTCCTCTGCTCAGACTTTTCTCCCCTTCCTTTTTTCTTTGTATGAGATCAGGCTTCTCCCCCCGCCCCCCACTTTCCTTTTTTTTTCCAGGGTGACTTCAACAAACAAATCAAAGCACACCTGGTGGAAGGTCCAAACACTCCACCACTACGAGCAAGGAGAAGCTCTGCAGAGGACTGACCAGTGGGATAGAGTAGCCAGAACACAACAACAAAGTACATAAAACGTACTCCAAAAACACTTCCTGAAGTGATAAGTCCTGGACAGTGTATGACCCACTTTTTAATATAGTAGTACTCACAGGTGCAGGACACGTAACAAGCTTTTAAAAGAAACATAAAAGAGAGAAACCTAGCCAAAATGATGAAACAGAGGAATTCTTCTCAAAACAAAATTTGGGAAAAAATGACAGCCTGAGAATTGCTCAAAAACAGATATAAACAATATATCTGAATAAGAATTTAGAATAACGGTCCTAAGACTAATAGCTGGACTTGAAAAAAGCATAGGAGACAGCAGAGAATCTATTGCTGCAGAGATCAAAGACCTAAGAAATAGTCACAATGAATTAAGAAATGTTATAAATGAGGTGAAAATAAACTGGATACAGTGACAGTGAGGATGGAAGAAGCAGAGAAGAGAATGGGTGAAATAGAAGATAAAATTATGGGCAATGATGAAGCTGAAAAAAAAGAGGGAAAGGAAAGTATTAGATCACGGGGGGAGAATTAGAGAGCTAACTGATTCCATAAAATGAAGCAATATCCATATCATAGGAGTCCCAGAGGAAGAAGAGCAAGAGAAAGGAGCAGAAAGTTTATTTGAACAAATTATAGCTGAGAACTTCCCTAATCTGGGGAAGGAAACAGGCATCCGAGTCCAAGAGGCACAGAGAACTCCCTTCAAAATCAAAAGCAGGTCAACACCATGACATATCATAGTGAAACTGGCAAAATACAAAGATAAAGAGAGAGTTCTGAAAGTGGCTAAGGACAAATGGTCCTTAACCTACAAAGGTAGACACATAAGGTTAGAAGCAGACCTGTCCACTGAAAGTTGGCAGGCCAGAAGGGAGTGGCAGGAAATATTCTATGTGCTGAATAGGAAAAATATGCAGCCAAGAATCCTTTATCCAGCAAGGCTGATTCAGAATAGAAGGAGAGATAAAGGCTTTCCCAAACAAAAACTAAAGGAGTTCATGACCACCAAACCAGCCCTGCAGGAGATCCTAAGGGGGATTCTGTGAGTGGAAAGCAGCAAAGATTACAACAGGCCAGAGACATCACCACAAACACGAAACCTACAGATAACACAATGGCACTAAATCCGTATCCTTCAGTAATCACTCTGAATGTAAATGGATTAAATGTCCCAATCAAAAGATATAGGGTATCAGAATGGATAAAAAAAAAAACCAAGATCCATCCATATGCTGCCTATAAGAGACTCAGTTTAGACCTGAGGACACCTGCAGATTGAAAGTGAGGGGATGGAGAACCATCTATCATGCTAATGAACATGAAAAGAAAGCCGGAGTAGCCATACTTATATCAGACAAATTAGATTTTAAAACAAAGACTGTAACAAGAGATAAAGAAGGGCGTTATATCATAATTAAGGGGTCTATCCATCAAGAGGAGCTAACAACTGTAATTGTTTATGCCCCCAACATGAAAGAACCCAAATATATAAATCAATTAATCAACAAATATATAGATAATAATACCGTAATTGTAGGGGACTTTAATATTCTACTTACAACAATGGACAGATCATCTAGGCAGAAAATCAATAAGGAAACAATGGCTTTGAATGACACATTGGACCAGATGGACTTAACAGATATATTCAGAACTTTTCATCCAAATGTAGGAGAATACACATTGTTTTCAAGTTCACATGGAACATTCTCCAAAATAGATCACATACTGGGTCACAAAACAGCCCTCAACAAGTATAAAAAGATGGAGATCATACCATGCATATTTTCAGATCACAATACTATGAAACTTGAAATCAACCACAAGAAAAAATTTGGAAAGCCCCAAATACATGGAGATTAAAGAACATCCTACTAAAGAATGAATGGGTCGACCAGGAAATTAAAGAAGAAATTAAAAAATATATGGAAGCAAATGAAAATGAAAACATGACAGTTGAAACCCTTTTGGATGCAGGAAAGGCAGTCCTAAGAGGAAAATACATTGCGATCCAGGCCTATCTCAAGAAACAAGAAAGGTCCCCAAAATACAACCTAACCTTGTACCTAAAGGAACTAGAAAAGCAGCAGCAAAGAAAGTCCAAAACCAGCAGAAGAGAAATAATAAAGATTAGAGAAGAAATAAATGATATAGAATCCAAAAAAGACCACACTAGAACAGATCAATGAATCTAAGAGCTGGGTTTTTGAAAGAATAAACAAAATTGATAACCCCCGAGCCAGACTTCTGAAAAAGAAGAGAGAGAGGACCCAAATACATAAAATCGTGAATGAAAGAGGAGAGATCACAACCTCTCTCACAATCACAATCTCTCTCACAAAGAGAGAGAAACACAAGCAATCATTAGAGAATACTATGAAAAATCATATGCCAGCAAACTGGACAGTCTGGAAGAAATGGGCAAATTCCTAGACACTCACGCACTACCAAAACTCAAATGGAAGAAATAAAAAAATTTGAACAGACCCATAACCAGCAAAGAAATTGAATCAGTTATCAAAACTATCCCAACAAATAAGAGTCCTGGGCTAGGTGGCTTCCCTGGGGAATTCTACCAGACATGTAAAGCAGAGTTAATACCTATTCTTCTCAAGCTGTTCCAAAAAATAGAAATGGAAGGAAAGCTTTCAAACTCATTCTATGAAGCCAGCATTACCTTGATTCCCAAACTAGACAAAGACCCCACTAAAAAGGAGAATTATAGGCCAATATCCCTGATGAACATGGATGTAAAAGTTCTGAAAAAGATAGTAGCAAATAAAATTCAACAGTACATTAAAAGAATTATTCACCATGATCAAGTGGGAGGCATTCCTGGCCTGCAGGGCTGGTTCAATGCTCGTAAATCAATCAGTGTGATACATCACATTAATAGAAGAAAGGATAAGAACCATATGATCCTGTTAACAGATGCAGAAAAAGCATTTGATAAAATATAGCATCCTTTCTTAAATAAAAACCCTCAAGGAAGTCTGGATAGAAGGAACATACCTTAACATCATAAAAGCCATATATGAAAGACCCACAGCTAATATCATCCTCAATGTGGAAAACCTGAGAGCTTTCCCCCTGAGATCAGGAACATGACAAAGATGTCCACTCTCACCACTGTTTAACATAATGTTGGAAGTCCTAGCCTCGGCAATCAGACAACAAAACAAAATAAAAGGCAAAGAAGTCAAACTTTCACTCTTGGCAGATGACATGATACTCTACATGGAAAACCCAAAAGATTCCACCAAAAAACTGCTAGAGCTGATACAGGAATTCAGCAAAGTTGCAGGATATGAAATCAATGTACAGAAATCAATCACAGTTCTATACACCAATAATGAAGTAAAAGAAAGAGCCATCAGGGAACTGATCCCCTTTACAATTGCATCAAAAATTATAAAATACCTTGGAATAAACCTAACCAAAGAGGTAAACCCTCTATATGCTGAAAACAATACAAAGCTTATGAAAGAAATTGAAGAAGACACAAAGAAATGGAAAAATATTCCATGCTCATGGATTGGAGGAACAAATATTATTAAAATGTTGATACTCCCCAAAGCAATCTACACATTCAATGCAATCCCAATCAAAATAGCACCAGCATTCTTCACAGAACTAGAACAAACAACCCTAAAATTTGTACAGAACCAGAAAAGACCCCGAATAGCCAAAGTAACATTGAAAATGAAAACCAAAGTTGGAGGCATCACAATCCCAGACTTTAATCTGTATTACAAAGCTGTAATCATCAAGACAGTATGGTATTGGCACAAACACCTCACATAGATCAATGGAATAGAATAGAGAACCCAGAAATGAACCCACAAATAGATGGCCAACTAATCTTCAACAAAGCAGGTAACAGTGTCCAATGGAAAAAAGACAGTCTCTTTAGCAAATGGTGCTGGGAGAACTGGACAGCAACATGCAGAAGAATGAAACTAGACCACTGTCTTACACCATTCACAAAAATAAATTCAAAATGGATGAAAGATATACATGTGAGACAGGAAATCATCAAAATCCTGGAGGAGAAAACAGGCAACAACCTCTTTGACTTCGGCCACAGCAACTTCTTGACATGTATCCAGAGGCAAGGGAAACAAAAGCAAAAATGAACTATTGGGACCTCATCAAGATAAGAGGCCTCTGCGCAGCAAAGGAACCTATCAACAAAACTAAAAGGCAACTGACAGAATGGGAGAAGATATTGGCAAATGACATATCAGATAAAGGGTTAATATCAAAATCTATAAAGAACTTCTGAAACTCAACACCTGAAAAACAATCCAGTGAAGAAATGGGCAGAAGACATGAATAGAAGACAGGAATCACACTTTTGAAAAGAAGACATCCAGATGGCAAACAGACACATGAAAAAATGCTAAACATCACTCATCATCAGGGAAATACAAATCAAAACCACCATGAGACACCACCTCACACCGGTCAGAGCGGCTAACATTAACAACTCAGGAAACAACAGATGTTGGTGAGGATGTTGAGAAAGGGGAACCCTCTTGCACTGTTGGTGGGAATTCAAACTGATGCAGCTACTCTAGAAAACAGTGTGGAGGTTCCTCAAAAAATTAAAAATAGAATTATCCTATGACCCAGCAATTGCAAGACTAAGAATCTATCCAAAGGATACAGGAATGCTGATTCAAAAGGGCACATGCACCCCAATGTTTATAGCAGTGCCATCAACAATAGCCAAATTATGGAAAGAGCCCAGATGTCCATCAACTGATGAATGGATTAAGAAGGTGTGGTGTGTGTGTGTGTGTGTGTGTGTACAGGAAAACTGCTTGGTGATGAAAAAGAATGAAATCTTGCTATTTGCAACAATATAGATGGAACTGGAGGGTATTATGCTAAGCGAAATAAGTCACTCAGAGAAAGACAGATATCACATTATTTCACTGATATGTGGAATTTGAGAAACTTAACAGATGCTCATAGGGGAAAGGAAGGAAAAATAAGATGAAAAACCGAGGGGGAGGCAAAGCATAAGGGATTCTTAAATACAGAGAACCAACTGAGGGTTGATGGGGGAGGGGAAAATGGATGATGGGCATCAAGGAGGGCACTTGTTGGGATGAGCACTGGGTGTTATATGTACCTGATGAATCACTGGATTCTACTCCTGAAGCCAAGGCTACACTGTATGTTAGCTAACATTGAGAATAGAAAAAATCCAGTGAGATAAACCACTTCAACCACTGGTATGGTCATAATAAAAAAAGATAGGGGCACCTGGGTGGCTCAGTCAGTTAAGTATCTGACTCTTGACTTCAGCTCAGGTCATAAGCTCACAGTTCATGAGTTTGAGCTTGCATCGGGCTCTGTGCTAATGGCACAGAGCCTGCTTGGGATTCTGTCTCCCTCTCCCTCTTCCCCTCCCCTTCTTGCTCTCTCTCTCTCTCTCTCTCTCTCTCTCAAAAAATAAAAATAAACTTTTTAAACAAAAATAAAAGACAATGACAAGTGTTGTCACGGACATGAAGAAATTGAAATCCTCATACATTGCTAGTTAGAGTATAAAAAGTTTAACTTCATTGGAACTCATGAGCTATGAGATCATGACCTGAGCCAAAGTCAGTCACTTAACTGACTAAGCCACCCAGGTGCCCCATCACTTTTTACCAAAATAGAGAAACAATCCTAAAATTCATATGGAACCACAAAAGACTAAGTAACCAAAGTAATTTTCAGTAAGAAGAACAAAGCTGGAGACATCATATTCCCTGATTTCAAAATATATTATCAAATGATAGTAATCAAAACAGTATGGTAGTAGCATAAAAACAGACATGTAGAATAATGGAAGAGAATGGAGAGTCTAGAAACCCATGAATATATAGTCAACTAATCTTCAACAAGGCTGCCAAGACCATTCAAGGGGGAAAGTCTCTTCAAAACACAGTGCTGGGAAAACTGGACATCCACGTGTAAAAGAATGAAATTGGACCCTTGTCTTACACAATACACAAAACCCAACTAAAAATAGATCAAAGACTTAAATAAGACCTGAAACTGTAGAGCTCCTAGAAGAACAAATAGGGGAAAACCTTGACATTGGTCTTGGCAATGATTTCTTGGATATGACAGCAAAAGCACAGCCAACGAAAGAAAATAGATAAATGAGACTATGTAAAACTAAAGAGCTTTGTAAAGCAAATGAAGCAATCAACAAAATAAAGGGCATCCTATGTATTGAGAGAAAAATATTTTCAGGCTATACATCTGATAAAGGATTAATATCCAAAATGTATAAGGAACTCCTATAACTCCATAACAAAAACCCCCAAATAACCTGGTTAAAAAATGAGCAAAGGACCTGAAGAGACGTTTTTCCAAAGAAAACATACAACTGGCCAACAGGTATATAAAAGAGTGTCAACATCACTACTCATGAAGGAAATGCAAATCAAAACCACAATGAGATAACACCTCATACCTGTTAGGATGGCCATTATATATATGCTAAGTGTTGGCAAGGATGTTGACAAAAGGGAAAGTAAAAACATAGAAATCCTACTCTGTCAAAATTAAAAACTACCACGCACCAAAGGACACAATCGGAGTGAAAAAGTAACATACAGGATGGTAGAAAATATTTGCAAATCATGTATTTAATCAGGGGCTCATATCCAGAATATATAAAGAACTCCTACAACCAAACAACAGAAAAACAACACAATTTAAAAATGGACAAATAATTTGAATAAACGTTTCTCAAAGATAATATACAAATGTCCAAGAAGCATATGAAAAGATGCTCAACATCATTAGTTATTAGGGAAACGTAAATGGAAACCAACAGTGAGGTATCATCTCACAGCCATCAGGATGGCCACTATCAAAAAAGAAAAAACCCAGAAAATAACATATGTTGACAGAGATATTGGAGATATTGGATACGGAGAGATTGGAACTATGGAGAAATTGGAACTTTTGTGCGCTGTTGATAGGAACACAAAAACAGTACAGCTGCTATTGAAAATGATATGGTCGTTCCTCGAAAAATTAAAAATAGGATTACTATCTGATCCTGCAATCCCACGTCTGAGTATAGACCCAGAAGAACTGAAAGGAGGATCTTGCCCTCATGGAAATATTTGTGCACTCATGGTCATGGCAGCATTATTCACAATAGCCAAGAGGCTGAAGCAATACATGTGTCCATCGATGGATAAATCAAGAAACAACATATGGTGTATATATGCGATGGATTATTCAGCCTTAAAAAGGAAGGAAATGCTTGAATGGCTATATTGTACACATGAAACTAATATAACACTGTACGTTAACTCTACTGGAATTAACATAAAAATTTTTTTAAAAAGGAAGGAAATCCTGTCACATGCTACAACATGAGTGAATTTCGAGGTCATTCTGCTGAGTGAAAATAAGCTAGTCACGAGAAGACAAACCTATACAGTACGATTCCATCTATATGAGGTATCTGAAATAGTCAAATACACAGAAACAAAGTGAAAGGGTGGTTGCCAGGGGCCGAGGGGAGGGGAAAATTAGAGATAGAATTTCAGTTTTGCAAGATGAAGAAGTTCTGGAGATTGGTTGCACAACAGTGTGAATATAGTTAATGCCGCTCAACAGTGCACTTAGAAAGGGTTAAGATGATATATTTGATCTTGTGAGGTTTTTTTCAAACCACAATTAAAAAGTTGAAAACAGGCAGCAAACTCAAGGGTTAATTAGCCACTCAAGAGCTGGTACGGGTTTCTCTTGTAAAGAAGTTTAAGAAAGGTTTAAGTACGATGATAAGTGATAACATTAAAATAAATTGCTTTTAAAGTTTATTTATCTATTTTGAGAGAGAACACGAGCAGGGGAGGGGCAGAGAGAGGGAGAGAGAGAATTCCGAGCAGGCTCTGCACAGGCTCCCGCTGAGCTGCCAGCACAGAGCCCAACACGGGGCTTGAACCCACGAACCACGAGATCATGACCTGAGCCAAAACCAAGAGTTGGACGCTTAGCCAACTGAGCCACCCAGGCGCCCCTTAAAATGAATTTTTAACAGAATTTGGGATGTTTTGGTGACACTCCAGATCTTTAAAAAGATCACTAAATAGAGGATGATAGGTTGTCAAGCAACCTACCTTCTTTTTTTAATGTTCACTTGTTTTTGAGAGAGAGAGAGAGAGAGAGAGAGAGAGAGAGCAGTGCAGGGAGACACAGAATCCGAAGCAGGCTCCAGGCTCCGCGTTGTCAGCACAGAGCCCGACGCGGGGCTCAAACTCACGGACCATGAGATCATGACCTGAGCCGAAGTCTTACACTTAACCAGCTGAGCCACCCAGGTGCCCCAAACAACCTAGCTTTTGGTGCGTGGAAAAAAGGGACTTCTGACCTGGATGGACCACAGCTCTGATAGAATGAGACTACTATTATGTTCCAATGAAATTATAAGTGTGCTTCTTTAATGTGCTTAAACAATATGACTTTAATGTAAGTCTGTTGAAGCAAAGTGGTACCGCACAGAACTTTGTGAAACGACCAAACCCAAGCAAGTGCCATAGACTTCAAATACTGAAAGGACCCTTTTTCATTATTTTCGGGTTCTATATTTTCATGGCAGGCAGATGTTGACATTTTACCATTGTTCCAGAATCAAATGTCAAGTTATTCCTGTTCAGAATCTTCCATTTACATTTTCAAAGAATTCCATGTGCAGCTGTATTTCTAAGTGAACTCTCTGCTTTGCAAAAGCCCGGCGTTTCTAAGCAGGTTTGTAAATAGGTTTGAAGGAGGATATGCAGGCACTGGAGACCTGCCTGGGTTAATTAATTCTCTTTTCAGGCATTAGAACCTACACAAGTAGGCCAGCTGGAGGTGAATGTTTCCTTTGAAAGAGATAATTATATGCCTTACCAATTGTTTGCTTTTCCACATCTCTCCCAGTCAGATTCCCCAGAATTCATAAACTAAGTATCAGGAGAGGTTTTTTCACCTCCTGGGAAACTGAACGTGGAGATGAGCCGAGGTAATAATTGTGCATAATACAGATAGTTTGAAGGTCTGGATGATGCATACAAATAATTATATAAAGTGGGGACTGTGGGCTTCTGCTAAGCATAGCAGCTAGAAACTGCCATGGCTTTGCGAATAGGTAATTATGCTTCCATTCACATTTTCTTTCTTTTGTTAGTTGTAAGATGCCATTCCTTCCGATCGCACACCATCCACTTTCTTTCCAGCAGGATGCTGTGGTAAATAGCTCTCTGTACCACTCGGCTGTGTAAACGCAAAGGGACCCGGCCCCCTTCCCATCCCCAGGGGAGAGCGCACGGCCCCCTGCACCAGCAGGTTAGGGAGGGCTCGGCCAGGCTGGCGGCTCACCGCTCTCCTGGCCTTTACCATCCAAAGCCCACCTCACCGGGGACCTGGCTTCCCGGGGTGCTTTGTGAGGCAGACCCAAGTGTTCATCCTTCCTTCCTTCCTGGTTGGGATTCAAGTTGGCCGGGCCCGCTCCTTGAAGTGGCATGCGGCTAGAGAGGCAGTTCTGTGTTCCAAGCCGCTTATCAGGACAGCTGCATGGACTTCCATGCCAATCTGAGTCTTGCGGCTCCTGGTGTTTTCTTTACAGCTGTTTAGAAAAGGACCTGTAAAGGCTAGCATTTTCATGTGCTTCTCTCCTGCTGTGCCTAAAATCTTGTTTGTTCTACGCTGTTGGGGTAATGGAGCTTTATAAAGATAAAGGACTACAGTTCCTTAATGTTTTTCCTCTTCCAGCTTTATCTACCCCCAAGAAAAGAATGTTTGAGGAACAGGTCAAGAAGGACCTTTGCTTCCCTTGCAGAAATGGAAGAGGGCCAGAGGGGGGTTGTCTGGTAGCACCTAATTGAGACACAAGTTAACAGCTCTCTCCACAGTAAAAGCAGCAGGGACAAAGGAACGGGTGCCTTTGCTGACCTGTTCACAGCAGCTTCAGCTTCACAGATCAGGGCTGCTCTCCGCCCCGGGCTCCTGTAGATTTCCTCTCTCATTTCACCGGTACTGCTGTGTTAGTGCCCCCTACACAGGCAAAGAGCTCCTGGTGACTGATGTCTCCTCCCCATCTTGCTGTTCAGGATGAGGGTGCGGGGTGGCTCATAAAAAGAATAGATAGATCCACAGAGGCTCCAGACTCGCTCATTGGGATGGGAGTTAGTCCAAAGGGAGAAAAAGTGGGAGGCCCTGGTGGGGGCCTCTGGCATTAGTCCACAACGGGGCAGATGAGGGGTGAAAGCTGGGCTTAATTTCGCCTTAACTGAAAGACTGAAAGGTTCCCGGAAGGAGATTTTGGGGGGGATAGGTACCCAAAGAGTGATGCTGTCTATGTTGACTTGGAGCAGGAGAGAAGCTACTCTGTACAGTTTGCCCTGTTAACACTAGCATCTCCTTGCTAGGCCTCTACTGCCCTGGGCCTGTAAGTTTGGCAATTTTGTTTCTTCTCCTTGTGAGAGACTGAATAAGAGTGGCTGCCTTAGTGCTGTCACAGAGCTTGGGGACTGGAAACACCATCAGATTTTCCATTTTTCTACAGCATAATCTATTTCTTTTTTAAAATTTTATTTATTTTGAGAGAGAGCCAGCGGGGGAAGGGCTCGGGGGGGTGCGGGGGGAGACAGAGGTTCAAAAGCAGGCTCCATGCTGATAGCAGAGAGCCTGACGCGGGGCTGGAACTCACGACCTGTGAGCTCACGACCTTGTGAGCTCACGACCTGAGCCGAAGTCAGCCGCTTAACTAGCTGAGCCACCCAGGTGCCCCCAAGATGATCTATTTCTGATGGAAACAAGCATGCAGTGGCTGCAAGGGTGCCGGAAGGCAGCCCAAAGGGAGAACTTGGTGGGGGGGGGGGCTCTGGTATGCACCTATGGAGAGGAGGAAGTGGCAGAGGAAAACCTGCTGCCCTGGGAATTCTAGAACCTCTGCTGCCCTGCACCTGCACCTGCACCTGCACCTGTGGGCTTGGGATACCTCTCCTTTCTCTCTTTTTGTGAAAATAAACCTTTAATTAGAGAAGAATTTCAGATGCACAGAGAAGTTGGCAAAGGAAGTACAGGGAACTCCTTTGTAGGCCACGCCCAGTTTCCGCTGTTGTAAACATCTTGCTTTGGGATGGTCATAATGAATCAAACTTGATACATCGTCTTAACTGAACTCCACGCTTTATTCGGATTTCATTGATTTTTGTAATATCCTCTGTTTCAGGATCCCATCAAGGCTACCACTTATATTAGCCCGGTAGGGCCGCCATAACAAAATGTCGCAGATGGTGGTGTGGGGGGGGGGGGGGGGGGAGAAAAAAACCAGAACTGTGTTTTCTCACAGTACTGCAGGCTGGAAGTCCAAGGTCAAAGTGGCAGCCAGTTTGGTTTCTCCTGAGGCCTCTCCCCTTGGCTTGCATATGGACCATCTTCCCTCTGTGTCCTCACATGGCCTTTACTTGGTGCACATGTCACTCCTGGTCTCTTCCCCTTCTTATAAGGACACCAGTCCTTATGGTGGGCCCCACCCTCATGACCTCATTTAACCCTAATTACTTCTTTAAAGGCCTTACATCCAAATACAGTCACATTGGGGGTTACTGATTCAGCATATGAATTTGGGGTGGGGGACATAGTTCAGCTCACAGCACCAGGTCTCTCTTTTTCATCGGTTGAGATGGAGCGACTGTGTTTCTGCCTTTACAGAGGTTGGGGAGGAACTACTATCAGCTTTTCCATTTTTTTCCAGAAATTTTTCTGTATTCAAAAGAAAAAAAAGCAGGGTGGTCATCTTAAGGTATATGGAGCAAGATAGATCCTTCCCTTTTTGGTAATGGAAGGCTGCTTAGATATAAATTTAGATGACAGACTCAGGCAGGTGCCACTGCTTATCAATCTGCAGTATTTAAAAAAAATTTTAAGTTTATTTTGAGAGAGAGCAAGACAGTGGGAGAGAGAGAGCGCGCACACAAGCAGGGGAGGGACAGAGAGAGAGGAGAGAGAGAATTCCAAGCAGGCTCCATGCTGTCAGCATAGAGCCTGATGCAAGGCTTGAACGCACGAACCGTGAGATCATGACCTGAACTGAAATCAAGAGCTAGATGTTTAACCGACTGAGCCACCCAGGTGCACTCAGTCTGCAATATTTGAGAAACATTGGTGAGAAAGGACCTGCCGTGTTCACACTAGATCTTTCTTCCCTGGTCTTTGCTGCTCTCTGCCTCTGGTCCTACTCTTCAGATGGATGCATGACGCTACAGTTTTGAGAACATTACTGGTAGTCCCTTTATAGAACTAGAGGCCTCAAGTTCACAATGGTCGTGATGTTTTCTCTCACCCAGTTTATGTCCCAAGAAAAGAATTGTGGAGAAAAGGTCTAAAAGTGTTCCTTGAGGGAGTGATACCAGTAAAATGGCAGAGCGAGGACCTCTAAAATATCTCTTCTGCATCAAATAATAAGAAGACGATAAGGGTACCTGGGGGGCTCCATTGGTTGAGTGTCTGACTCTTGATTTTGGCTCAGGTCATGATCTCATGGTTGTGCACTCAGCATGGAGCCTGCTTGAGATTCTTTCTCACCCTCTGCCCCTCCACTCACTGTCTCTAAAAGAAAAAAAAAAAAAAGAAAAGAAAACTGTAAAAAAAAGTCAGGTGTGGTACACAGACACACACACACACACACACACACACACACACACACAGAGGAATATTGTGCAGCCATAAAAAGAGAATGAAATCTGGCCATTTGCAACGATGTGGATAGAGCTAGAGAGTATAATGGTAAGTGAAATAAGTCAGAGAAAACCAAATACCATATGATCCCACTCGTATGTGGAATTTAAGAAACAAAACAAATGAGGAAAGGAAAAAAGACAAACCAAGAAACAGACAATTAACTATAGAGAGCAAACTGAAGTTACCAGAGGGGAGGCGGGTGGGGGGAGAGGGAAAAGGGGATTAGTAAGGAAATTTTAAAAATCTGTGTAGGAAACCCCCCCACAAAGGAGTATGGGAGAGAGTAGTACACATAATAAAACGAAAGAAAGTGCTGGAAAAAAGGTCAGAATTAACTCTTTCAGACCCTGGGACATTAACCAAATATCTGCAGCAATCAGGGAGTGTTTGTACAAGAAAAAAATGTCTGACTAGGTAAGAACAGGGAGTTCTGTGGTCTTTTAACTTGCTTTAGTCCCATCCCCTACTCTGCAGCTCTCTGGTAACCTTGAAAAACAACAGCAAACTTCTCATCACGGCAGCCAACAGAGGGAGCAAAACCAGTATGCAGCTCTTTCAAAGACTCATTCCCAAAGAATGATCTGTCTGGTGGCTCCCCGGAAGACCCCACTCACAAGCGTCTCTGTATTTGACCCGACTCAGAGCTTACTTAGTGTTCGAAACTCTTCTCCATGAGGCAATTGTCAAAAGCAATCTGTGAGGTAATTATTTAACTTCCTGGCTGTCTGGGAAGGCGATACCGGTTGTAGAAAACAACAAGCTAACCAAAAAAACCTTTTAAAATAAAGCTAGGGAATGAGATTTTGAACAGCTCTCTGATATATTCCTGGGAATCTAGAAGGCCGTATGCATGCTCAGCATTGTTCGTATACTCAGGAAGGACCTGAGAAGGCCCTAAGCTCTCACCTCTCGCTGACTTGAGGCTCTGCAAAAGCAGAGAGTGAAGGCTAAGGCAAAGTGTTAAACTGATTTCTGGAGCATTGAATGTGGGCCCTAACATACCCACAGAGCCCCTCAGCAAATGTTGGTAGACTTATCGGTTTCAGTAGTTTAAAGAAACTCCTGTCCAGTGGATAACTGATCACTAAGCCAACTGAGCAGAGGTTTTGAATGGTCACACATGACAAAGAATACAGACTTTACAGTATTACTTCAGGAAAATCCCCTAAACAAGCAGCAACAATTAAAATAGCAACAACGACTTTATCTGGGAAGGGGAGAAAATTTGATTTCCAAAGTTTTTACATTATATTACTTCAAATGCCCAGGTTTCAGCAAAATATTATAAGATAAGCAAAGAAATGAGAAACTATGGTCCATACACAGGATGAGAAGCAATAAACAGAAACTCACTGAGGAAGCCCTGACATTAGACTTACTAGACAAAGATTTTAACTCAGTCACTCACACTATGTTCAAAGAACTAAAGTAAACTATGTCAGAAGAACTAAAAGAAAGTATAAGAATGCCTTCCCATTAAACAGAGCACATTAATTAAGAGAAATCATAAAAAGAACCAAACGGAAAAAGAGAATGAGATCTCGCCATTTGTGACAACATGGATGGACCTAGAGGGTGTTACGCTAAGTGAAATAAGTCAGACAGAGGAAGACAAATACCAAATGATTTCATTTATATGAATCGAAAACAAAACCCCAAACAAATAGAAACAAATCCAAAAATACAGAAAACAAACTAATTGTTGCCAGAGGGAGGGGGGTGGGGTTTTGGGCAACATGGGTGAAGGGGAGTGGGAGATATAGGCTTCTATTTACAGAATGAATAAGTCACGGGGATGAAAGGTACACCACAGGGAATATACCCTATGGTGTTTTAAGAGCATTGTATGGTGCCAGATGGTAGCTATACTTGTGAGCACAGCAGAACATATATACAGTTGTTGAATCACTACGATGCACGCCTGAAACCAATGTAACAGAGTCGAGACCTCAACTCTACTTCGAGTTATATAAAAAATAATCATTAAATGGGGGAGCCTGGAGGGCTCAGTCAGTAGAGCATGTGACTCTTGATCTCGGGGTTGTGAGTTCGAACCCCATTTTGGCCGTAGAGATTACTTTAAAAAAATAAATAGGGGCACCTGGATGGCTCAGTCATTAAGCATCTGGCTTTAGCTCAGGTCATGATCTCACAACTGGCGAGTTTGAGCCCCACTTTGGGTGAGCTTGAGCCCCGCGTCTGGTGAGTATGAGCCCTGCTTCAGGTAAAACACGAGTCCTGGGTGAGCCCTACTTCTCTCTCTCTCTCTCACTCTCTTTGTCTCTCTCTCTCTCTCTCTCTGCCCCTCACTCATTTGTACCCTTCTCTCTCTCTAAAAAACATAAATAAAAATAAATTAATTCGTTCAAAGAAGAACCAAATGGAAATTCTGGAGTTGAACAAGACAATAACTGAAATGAAAATTTTCCTAGAGGGGCTCAAGAGTATATTTGACCAGAGAACTTGGAGACGGGTCAATTAAAATTATCCCGTCTGAGGGACAGCAAGAAAACAGAATGAAAAATAAACAGAGCCTCAGAGACCCGTGGACACCGCCACATGCACCAACATTTCCATAATGAGCGTCCCGGGAGAAGAGGAAAGAGCAAAAGGCAGAAAGACTGTTTTAAGAAGTAATGGCCAAAAACCTTGCAAAATTTGATGAAAAACATTAATTTGCACACCCAGCAAACTCAACAAACTCTGATTTGGTTAAACTCAAAGAGATCGAGGGGCACCGGGGTGGCTCAGTTGGTCAAGTGTCCGACTTCGGCCCAGGTCATGATCTCGTGGTTCATGAGTTCGAGCCCCACGTCGGGCCCTGTGCTGACAGCTCCGAGCCTGGAGCCTGCTTCAGATTCTGCATCTCTCCCTGTCTCTGGCCCTCCCATGCTCATGCTCTGTCTGTTTCTGTCTCTCAATAATAAATAAATGTTAAAAAAAATTGTTTTAATTAAAAAAAAAAAAAGAGATCGACACCTAGGCACATCAAACTGTTGAAAGATAAAGACCAAAAGAGAATCTTGCAAACAGCAAGAAAAAGTGATCCAAAATATAACAAGGGATCCCCCATAAGATTAACAATGACTTATCATCAGAAACCACGGAGGCCATATTACCTGTGAGAAGGCAGTGGCACAACATATTCAAAGTGCTGGAAAAAATAGTCCATCGACCAAGAATTCGAAATACGTCAAAACTATACTCCATAAAAGAAGAAGCAATTAGGACATTCCCAAATGAATAAAAACAAAGAATTCTTCCCTAGCAGCCCTGCCTTCCAGGAAATACTAAAAGGCGTTCTTCAGGTTGACATGAAAGGACAGTAGACAGTAACTTGAATCCATGTGAAGAAATAAAAAGCCTCAGTCGAGTTAGCTCCATAGACAAACATAAAAGACAGTATCTATGTATCTTTCCCGTAACTTGTTTTTCTATCTGATTTAAAAGACAGCTGCATAAAGCAGTAATTATAAATCTGTGTTCATGGGCTTATAATGTATAAAGACGTAAAGCAAAAAGGAAGGGAGAGTGAATGGAGTTTTATGAGAGCAAAGTTTGTGTAGACTCTCACAATTAAGGTGATATTAATATGAACTAGATTGTTATAGATGAAGACGTTCATTGTAATCACCAGAGCGACCACGGAGAAAATAACTCCGCGTCATTATGCCGACCAGACAATGCTAGGTGACTTTCTATCTGCCCGTAGCCTGATTTGCCTTCCCTCTTCGTTCCCTGTGTTTTTCCTCCAGTGCTGCTAAGTTTGAACCTTTACAGGGCTGGGGGGGGTATAGAGTGAGGGAGACATTGTTCATTCTGCCGCACGCATATCTAAGGTAAAGGGACTCATTAGGCCCAATCTTGTATTAGTCACTGCCTGATTTCATCTGAAGAAAATGGAAGTGAAAATAATTCTTTTGTGGAATTATCTTTGGTTGGCGAGGCAGTTCCGGCCGGAGGGGGTGCCTTCCTGGGCCCTCTCTCCACCTCAGTCAGGGTGGCCACGTGCAGGCCGCACGCAAACTGTCCATAGTATATCTGTATGTACTATGTACGTTATAGCCTATGCATGTCTGTGAATGTAGGCATTCATGTGAAGGAGCCTGGAGACAAAAGAAGGATTTTTAGAGACAGCGTCTCTGTAAGATGCCCACTGAGTCTCGGTACAGCTTAGAAGGATGCAGTGAGTTGATGAAAACTAGGAGTCTGGACGTTTCTCTTTAGCATCTCCTTCACGGGCCTCAGCTGCTTTGTGCTGACAGCCTTTGTTGATCTCGTCCCATTTTCTGTCCCGTTTTGCATTGGACTTGCGTCTTCCCCCTCCCCCGGATGCTGGGTTAGACTTTGGTGTTTTGTTGCCTCTAAAAAAAATGCGTTTTTTACACCAAGCCTGCAGTACTCACATACTGCCCTACATTTTGAAGGGCAAGGAGAAATTTTGGTTGTGTTCTCTCCTTTTCTTCCCTCTCTGCTTTCCTCCCCTTCTGCTCAGGCTCAGGAGGTTGTCTCGGTCCCGAGAACAACAGGCCGTGGCGCAGATTTAGGCAGTCTGGCACTTTGTCTGGGCTGCGAGCCTCTCAACAGCTCCACAGCGCCGTGGGGGAATCACACTGCGATCGGATGGGGCCAGGGACAACCGGGAAGCAGGTGAACGTCTGGAAGTATGTGATGTAAAGCCTTTTTCTTCTTTCGGCTTTTCTTTCTGTTGCAAAGGCCAGACCAGCAGGCAAAGTGTGACCACACTAGGCAATCAGCACTGGGGGAAGGAGCGGCCAATATCTGTGTCAAAAGCCATGGGAGGCGCCACGGGACAGCTGGGTTACTGTCGCCGCGAGGAATACGGTTAGATAACATGAGAAGTCAAGGCAGGCTGATTACCACCCTCGGAAAGGAGGAAACTGTTAACAGGTCCCAAGGTCTGGAGGTGACTGAGATTTCAGTCCCTAGAAGGGGGGACAGCACGGCTGGTGCTGTGGGATCAGGGTACTAGGTAGGACACCAGAGTGAGGGCGTAGGCTCGGGGAGGAGGCACTGTTCTGGTGACAGAACTAGGGTGCAAGGAGGGCCTGGACCTCAGGAGAGGGTGTGTGCCGAGCAGTATAAAGCTCGGCTTTGCATCCTGAGCTTCCCCCACGTGCCAGAGGCAGGCGCTGTGCCAGGTGCTGGGTATGGAATGACAAATAGGACAGGGCGATCCCAGCTTCGGAAAGTTGGGGAATCAAAATGGCCTCAGCTCCACCACTAGCTGTGTGACCTTGGGCAAGTCACGAAACTACCCTGCGGCTCCATTTTCTCAACTGAGAAATGTCTTTGAGGCTGTGGTGGCTCCTGTGAATTCTCAGTTTGGTTGGAAGGAGCAGAGGTGTGGTAGGCTAGGAACTGGCTTGGGAGATGCTTTCACACAGCAGGCAGAGTTTGTGTTTTCTCCATTTTAGTATGAAAACGTTCAAACGTGTAAGAAAGTTAAGAGAAGCGTAAACACCAAACGCCCGCCACCTAGATTCTGTAGTGGTTAACGTTTTGCTATGTTTGCTTTATCACCTGTCTGTCCATCCTTCCACCCACCGACTAGAGGAACTTGCGGACATCAGTACACTTCATCCCTAAATGCTTCAGCATGCATATCCTCACCTGGAATTCAATGTTTATTTATGGTATTTTTTGTTTTTGAGGTAAGCCTTACACACAGTAACACGCACAAATCTCGAGCGTACTCTTAGATGAGTTGTGGTGAATGAATACACGTAACCCAAACCCCTGTCAGAATATAGAGCATTTCCTTCACTTCAGAGAGTTCCCTCATGCTTCTTTCTAGCCAATCCCTGCTCCACCCACCCTGTAATAGTTTCCTAGGGCTAATGACACAAATTATTATAAACTGGAGTGTTGAATACGACACAAACTTATTCTGTCACAGTTCTGGAGGCTACAAGTCCAAAATCAAGGTGTTAGCGGGGCCACGCTCACTCTGAAGGCTCTAGGGAAGAATCTGTGCTATTTCTTTCTTTCAGCTTCAGGTGTTACTGGCAGAATCTGTTCTATTTCTTTCTTTCAGCTTCAGGTGTTACTGGCAATCTTTGGTATTCCTTGCCTTAAAGATACATCACTTGAATCTCTGCTTCTCTCATCACATGGTACTCTCCTTGGATGCATCCGTTTCTGTCTCTCATAAGGACACCAGTCCTTTTGGATTCGGGCCCATTCTAACAACATATTTTATTTATTTTTATTTTGAGAGAGACAGAGAGAGTGAGCAGGGGAGAGAGGAAGAGAATCTTAAGCAAGCTCCACCTTAGTGTGGAGCCCAACATGGGGCTCAATCCCACGCCCCTGGCATCATGACCTGAGTGGAAATCAAGAGTCAGACACTCAACCGACTGAGCCACTCAGGCAACCCTAATGACCTTATTTAAACTTGATTTTGGGGCGCCTGGGTGGCTCGGTCGGTTGAGCGTCCGACTTCGGCTCAGGTCATGCTCTCACGGTTTGTGAGTTCGAGCCCCGAGTCGGGCTCTGTGCTGACAGCTCGGAGCCTGGAGCCTGTTTCAGATTCTGTATCTCCCTCTCTCTGACCCTCCCCCGTTCATGCTCTGTCTCTCTCTGTCTCAAAAATATATAAAAAGGTTAAAAAAATTAAAAAAAAATAAACTTGATTTTATTTGCAAAGACTGTGTTTCCAGATAAGGACACATTCACTGGTACTGAGGATTAGAACTTCATCTTATCTTTTGGGGAGGCATAATTCAACCCAGTTGCATAATTGCAACTGCTCTCCTGATTTTTTCCACCACTGATTTTGCCTGTTCTAGAATTTCATATAAACGGCATCATGGCGTATATATATGTTGTTAAGTCTCGCTTCTCTCACTCAGCATGTTTTTGTGATTCATCTATCCTGCTGTATGTATCAGTTCTTAATTCCCTTTTATTGTTGAATAGTATTCCACTACATGGATGTACCACCATTTATCAATTCTTTTGTTGATGGACACTTGGGCTGTTTCTAGTTTTTAACTTTTTTTAATGTTTTATTTTAGTTTTTGGGAGACAGAGAGAGAGCACAAGCAGGAGAGGTGCAGAGAGAGAGGGAGACACAGAATCCAAAGCAGGCTCCAGGATCTGGGCCGTCAGCACAGAGCCCGATGCGGGACTTGAACCCACAGATGTGAGATCATAACCTGAGCCAAAGTTGGATGCTCAACCAACTGAGCCACCCAGGCGCCCCTCTTTCTAGTTTTTTAGTTACCAGAAATAAAGTCGAAGGGACACCTGACCGGCTCAGTCTGTAGAGCATGGAACTCTTGATCATAGAGTCATGAGTTTGAGCCCCACATTGGGTGTAGAGTTTACTTAAAAAAGGAAATAAATAGGGGCACCTGGGTGGCTCAGTCGGTTGAGCGTCCAACCTCGGCTCAGGTCGTGATCTCACGGTTTGTGAGTTCGAGCCCCGAGGCGGTCTCTGTGCTGACAGCTCAGAGCCTGGAGCCTGCTTCCGATTCTGTGTCTCCCTCTCTCTGCCCCTCCCCCGCTCGTGCTCTGTCTCTCTCTGTGTCTCAAAAACAAATAAATGTAAAAACATTTTTTAATAAAAAATAAAAAAAGAAACAAATAAAATAAACAAAAAGTATAAAATCGTGCAAAAAATAAAAAATAGAAATGAAGTTACTATGAACACTGATCGTCACCTCTTTTTGTAGACATATGATTTCATTTCTCTTGGGTAAAAGCCTAGGAGTGGAATTACCAGATGGGGAGGAAGAAGGGAGGAGGGGAGGGAGGGAGGAAGAAAAGGAAGAAGGGAAAGAGTGGGGAAGGAATTCCATTTTATTTTCATTTATTTATTTTAAGTTGTTTTAAGTTTATTTATTTTGAGAGAGGGAGAGCAGGAGCTTGAGCAGGGGAGGAGCAGAAAGAGGGGGAGAGAAAGAATCCCAAGCAGGCTCCGCGCTGTTCGCGAGCACGAACCATGAGATCGTGAGCTGAGAGGAAATCAAGAGTCAGACACTCAACTGAGTGAGCCACCCAGGTGCCCAGGGATTCCATTTTAAAACGCGAGCCGTGGGGTACCTGAGTGGCTCAGTCGATTGGGCATCTGACTTTGGCTCAGGTCATGATCTCGCAGTTCCCGAGCTCAAGCCCTGCGGTGGGCTCTCTGCTGGTAGTGAAGAGTCTGCTCGGGATCCTCTCTCCCTCTCTCTCCTCACTTCCCCCGCTTGTGTGCTCTCTCTCTCAAAAATAAATAAACATTTGAGGCACCTGGGTGGCTCAGTCGGCTGAGCGTCCGACTTCGGCTCAGGTCATGATCTGGCGGTTGGTGAGTTCGAGTCCCGCGTCGGGCTCTGTGCTGACACCTCGGAGCCTGGAGCCTGCTTCGGATTCTGTGTCTCCCTCTCTCTCTGCCCCTCCCCTGCTCACGCTCTGTCTCTCTGTCTTTCAAAAATAAATAAATGTCAAAAAAATTTTTTTAATAAATAAACATTTTAAATAAATAAATAAACAAACAAATAAAAATAACTGGGCTCCGAGCCTGGAGTTGGGATCAAACTGATGTCCCAGCTGGGGGTAGAGGAGGCCTATCGGGACCGGAATCGGGCCCTTGGGGTGACCTTGGTACGTTGCCCAGGAATGAAGATTCATTTGTCTTCGGCTGTGCCTCTTCCCTCCACGCCCTCCTGATTTTTATGGCTCCTGCCTGCAGTGACCGGGGTCCACGTGTTTCAGGTTTGGTTTTGGAAACATCATTTGCTATTTCTGGGTCTAAGACGTCTTTTTAAACCAAAGGTCCTGGCGGCTTACACTGAATCGTGTTGTGCTTTCCAAATGTCTTCTTAGGGGCCGTGGTGTGGCCGTGTTCTAATAGAAGAAAGAAGCAGAGGAAATTAAGTAGAAGCAAGGAGTCCGGTTTCCTAGGAACTATTTCTTGGTGCTACCTGGCCACACCGGGGGAGAGCGGATGGCTGGCCGCTGGCTGGGATCCAGTTGTTTCAGGGCAGCCAGCCCTTGCCGCAGACCGCGTTTCGTTCCTGTGTCTCCCGGTGGCATTCCTCCGACTCTCCTCCTGGGCGGATTCCAAGTGGGTATCTCTCTTGCTCTTAATGAGTTTCAGGGAAGAAGATCCCACAGCCTCCTTTGACAGCTTATATTACAGTGCTTTATAATATTGCCAGGCAACGCCTTTCTATTTCTACTGCGCCTCATTTCCTCTTTTTGTGAAGTAGCGAAAATAGACATGGGGCTGCCACTGCCTTCTCCCACGGCAGCCCTCATGTCCTGTGATCCCATGAAGGTAGCTTCGTGCATTAGCCCTCCAACTTCTTTCTCGAAAAAGGAGAGAATATATCTCATCTCCTCCCAATCTGAGGCACTACTGAGCGTGAGTGAATCCACTACCTTGAGAGCTGACGTGACCCTTGGGTACTTGTCCCAACTGGACCGTTATCACACGAAGACTTTTTCTCTTCGCCTGGTTTGCATTCAGTTAACCCTTTGGCACACGCCCGAGGAAGGTGGTTTGTTTTCCTGATGATGGGGCAAATCTCATTGCTGTGACACTAACCTGTCTGGTCCTGCTTAACATCCAGCTCTTTGGACTCATGTCTGATCCTTGACTCTGGAACCCGGTCTGCTGTTTATAGTATGGTCATCTCAGTGTTTGTGGCTTATACTGACACGGGCTTTTACTTTCCCTTTTTTTGTGTGAAAGGATCCTTTAGATTATTAGGGGAGGAGGACCAGGATCAGCCTCCAGACGGTGACAAGAACTGATACATCGTCGTGCTTGGGAACAGCACATATTTGATTTAGAGTATAGCTAGGTTTGTTTTCAGTTTGGAAAGACAGTATGACATAATGGTTAAGAGCACAGGCTCTGGGGGCACCTGGGTGGCTCAGGCAGTTAGTGTCTGAGTCTTGATTTCAGCTCAGGTCAGGATCTCGCAATTCATGAGGTCAAGCCCCACGTCGGGCCCTGCGCTGACAGTGCGGAGCCTGCTTGGGAGTCTCTCTCTCCCTCTCCTTCTGCTCTTCCCCACCCCCTCTCAAAATAAATAAATAAACATTTTTTTTTTAAAGAGTATAAACGCTGGTATTGGACAGACCTGGGTTTGAATGCCAGCTCTGTTGGGGCGCCTGGGTGGCTCAGTCGGTTAAGCGGCCGACTTCGGCTCAGGTCATGATCTCGAGGTCCATGATTTCGAGCCCCGCGTCGGGCTCTGGGCTGACGGCTCAGAGCCTGGAGCCTGCTTCAGATTCTGTGTCTCCCTCTCTCTCTGCCCCTCCCCCGTTCATGCTCTGTCTCTGTCTGTCTCAAAAATAAATAAACGTTAAAAAAAAATTTTTTTTTGAATGCCAGCTCTGTTACTTACTTGCCTGTGATTTAGGACAGTGACAGTTAACTTCTCTCCATGCTTCGCTTTGCCTTATTTGTAAAGTGGGCACAAATATAATATTACCTGTCTGAACGGATAAACAAATTGTGGTAGATACATACAAATGGAATACTATTTGGCAATACAAAAAATATACTAAAATGGCAAATTTTATGTTATATATATTATGCCACAATTTAAAAATTAATAATGTAATATACTAAGACCATTGAATTGTATACTTGAAGTGGGTGAATTGTATGGCATGTGAATTATATCTTAATGAAGCTGTTTAAAAAAATAGAATGGACTGGTGATACATGCAAGCCCCTGGATAAATCCCAAAATCATTATGCTAAGTGAGAGAAGCCAGACAAAACAGAGTATATGCCACATAATTGTACGTATATAGAAGTCTAGAAAATGCATACTAATCTATAACGACAGAAAGCAGATCAGTGGTTGTTTGGCAGGGCGGATGGGAAGGGTCAGGAAGGAGGGATTACAAAGGAGAGCCAGGAAACTTTTAGAGATGATGGATATGTTAATTATCTTGATTATGGTGATGGTTTTGTGGGGTGTATACATATGTCTAAGCTCATCAAATTTATACTTTAAATATGTGGAGTTTATCATGTGTCAATTATACCTTTAAAGAGCTGTTTTTTGTGTGTTTTTTTTTGTTTTTTTTTTAATTTTTTTTTTTACGTTTATTTTTGAGACAGAGAGAGACAGAGCATGAACGGGGGAGGGGCAGACAGAGAGGGAGACACAGAATCCGAAGCAGGCTCCAGGCTCTGAGCCATCAGCC
This sequence comes from Panthera uncia, assembly GCF_023721935.1. Lineage (NCBI taxonomy): Eukaryota > Metazoa > Chordata > Mammalia > Carnivora > Felidae > Panthera > Panthera uncia. The sequence continues at coordinate 106,192,591 of NC_064817.1, read as the reverse complement.
CAGAGCCTGACACGGGGCTCGAACTCACAGTCTGTGAGATCATGACCTGAGCTGAAGTCAGACGCTTAACCGACCGAGCCACCCAGGCGCCCCTAAAGAGCTGTTTTAAAAAAATGACACTTTTTTCATATGGCTGGTAAGAGGTTGAGATGAGATAGTGATTGACAGTGGCCTGGCACATAGTAAATGCTTCAGAAATTGTAACTGAAAAAAAAATCAGACATATAAATGGTCAATAAGCACATGAAAAGATGCTCAACATCATTAACTATCTGGGAAAAGCAAATCAAAACCATAATGAGATACTGTTTCACATCTACTAGGATGGTTATAATAATAAAAAAGAAAGACAGATAATAACAAGTGTTGTCCAGGATGTGGAGAAATTAGAACCTTTGTATACTGCTGATGGAAATGTAAAATGGTGCAGGCACTCTGGAAAACAGATTAGGCCTCCTCAAACATTTATTTATTTTTCTAAATGTTTATTTATTTTTGAGAGAGAGAGAGAGAGAGAGAGAGAGAGAATGAGTGGGGGAGGAGCAGAGAGAGAGGGAGACACAGAATCCGAAGCAGCTCCAGGCTCTGAGCTGTCAGCACAGAGCCCGATGCAGGGCTCGAACTCACGAACCGTGAGATCATGACCTGAGCCGAAGTCCGTCGCTTAACCGACTGAGCCACCCAGGCGCCCCGGCCTCCTCAAACATTTAAACATAGAGTTAACATGTGACCCACTCCTAGGTCTATATACCCATGAGAACGGAAACATACGCCCGCCCAGACACCCATACACAAATGTTCACAGTAGGATTATTCAGAGTAGCCAAACAATGGAAACACTCAAATGTCCATCAACTGATGAATGGATAAACAAAATGTTGCATATGCATATACTGGAATATGATCAGCATGAAAAGGAATGAAGTCCTAATGCATGCTATAGGACAGACAAAGCTTGAAAGCAGTATGCTAAATGAAAGAAGCCGGTCACAAAAGATCGTGTATCCAGAATAGGCAAATCCATAGCGACAGAAAGTAGATTGCTAGTTGCCTAGCACTGGAGGGGTTAGGGCAAAATGAAGAGTGATTGGTAATGGGTACTGGATTTCTTTTTGGAGTGACAATTATGTTCTAAAATTAGAGTGTGGTGATGGCTGCACAACTCTGTGAATATACTGAAAACCACTGGGTTATATACTACAAAAAGGTGATTTTATGGTATGTGAATTATGTCTCAATAAAGCTGTTATTTTAAAAAGTCAATCAGCCAACAAGTATTTATTATTTTCTCTGTGTTTGATAGGAGGTCAGTGTCCCTAATGCCAACATCTTCCATGCAGCAATGGGAATAGAAAGCATTTCTAGTTTGTTTTTTGTAAAAGTTCATTTATTTTTTTGAGAGACAGAGAGACAGGGAGAGAGAGGATCCCAAACAGGCTCTGCGCAGATAGCGCAGAAGAGCCCGATATGGGGCTGGGGCTCACGAACTGCGAGACCATGACCTGAGCCAAAGTCAACGCTTAGCCCACTGAGCCACCCAGGTGCCCCCAAAGCATTTTTATCCAGAGGAAATATTTTCAATTTTTGTTGAACGTGTTGGAAGCGTGAATGAAAGAAGTGGGAAGTAAACACCTATTTGTCATAAAGTTTCCTACAGAATATAAAGTGGTTTTTTTGTAGCCTAAAGCCTTGCTGCTTTGTGGTCGGTTGCAGGAGCACCACCTGGGAACGTGTGAGAAATGCAGAATCACGGGTTGCACGGAGACTTTCCGAATCAGAATCTGCATTTTAACAAGATCCGCAGGTGTTTGGCATTGCACATTACAGTCTGAGAAGCAATAGCCTGAAGGTTAGCAGGATGACTTCATGACACTTTAATTTGCCTTGCAATCAGTCTGTAAGTGAGATGGTGACAGCATATTTAATATTGTATTATGTTGAATATTCTCTATACAGATGAATCATAGATGTAATCATAATCCGAAGAATTGAAGGTGAGTCCATTTTAGTATAATTTCTGTCCTTACTTTTAATCTATTACTTTCCATAGCCCTTTGCAAAATCCTATAATACATTTCTTTTCAGTGATAATGTTTTTCTGGTAATTTGTCATGACGATGATTAATATTGCCATATTTCAAGACATACCTGCTTAGTATACTGTAGAAAAAATTCTTCGAATTTTAAATTAGAAGTGTGGGTACAAAGATAATTTCTAGTTTTAAAGTTAAACTCAGTAGTAAGAAAAACTATTTGCTTTTTAGCGTATTATTTGCTTAGTATGAAAAGTAGGTAAGTTATACTACTCAGTTAAAAGCTGTTCATTTTCAAAGGATTATTGTGTCCTTGTTAAAGTGCTAAATTACATTTTCAATATTATGGGGCTGCTCTTTCATCTATGTAGAAATTAAGATAAAATGACAGACTGGTTTCATAAAATAAAACTGTTAGGTACATTAATTTGAGCAATATTTGATAAGTATATATTCATATATTTTGGAGAAGGGGTCATATAATCAACTTTGAAAGCATTTCTGATGTATCAATCATACGTATGCATTTTGTAAAATTCAAATAAGTCTCTTTTTGCCTTCCTATAGTAATATTATGCCTTTTGAATATCCATTTAGATGATAAAGTTGTTTTCTTGATCTTCCTATATTGCCGGAGATTTTATTTTGCAGTTCAACTGCCGGGTCTCTCAAGTATGAGCATCCAGACGTTAATAATCACCCAGTAGGCCAGAACCTGTGTTTATTATTTCCCTAAGTTATTGTGGCATAAATAGAATGTAGTTTATTTGTGGTTTGTTTTAGGTATCGATCAATATGATTTGATAATATATATGGCCCCATTTTTTTCTTCTTGCCTTTGCTCTCTTTTGGCCCATCTCTTTTCAGAAGGAAAGGGACAACTTACTCTTTAGGAATTACTGTGTTGGAGGGGCACCTGGGTGGTTCGATCGGTTAAGCAACCGACTCTTGACTTTGGCTCAGGTCATGATCTCATGGTTCATGAGTTCAAACCTCCTGTTGGGCTCTGCACTGACAACGTGGAGCCTGCTTAGGATTCTCCCTCTCCCTCTCTCTCTCTGCCCCTTCCCCTGCTCACTTTCTCTCTCTCTCTCTCTCTCAAAATAAATAAATACACTTAAAAAAAATTACTCTGTTGGAGTAATCCATGGAGATTGTGAAGGAAGGGTTCAGGGGTGGAAGAGAATGATCATCCCAGCAGAAGCGAGATCAGAGTTGTCCACCAGTATTTTATTGGTGAAAGCGTTTGTCAGTATGAACTGCACTATAAAGGCCCAAATTTTTTATTTTTTTTTTAACGTTTATTTATTTTTGAGACAGAGAGAGACAGAGCATGAACGGGGGAGGGGCAGAGAGAGAGGGAGACACAGAATCGGAAGTAGGCTCCAGGCTCTGAGCCATCAGCCCAGAGCCCGACGCGGGGCTTGAACTCACGGACCGCGAGATCGTGACCTGAGCCGAAGTTGGACACTCAACCGACTGAGCCACCCAGGCGCCCCAAGGCCCAAATTTTTAACATGGTCTACACAGCCCTGCATCATCACCTCTTCCTTACTGTGCAGAAGCTTTAGGAATATTGTAACTATTTTATTTTGCTTTCTGTATGTCTAAAGTCCAAAAGAGCTCCCTTCAGTAATTATAGGATAAAAATTTCAGATGAAACTATTGAGTTATTGTTTGATTGGTAGCATTTATCTTTTCTTAGTGTTGCATAAAATAACAATGGAAAAATCTTTTTTTTAATTTTTTAACGTTTATTCATTTTTTGATAGAGAGACACAGAGCGTGAGCAGGGGAGGGGCAGAGAGAGAGAGAGACGCACACAGAGTCTGAAGCAGGCTCCAGGCTCTGAACTGACAGCACAGAGCCCAACGCGGGGCTAGAACTCACAGACCGCGAGATCATGACCTGAGCTGAAGTCGGATGCTTAACCGACTGAGCCACCCAGGTGCCCCAACAATGGAAAAAACTTAAAAAAAAAAAAAAAAAGGAAAAAGAAAAATGGGGCACTTAGCTGGCTCAGTCGGTAGAGCAAGTGACTCTTGATCTTGCATTATAAGTCTGAGCCCTACATTGAGTGTAGATTACTTAAAAATAAAAAAAAATCTTGGGGTGCCTGGGTGGCTCAGTCAGTTGAGCATGAGACTGTTGATTTCTGCTCAGATCATGATCTCACCATTCCTGGGACTGAGACCTGCATCGGGCTCTGTGCTGGCAGCATGGAGTCTGCTTGGGATTCTCCCTCTCTCTCTCTCTCTCTCTGCCCCTCTCCTGTGCATGCTCTCTCTCTCAAAATAAACAAACTTGAAAAATTAAAACAAACAAACAAACAAACAAATAAATAAATAAAAATCTTTGGAGCACCTGGGTGGCTCAGTCAGTTAAGCATCCGACTTCAGCTCAGGTTATGATCTCGTGGTTCATGGGTTCAAGCCCTGCATAGGGATCTCTGCTGTCAGCATGGAGCCCACTTGGGATCATCTGTCCCCATCTCTCTGCCCCTCCCTCTCTTTCTCTCTCTCTCAAAAATAAATAAACATTGAAAATAAATAAATAAATAAATAAATAAATAAATAAAAATTTAAAAATCTTAAAAAAAATAACAATGTGTCTTATGATCACTGGTGGCTTAGATTCACCAAAAGTCAGTACTTACTATTCTTATGTACATCTCAGTACATTTTTCCATGCAGTTACCCCTGCCTGGAATCCTCTTCCCCTTTCTTTTTTTTAAAGTTAATTAATTTTTTTTCTAAAATTTTTCTAGCATTTATTCATTTTTGAGAGACAGAGAGTGAGTCGGGGAGGGGCAGAGGGAGAGAGAGACACAGAATCCGGAGCAGGCTCCAGGCTCTGAGCTGTCAGCACAGAGCCCGACGCGGGGCTCGAACTCATGGACCGCGAGCTCGTGACCTGAGCCGAAGTCGGAGCTTAACCGACTGAGCCACCCAGGCGCCCCTAATTTATTTATTTTTAGTTGAAGTATACTTGACATAGAATACCATATTGAGGTATACAACATAGTGGTTAAACATTTATATACATTATGAAATGCCCACCACCTTAAGTGTGGTTACTGTCTGTCACCACACAAACTTATTACAATATTATTGGCTGGACATTCCCTATGCTGTATTTCACTTCCCTGTGACTTATTTATGTTATAAGGGGAAGTTTGTACCTCCCAATCTCCTTCACCTATTTTGCTCACTCCCACGACCCCAACGAGAAACAACCATTTTGTTCTCTGTATTTAGGCGTTTTTTGTTTGTTTTTTAGATTCCATATATAAGTGAAATCACACAGTATTTGTATTTCTCTTTCTGACTTATTTCCCTTAGCATAATACCCTCTAGGTCCACCCATGTTGTTGTAAATGGTAAGATTCCATTCTTTTTTATGGCTGAGGAATAGTCCATTGTGTTTATATACCACATCTTCTTTATCCATTCATCTTATCAGTGGAGGCAGGTTGCTTCCATATCTTAGCCTTTGTAAATAATGGTGCAATAAACGAAGGGGTGCATAAATCTTTTTGAATTCATATTTTTGTGTTCTTTGGGTAAGTACCCTGAAGTGGAATTACTGGATCAGATGTTATTTTCAATTTTTGATTTTTTGAGGAACCTCCGTACTGCTTTCCAAAATGGCTGCACCAGTTTACCCAGCAGTGCGCGAAGATTCTTTTTTCTCCACGTCCTCATCAATGCTTGCTATTTCTTATCCTTTTAGTACTAGCCATTCTGATAGGTGTGAGGTGATATCTCATTGCAGTTGTTTCTTTTTTTTTTTTTTAAGAGAGAGAGAGTGCACACACACAAGCGTGGGAGGGGGAAGAGGGAGAGAGAGAGAATCTTTTTTTTTTTAATGTTTATTATTTATTTTTGAGAGAAAGAGAGAGAGAGAGAGCACAAGCGGGGGAGGGTTAGAGAGAGAGAGGAAGACATAGAACCCAAAGCACCTCCAGGCTCCAAGCTGTCAGCACAGAGGCCAATGTGGGGCTTAAACTCATGAACTGTGAGATCAAGACCCGAGCTGAAGTCGGATGCTAAACTGACTGAGCCACCCAGGTGCCCTGGGAGAGGAAGAGAATCTTAGCAGACTCCACGCTCAGCCTGGAGCCCAGTGAGAGGCTGAATCCCTTGACCCTGGGATCATGACCTGAGTCAAAATCAGAGAGTCGGATGCTCAACTGATTGAGCCACCCAGGAGCCCCTTGCTGCAGTTTTGATTTGCCTTTCCTTGATAATTAGTGATGTTGAGCATCTTTTAATATGTCTGTTGGCCATCTGTATGTCTTCTTTCGAAAAATGTCTGTTTAGACCTGCCCAATTTCTAACCAGATTGTTTGTGTTGTTGGTGTTGAGTTGTATGATTTCTTTGTATATTTTGCGTATTGACCCCTTATTGAGCATATTATTTGCAAGTATCTTCTTCTATTTAGTAGGTTACCTTTTGGTTTCATTGGTTTCCTTCACTGTGCAAAAGCTTTTTAGTTTGCTGTAATCCCAATATTTGTTTTTGCTTTTGTTGCTCTTGTCTTCCCTTTTCTATGCAAACTAAAACCTTTCTATCTTTCAAGCCCTAGAAACTTCATCACCTCCTCTATGAAGCCTTTCCTAATGTCACCAGTTAGAAATAATCTTCTGCTTTTGAATTCCTATATCATTTGATCCCATTTATGGTTTATTTTCATCATTCTATTATAGTTGTTTGTATATAGGCCTTATCTCTTTTTGTAGTCTGTGATTTTTATTCATCTATCTCTCTCTCACTATATCTTGAATTTCGTAATTAAATATTTGGAAAATAACGACAATAAATCAATATTCAAATCATAAACACATGACAGGTACTGGAAGGCCTCTTCTCTTCCATCTCCAAAATGGAGCTGGACCTAATCATCAGTTTTTAGTTACGTATTTCTTTGGGCTAAGTAAGCATTGCCACCCCCACTCTGTAAGCCCTCCCCCCAGGGAACGTCAGTCTAAATGAGTTCCTAAGATCTTTTTGATAATGACTGTAGGTTCTAGGAAACATAATGATAAGTGGAGGAAGAGATGCCAAAGTGGGAAAAGGAAACCAAAAAGGAAGGGGAGTCTCTGATGATGAGGAGAGCCCAGCATGTTGAAGACCAGCTTTGCCCAGGGTTTGATGGAGCCATTGGCTTAACCTAGAATCTGATTTTATCGTTAGGGCATACGTACTTCTTAGGAATTTCTCAGGTGTCATTGGATTGCCTCTCTTTGATTTTAAAAGTTACTGGAAATACAAAATTAAAGGTAGTTTTAGAAAGGAAATAAATCATCCTTAATTCTCCTACATAAATATGACTGTTGTCATCTTTTCACATTCTATTCCAATATTAGTATACACAGAATTTTGTACTGAGTTTTTCATGTTAGGTTATATATGTATATAATGTAAGAATATTTATATATACATCCCCTCATGTCATTACACGATCTTTATAATTTTTACTCTTAATAGTTACATAATATTTTGTTGAATCTTCATTTATATTACATACTTTCTTTAAATATTTCTCAGTAGTTGCCCATTTAAGTCTTACAGTGTTTGCTTCTAGAGGTTACTCATTAATTCATTATTCACTACTCATAAAATGCAGAGATAAAGTAAATATTGATGAACGTAGCTTTTCTTCATTTGAATTTATTCCTTAGAGTAAACTCCCAGGAATATCATTACTAGGTTAAAGGTTCTCGATAGGTATATTTCAATTGCTTTCTGCAGTGGACATTGTAGTTCTCTTCCTAGCAACCATCTGATATGTGTGGAATTGACTCCAACACCACCTCCAAGTGTGAGCCTTCATTAGTCTTAGCCAATCTGAATGATCCATCCCCTTGGCCACAGTATTTGGTTTGAGGTAACCCCGGCCTAAACTATTCAGCATATAGTATTCCCCTGGTCACAGAAGTTCCCCTGGTCATCAATGACCCAGTCATGATGAAGGTCAGGGCTTCTTTCCATGTTTATAAAAGGTAGCAGGCTCTCTTTCCTAATATATTCAAGAAGAAGCATATAGCCTGATTGCTTTGGCAGCCATTTTGCAACAATGAGGAGCAGCTGCCCGAGGATGAAGCCAAGGCAAAGAGGCAAGCAGAGGTGAGGACATCACAATGAAACAGAGCTCGAATGCCGGGGCGTTCCAGAGGAAAACAGCAGGTGCAAAGGTCCAGAAGAACAACTGCACGTGCTATGTTCAAGGAGGCCAGAGTGGTTGGAGCAGAATGAGCAGAGAAGGAGATGAAGTCTGAGAAGAACCAGCAATCCAGATTATATAGATCTTCATAGATTATAAGAAGGGTTTTCTATTTTGTTAGACAGAAGTTGACTTGTTTACACAGTGCAGTCATAAAAGTTTATCATTTCCTTTTAAATTTGTTTTCCTGAAATATATCTTTCCAAAGCTATAATACACGTTCTCTTCTAATTCCTATTTATTTCGCAGGAAGTCAATTTTTAATACTTAATTTTTGCTTTTTTTTTTTTAAAGTAATCTCTACGCCCAACGTGGGGCTCGAATTCATGACCCCAGGATCAAGAGTCACATGCTTTACCGACCGAGCCAGCCAGGCCCCCCCGAGTCTGGTATTCTTGAACGGCTGTTTTTACCAGCTTAGGGATTTATGGGGAGTTGCAAACAGAGAACAAAATGCAAAAGCAAATATTAAAAGCCTTTGCGGAGAGGGCCTGAAGGACAGATGGCATGAATATGTATTGGTGGCTGGCACGAGGACATGGGAAGGCTGAGAGAAGATGGCAAAGAAGTACAGAGTAAGGTAAATGAAGATTTGCACACGTGCACAGGTCGCCGATGAAGGCAGACTTAACCTAGAAATTAATTAGGGCATACTCAGTGGCCTGAAAGAATTCGTTTTGGCTTGGGTCTAATCGGACTGAGGGGGTTGGATTTCTCAAGCGCACCAGTTGTGGTAGAACAGCTGTTATCTCACATCTGCAAATCTCCACAGGACAAAACCCATGCCCTGGATTTGGCTATTTTTTAGTCACAGAGCTGGAGCTTCTGCAAGAGAAGGCCATCTTGGGTCTTGGGACTGGAAAGAGCACTGAGCCTTGACACTCTGGTGCCTTAACAGCAGCTTGCAAAAGGGCATTTTGCAGGGAGGGGACGTTTGAAGAGACAATAAGAAAAGTCAAAGAAGAAAAGAGTGGAGGAGGGAATCGGCAGTAACACTGCCTGTGGCAAAAGGATAAGCAATTGAATCGGTGCAGGAAAACATGGAAGAAGCCACTGGGGGTCTGGCAGAGGAGGCTGAGTTTATCACCATGTAAGAATCGTGAACAGTAAGCATATCAGCCACCTTACACACATTTAATCCTCACAGCGATGCTATGAGGCGGTTACCTTTATTACCCCGTTTTACAAATAAGAAAACCAACGTACGGGGAGGTGAAGTAACTTATCCAAATCACCCAGGTAGTAAGCGGCAGACACTGGATTCTAGTCTAGATGGTCTGGGGTCAAGTCCACGCTCTTAGCTGTCACTACACGGTCTCTCTCAGACTGTGTGAAAAGAGGTAGAGCAGGATTTTGACATCATCCCAAGACCATTTTATTTCTTTTGTTGTAGTTATTATTTTTCAGTGTTGAGTGTGTGAGGATTTATTTTGTGGGGTTCCTTCTTGAGCGAGGTCTACTTTTGCTCTTTTTTTTTTTTCAGATTGCCCCATGGGGAATGGTTGGACCTCTACATTCCCGAGCCAATTTTAGGATTAAATCCATGAACACTGAGCTGGCCCATGCTTTCAATGCTCTGTGTGTTGTATCTGTGAACCCCCTCCCCTCCTCGCAGGAGCCCAGGGTTTGCAGGGGGAATGACTGTCTTGGGGTGACTTGATGAGCTTCTATGGCGTCCATCAGTATAAAAGCAACAGGCTTATGAAGAAAAAGAAAAGCAGTGGGAACGTTAGAAGTGATTAGAAAAAGGGAGGGATGTGTATTGAGAAAAGAACGTCTTGAGGAAAGTTGGAGAAAACAGAATTAAAACACACAAGAGCTTTTGGACTACATTCCCCACTGTTAGAAGGGAGCTGAGTGTCGGCGAGGGCATTAACAGAGCCAAAGACTAGGGCCTTCCTGTGTTCTGATGAGCTCTGGCATGAAGTCACCAGGGGAGAAATTACAACTAGAGAGCTTTTTATATTTTGGACAGGGTTTGGAGAAGACATCCCTAGTGTACTTTGAGATATCTCTCTTAAAGATGTCAAGTAAATCCTATTAATAAAAAATACCCCCCAAATTTCCCACTCATAAGCAATCTATATTTTCTGCACCTCTGGAGTCACTTTTCCCCTGGAATATGGTGCTAAAAAATAACATATTGATTCAAGGAGAATGTATATTCTTATAATCTTGTCCATCTACGAACATGGCATGTATTCTAGGTATTGAATTCACCTTTTATGTCTTCTTAAAAACATCTACCTTTGTTAATTATGCCTAGAACGCCTTAACTCTTGTCCTTGACAACCGTCTTTTCTTAGGGATCTTTTGGAGTAGGTAGCAGCTGAGAGCACAGAGCTGGAGGTCGGACGGAGCTGTGTTTCTGTTCTGCCTCTGCCATTTTCCTTGCTGTATAATTTTGGACACATCACTACACTTCTCCGAGCTGCGGCGTTCTCACCTGTAAATTGGGGTTAATAAAAGCGCCTACTTCATCAGTTTGTCGAGAGAGTTGAATGAGATAATGTGTGTCAAGCAGCACCTAGCTCAAGCATTCAATTATTCATAATTACTGACAACATCACTTCTATCTGCTTATGAAAAAAGAGGTCCTGCTCTTCCATCAGCGCTTTGGCCTAAATGTAGACACATTCACCTTTCCCGAGTACCTTCTGGCATAGTTGAGGCAAGGCTGGGATATTGAACAAGATTGTCTGAAGACCAGGCAATAACGGCAGATAAATAAATTCAGAAAATAATATGAAACCAGATCATCGTCCTCTATCCTATAAGGCTTGCTTTTCAGGGCCCCGTCTTATCCTTGGTTCTTGCTTATTTCCCCAAGATGCCTACCGTGTTAGCAAGCCACCATCTGGGAGCATAAGACGAGAACTTCTAAATTTTTTTAATGTTTATTTATTTTTGAGAGGGAGGGAGAGAGAGAGAGAGACAGAGCACGAGTGGAGGAAGGGCAAAGAGAGAGGGAGACACGGAATCCGAAGCGGGCTCCAGGCTCCGAGCTGTCGGCACAGAGCCCGAAGCGGGGCTCGAACTCACGAGCCCTGAGATCGTGACCTGAGCCGAAGTCAGATGGCTAGCCGACTGGGCCACCCAAGTGCCCCAAGGTGAGAACTTCCGAATCCTCTGACATCTGAACCCAAGAGCACTAGGGTTGGAGAAAGACAAGCAGTTCATTTTTTGGCATACCAAAGACCTGCCTTCTAAGTTTCACATTCTTGTCTTTTTGTGCAGATGAGCAAGAATCGGGAATAACCACGGTTTTCCAGGGGGACTCCATCCATGCTTTGCCCACAGGAGTGTGGCCTTTCTCTCCAGCCATAACTTGACAACGATAGACTATAACACAATAGTATTGTCATTCATACGAAACACATATGTAGTTGATGATGGGGGCTTTTTATTATATCTTCCCATAGTATTATAGTTTTCTTTATACTGGTAATATAGCTTATGTTTATTCTTTTTTAATGCTTATTTATTTATTTTGAGAGACAGAGAGAGAGAGAGCTGGAGGAGGGGCAGAGAGAGAGAGGGAGAGAGAGAATCCCAAGCAGGCTCTATGCTGTCAGCACAGAGTCCGATGTGGGGCTCGATCCCACAAACAGCAAGATCATGACCTGAGCCGAAATCAAGAGTCACACGTTTAACCAACCGAGCCACGCAAGCACCCCAACTTATGTTTATTCTTAAGCTTTTTTATATTTTGCATTTTCTATCATTATTTATCTAGTATTTATAGCTTATGTCCTTTTTTATCTTAGTGATCAGAAGTTCTAAAATAATATTAAAAATGATAGACGATATCTTTATTTTGTTTGTTTGGTTTTTAAAGAAATGATGGGGCAGTCTGTGGAGCATGCGACTCTTGATTTTGGTATCGTGAGTTCAAGCCCTACATTGGGTGTAGAGCCTACTTAAAGAACAAAAACAACAAACAAACAAACAAACAAACAAATGCTGTTAATATTATTCAGTAAGTATTACTTTTCCTTATGTTTATTTATTTATTTTAAGTTTATTTATTTGTTTTGGGAGAGAGAGAGAGAGGGAGAGAGAGAGGGGGCAGCGCAAGCAGGGGAGGGGCAGAGAGAGAAGAGGGAGAATTCCAAGCAGGCTCCATGCTGTCAGTCCAGAGCTGTCTTGGGACTTGATCGCATGAACCACAAGATCATGACCTGAGCTGAAATCAAGAGTTGGACACTTAACCGACTGAGCCACTCAGTTGCCCCTAGTTTCGTTCACGTTTAAAAGAGACGTTCTTTATTATGTTTTCCTTTTCCTTTTCACGTATATCATTTATCCTCAGAGCCCTAATCTGACATAATGTGTATTAAATGTTATGATTTGCTCTTTTGGATATCTCTTTGAAATGCTACCTGATCCATCGGGCAACCATTTATTAAGCTTCTAGTCTATGTCAGATACTTTGCAGGGATGCTGAGAAGACAAAGATGGTCCACTCCACAGACTAGTCAGAGGAAGGACAAGGTAATCAATGGTATTGTAACAGTGTTGCACGGTGACAGATGGCAGCTACACTTGGCGGTGGGCACAGCATAACATATAGACTGGTCCAATCACTATGCTGTGCGCTTGAAACTAATGTACCACTGTGGGTCAACTACACTTCAGTAAAAAATAAAAGGAGGACAAGATGCCGTTACAATACAGCGTGACAAATATTAGAAGAGTCTCAGAGTGTGGTTTGACCCAGAACTTCCCGAGTGCTCCCTCTGACCATTTGGTCTGGGTGACAGCCAGAGCTGATACTCAGCTGGTATACACCAAGACAGACCATTTAAAGTATTAAAATACCTCCACAGTGGATCACTACTGCCCTGGGCACCCTGAGCACTCCTTCTCTGACCCAGCTCTTCCCTGGGACCTGCCCCTCAGACCTCCTGAGAATGCTCCAGCTACAGCATGCTGCCGCCAGGCCCCTGATCGGATGCTCCTGCCTGGCATGGATTGTGCGTTCTGATTGGTCGATTCCTGTGCCTTAGCCCTTGGCGGATGTTGTGAATTTCACGCTTGGTAACAGCCAGACCAACATATCCGTCCCCTGAACTCTCAGGGTAGCGGGAGAGCCTGAACCGCCTTCTTCCCTTCCTCATTTGCACACGCCAGTGGCCCATGCAAATACCTTCATTTTCTATGCCTGCCTCGAAAAGTCGGGAAGCACCGATTTAACCTACAGATAGTATTGTACTAACAGACTGCCGTAGGCTTGGACTGTTGTTGCTTCCCCAGGATCAACCCTTGGTGATTGTGTTTTGCTCCTTTCGAGCTTTGCTAAATTATGTTTGCTAGTGTCTTACCTGAAGTTTTTATGCTGTGTTTGGAGTTGATACTGGTCTCTGATTTCTGAGGTTCGTTTTATCTTTCTCAGGTTCCGGGGTCAGGACCATATTCGTTTCACGGAATGAATTAAGTACATCCCAACTTTTTCTGTTTTCTGCCTTAAAGATTTGAAACTGCTTATCATTAGGTTTAGGGACCTCATGTGACAGTCTCTCAATTTATTCCTAAGTTATTAATTTATTCAGATTTCCTACTTGTTGTAGTATGAATTTTAATATTTTATATTTTCGTCAGAAGAAAACATCCCTTGCATCACATTTTTAAAACTTACTGGCATGCAATTGTGCACAGAATTTCCTCACAATTAAAAAACTATTGTTGATACTGGTCGTTGTACCCCCTTTCTCCTTTCTAATTTTATGTGTGTGTGTTTCTTACATAGGTTTGCCAGAGGTTTATCTACTTTAGTGGCCCTTTCGAGCTACCAGCTCTTGAATTTATTTATTAATTCCACTGTTTTTACATCCCCTAGTTTATTTAGTTTTGCTTTTATCTTTATTGTTTCCTTCCTCCGATTTTCCTGTGCAATTCCTTGCTCTTTTTTCAAAAATGTGAAGCCCGATGTTTATTTAGTTCCGTTTATTGGCCTTCAACTTTAACGGTGAGAGGTAAAGGGAGGAAGTGGGAAATGGGGGCCGCCAGGACCCCAAAGCCAGACGGCAGAGGAGGGCAGCGGCTGTGTCTCTCTCCGGCTTCAGCACTCTCCCCGAAGCGTTTCTCCACAGCGGGGCAGTAGGGAGCAAGGAGCGTCGGGCCTGGCTTTCCGGAGAGAAGGTTCTCTGCGGTGCCGGGGAGCCTGTGCCGATTTCCTGCGCGAGCCCTCCACCGGCCCCTCTGCGACTGGCGGAGGGTGGTGCTCGTCCTTCCTGGCCCCCCGCCCCCCCCGTTTTCTTTCTCTGGGTCTTGCTCTGCTGCGGAAGCTCAGCTCTCTGGACCCCGCTTTTAGGCTTAGCGAAAACTGCCCCCCCCACCCCCCCTCCTGGGCTCGGGCGGAAGACGTCTCTGAGCTCTGACCTCCAGCTGGGACTTGTCTGCTGCCGCGGTCACCATCGCTCCGTCCTCTTATCTGACCCAAAGGTCTGCACGCGAGAGGCTCAAGGCACCGATTGGCCATCTCACGGTCCCACGAGGAGGGGAAAGAGACGGCCTGCGTGCTTAAGCGGTTGTAGAGGTGTGTGGGGAGGACTAGGAGGAGGAGTCAGGGCAAAAAATGGAAGTAGGCGACGAAGAGAGGTATCTGCAGGGAAGAGAGCAAGCGGGTGTGGGGAAGGCCCATACCTGAGATCCTGCTTCTGAAGCCCCTTCAGAAACGCGGGCGTCTTCCACTCTGGCTCCTGTTGTGAATCAGTAGGGGGCAGCGGTCCCAATGCTGAGTGTGGGGACCCCAGGAGGTGCCGGGATGCCCACAGTCCCTGCACGGTCCGCCATCTACCACCCAACCCTCTGATGCTTGGGCTTCACCCACACTAGCCTTCTTGCCATCCCCAAATGTGCCAAACTCTTGCTCACCTCCTGGCCTTTGTCCATTCTCGGCCCTCTGGCGGGAGCACGCTTCTTCTGGTGCCTCTTATGGCTGGCTCTTTCCCATCAGGTAGGTCTCAGCTCCAAGGAGCGGTCGCCTGCTCGGAGAGGTCTTCCCCGACCACCTTAGCCTCACAAAACGCTGCCCACCCCCACCCCCAGCTACTCTTAATCACATTTTCCCGCTCTGTTTTCTTTATTTAAAATATCGAAAATCTGGTTTGTTTACTCGTCTGTCTCCTTCACCCGAATGGAAGCTCCACCAGGCCGGGGATCTTCCCGCCTTGTTCGCTGAGGCATTGGCCAACGACTGTAACCAGCGTCTAGCTTACAGTCCACACTCGATAGATATGTTCTGAAGGAATGAAGGACCCAACGTGCCGAGCGTTACGCTAGGTGCCGGTGGTTCAAACCCCAAGGGCGCTCATAGGCACAGTGGGAGAGAAAGATACGTAAACGAATGCTTATTAAATAGTGGGAGGGAGGCATATGTCCAGTATTATCATAGGCCATGCCTCTGTGCTCAGAAAGGCCTGGTTTCAAAACCCTGGCTCTACCATTTACTAGATGCATGACTCTGGATGGTTGCTCAGCCTGTCTGGCTCGCTTTCCTCATCTGTAAAATGAGGACAATAATAATAATAGAGCAATAGTACCTATCCCATAAGATTATTATGAGCAGGATATGAGATGACATATATAAAGGGTCAGTACGGTGTTTGATACATGTGAGTTATTGGGTATTATACACACCTGAGTGTTGCACACGTAGAGACTGCGCTGTGATTCTAAATCTTTATTGTTGTTGCTTTTGCCCACCTTTGGCTCCAGTTGCTCTAATGGAGAGCAATCCAGACCTGCAAGGAGCCACAATGGTGTTCACTAACAGCGAGCCCGCTCAAAATAGCTTGGGCTGGGATGATGGAACTGGAAAGTGCTTCTCTGAGCCAGAGGGGTGCCTCCTACTTTCCATTCCATCCTATAAAGCCAGGCCAGTCCTTAATTCAGGTCTTTAAATGCTGATAAATGCAGAAGCACTTATTGCTAATATTTCAATCAAGTGTCAGGATAGAACTGATTAAAAGAGGATTCAGAAGTTTCTAGTTGATGGAGGCTGTATCCCTTAACCATTCTAATGTAAGACATCATTTTAATTTTTTGTTTATTTGACCTCGGTGAATGTTATATTGCTAATGCAATAAGGGAAAAAAAGTACTATTTGTACAGTGCCATTTTGCATTAATTTGAGAGAAATGCATTTTTAATGCATTTGGCATCCTGGCTCTCCTTAATAATGATAGGACTAATTAAACATATACTTGTAAGCAATCAGTGTCAGGGCTAAAAGGGATGGTAGGGATTATTCAAGCGAGCCCTTCATTTTATAGAAGAACTGAAGCCCGGTATCTTGCTTGAGGACATCACGCTTGCAGAAAGCGGTGCTGGGAAGTCGAGTCGGGTAGCACATTAGCAAACCTCCCCTTGCCCTGCTGTCTTTCTGTTCCCGGCCATCCACTCGTGTTCCCATTTCATGACTTCTACAAAGCAATCGAGTGTCTACTCTGCACCACATAGGTACGGGTTATGAGCAGTATACACGCATCGCCCTCACTGTTGTTGAGCTGGCCGTCTGGGAGGAAGACAGACAGAAAGACAAGCGACAGGGGAAGCACGTAGGAGGCTTGCCTAACCCAGACTGGAGGGGGAGAGTAGGCGGGAGGAGGTGGCCATCAAAGGCTTCCAGGAGGAAATCTTGTCCTTCCATCTAAACTAGAGAGGTGAAGTTTCAGTGGGAGTTACCCATGCGGGTCGGGGTGGACAGAAGCCACGAGTGACTGACAGAGGGATGCTGTGTACAAAGGTCAGGCAAGGAGAGGACACGGTGTGGCCGCAACAGGGAAGGAAGCCCTGCCACGTGCTGCCGCGTGGAGGAACCTTGAAGACATGGTGCTCAGTGAAGCAAGCCCGTCACGAAAGAACAAATGTTGTGTGGTTCCGCGTATTTGAGAAGTCCAGACTAGGGCAATCCATGGAGACACAAAGGAGATCGATTAGTGGTTGCCTAGAGCTGGAGCAGATGGGGAGGGGGGGGGGGGGTGATGATTAACGGGTGGGGGGTGTCTCTTTGAAGTGACGAAAACGTTCCAAAATCGAGCGTGGTCATTAACGCACAATTCTGTGAATGTGCGAGAAGCCATTGAGATATACATTAAAAAAAAAAAAAAGATAACAGAATGTGTCATGCTGTAAGAAACCAAAAGACATCATATGGTTAGAGAATAGAGAGAGGGGGAAGGAGTGGCGGGAGATAAGGTTAGAGAGATCATATTACTACTAAAAGCTAACATTTATAACGCACTATTTTTTTAAACTTTTTTTTAAGTTTACTTATTTTTGACAGAGACAGAGTGCGAGCATGAGCGGGGGAGGGGCAGAGAGAGAGGGAGACACAGAATCCGAAGCAGGCGCCAGGCCCCGAGCCGTCAGCACAGTCAGCACAGAGCCCGACGTGGGGCTCGAACTCATGAACCGCGAGATCACGACCTGGGCCGAAGTCGGACGCTTAACTGACTGAGCCACCCAGGCGCCCCATGTGAGAGAGTTTTAATTTTTGATTCCGGCCCTTCTGGAGTGTTTTAAGCAGAGGGGCTAAGACCAAATCTGTGTTGGAAGACACTGATTGCATTCTTGTTGCCGTGTGACCAAACGGGTGAGCAGGGAGGGACGAGATCAGAGGCAGTGAGTTCTGTAAGGAGTTGGTCTCAACTTGGGGGCCTGAAGTGAGAATGACAGTAGCCGTGGGGTTGAAGAGAAGTGGATGGATTTCAGAACTGGTTAGGAGAATTCCCTGACAGGACTTGCTGGTTGACTGCTTGTGGAGCAGGAGACGGGAGGAGTAGAACCTGACTCTCAGGAGTTCGCCTGGGCAGCTGGGTGATGCTTCCTGTGAGATCCTGGCAAGAGGACAGATTCAGATTTGGGCGTGTTGGCTGTAAGTTCAAGTTTAAACGTGGAGGAGGAAGCTGGATATTAAGGTCTGAAAACCAAGAGGACAGATCACACTAGAAATACATATTTGGGGGGCACCTGGCCGGCTCCGTCGGTTAAGCGTCCGACTCTTGATTTTGGCTCAGGTCGTGATCTCATGGGTTCATGAGATCGAGCCCCGTGTCGGGCTCCATGCTGGCGGCACAGAGCCTGCTTGGGATTCTCTCCTTCTCTCTGCCTCTCTCTGTGTCTCTCTCTCTCTCTCAAAATAAATAAGTAAACAAGCTTTAAAAAAGGAAATACATATTGGAGGGCACCTGGCTGGCTCAGTGGGCAGAGCACGCAGCTCTTGATCTCAGGGTCGTGAGTTCAAGCCCCTCATTGGGCAAAGAGCTTACTTAAAAAAATAAAAGACACATTTGGGGACTTACCAGCCTGTACGTGACATTTGAAGCCACGGAGGTACGTGAGACCGCTCAGGATGATGTGCCCAGCAAGAAGCGAAGCGGTCCCGGGACATGGCCTCGTACCCCACTATTTACGGACTGACAGATATGATGAGACTGAGCTGGAGGAGCCAGAGAGTAGGACCCAAACCAGGAGGCTATGGCATTGTTGGGGCCAAAGGAACAGAATGTTGCAAGAACAAGGGCAGGTTGACTGTGTCACGTACATCTGAGAGCTAATGACAGGAAAGTGCCCATTGAGTTTTGCAGTAAGGAGTCCATTGGTAAGTGCAATTTCAGTGGAGTGTGGGAAGAGAAAGACTGATTATGGTCGTTGAGAGAGTGATTCATAAAAAGCTTGCTTTTTCCTTTTTTTCACAGTTCTCACTAGCTGATTTCTCTACTTGAGTTTCTCTCTGCCTAAGCCGTCTCTCCAGCCCTTCTCCCCACCCTAATTTTGGAAGCTCCTGTTGGACGTTCAGGTTCCTTTTCCTTTAAAGCTCCATTTTGGGAGTACCTGGCTGGCTCAGTCGGTACAACATGTGACTCTTGACCTCGGGGTCAAGCCCCATGTTGGGTGTAGAGGTTACTTAAAAAAAAGAAAAAGAAGGCTCCATTTTGCTTTAAACGTTTTACTGGTGATACCTAACTGCAAGCAGGCAGAAGACAGAAAACAAATCTCGAAAAGTGATTTAAGGCTTCTAGAAATCTGATAACTTTCTTCCTTTTATTTTAGAGAGAGAGCGAGTGAGTGTGGAAGAGGGGCAGAGAGAGAGAAAAGTCTTACGCAGGCTCCACACTCCGCACAGAGCCCAACGAGAGGGTCGATCCCATGACTCTGGGATCACGAACCTGAGCCGAAATCAAGATTTGGATGCTCAGCCGACGGAGCCACCCAGGTGCCCTATGATCTGATAACTTTCTTATGATCATTTCCTAAAATATTTTCTGCAGGTATTATATGGTAAAAGGGTTCTGTAATTAAGCATGTTTCTTCACTATCTGACATTCGGGAGCCTTCAATATGCTGCTACACCCCGGGAATGTGTCAGTGCCCTAAGTGTAGAATTAATTACTCACCCAACATTTCTCAGACTTTCTTGATCACGGAACTTTTTTGTCGAGAAACATTTGTGGGATTCGTTTTCCACAGAAGACATTTTGGGAAAGTCTTACCTGTGTGTATAATTCCAAGGACACGTTTCAGAGAGTTCTAGAGAGGTTTAAAAGCCCCCCGGGTATTACTCTTGCGCTCCTGAGGGTGGGGCTCATGCTCTTTTACCACCTGTTCCAGGTGACATCGTCTTACTCCTCACCCCCACTCAGGTAAAGCGGGAGAGGGAGGTGCATACAGGATTGGAGAGATGGGGGGCTGGAGGCCCGGCTAGGAAGCCATTGCTGGTGTCCAGTGTTTCATTATTTATTCATCCATCCATTCATTCAGGGATTTCTTGAGCGTGTGCTGTGTGCCAGACATTGTGCACATATCAGTGGGGATAGACCAGTGAATTCAATAGCAAAGAAAACCAAGCACTGTTCTCATGGAGCTTGCATTTATAGTCGGGGCGAAAGACAGTAAACATGTAGACAAAAATATAGAGCGACTTAAGGGATGAATTCCTAAGCCAAGTAAAGTAGAGGGAGTAAGAACAGATGAGCTAAGCCTCGGGAGTGGGTTTAGGAAATAGGAAGAGAAATTTCGGTTTCGCAAAGATGAATGAATGAGGAACCCACTCCAGAGCCTGGTGTCACCAGTCCAATTTGGTTATACTTTTCTCCCTCAGGGAAGCTTTTGGGCAGCTGTTTCTCTGCCTATTCATAAGACCCATTGGATTTCTTCACGTTCGTTACCTGGGCAAGGAGGTCTGGAAAAGCACAGAACATTCTGAAGGGCGTCAAAGAGATAGTTTTGGACCCCTGACTTGACCCGAGTTGAATAATAATAACTTGTCCTGTACTTTGTATTTTTCAAAGTGCTTTTTCACGCAGGTTATGATTTATTGGAAATTGGGGCTCAGTCACTTGCCATAGATCATGCACGGATTGGGCTGGGATTTGAATTCAAGGCTTTAGCTGTCAGAACATTTGCACACTGGCCACGTTATTGTTGGTTTTTCAATCCTCATGTTCATGGACATGTCTGGATTATTCCTCTGTGTGTGTGTGTGTGTGTGTGTGTGTGTGTGTGTGGTTGGGTGTGCACGTGTGTGTGCGTGAGAGAGAGCTCCCATGGGTGCACACACGGGGGAGGGGAGAGTAGAGAGGAGGAGGTTGGGGTAATGATTAACTCTCCTTAGGGGAAAAACGGTCCCTGTTAATGTTTTTTGGATTGAATGAAAGAGTTTTCAGGGCAAGGGCCAAGTAGCGATTAGATCTTTTTCCCTGCAAGTAATTCCCATTCAGGGCCGTGTAAATTGGAATCCTGAGTGGAGGGACTATGAGGCAGCAAACGCTTTGGTCTCTCCCAACCAGCCAGACCCTTTGAATGAGGAATTTTGATGGAGTTTGTGTGGCGGTTTGGGCTTTTAGCTTAAAGGCGGATGTAGTGAGCTTGAAGAAGGCTCGGAAGAGATGATGAAAGGCTTGGAGAATAGAACTTGAATTAAAAGGGTTGAAGGGACTGGAATTGTTCTGCTGAGACCCGCCCCCCTCTCACGTCCTCCCTGGTCACTTCCACTTTGTGTTGCAGCCATACCGAAATGCCTACAACATTTCCCATTACTCCCTACCTTTCTATGGCCTTTGTCGCCATCATGCCCGTGTGTCATGCTGTCCAGTCTGCCCAGAACGCCCCTTCACTAGGAGGCAGCACCTGCTGAGCTCTTCCGTGGAGTCCCCACCGCAGGCCTGTCTTAGCGCCCCTGCCGTGCATAGTCCCTGCCCGTGGGGACTGCAGCCTCGGGGACACTCCGCGATGAACACGGCACCTCGGGCCCTTGGTCAAAGTATGCTCTGCGGCGTTCAGGGGTTCTCCACCGGGCTGATCTTGTCCCAGCAGGGGACATGTGGCAGCATCTGGAGAAATTTTCGATTGTCACAAGTCAGGGCAGGTTGCTCCTGATACGTAGCGAGTAGAGGCCGGGGGTGCTGTTCAACGTCCTACACTCCCGACAAAGAACCAGCCGGCCCGTGATTCGGACGATGCTGAGGTTGAGAAACACCGAGGTCGCTGGAGGCTGGCGAGGGGCATTCTCATGGCCCCTGCAGTTCTGCACCTCTGCGTCCTGCTGCCTCCACCGTGCACTTTCTCGGCCTTTCCCCCTCCGTGAGATGCCCCTCCTCTCTTGCCCTCACAGCGTTCTGCATCCATCCATCCCCGCACTTATCCAACCGTTACCATCGCTTGTTGCCTCATCTGTCTCCCTCTACGGACCGTGAGAACGTGGAACGCGGGAGCTCTGTCTTACTTTTCTTCGTGTTTCTTGCACCCAGACTGGGGTCTGGCACCTAGTAAATGTTTATTAAATGAATGAAGGCTAGTAGCGAATGCTCCGTAGGTGACAGGCTGTCACGTACCTCCTTTTCAGGAGCCATCCACCCTAGCGGATCCTGTAACTCCCTGCTTAATGCCCACCAGTATAACACTTTCCCCTCGGAACGTTTTCTCTTGAATGTCCCATAGTAGCTCAAAGTCAACGTGCCAGTCATAAAATGTATGGTCCTCCCCACACCCGATTTTCTTCCTACGTCCCCTTTGCCTGTGAATGGGCCCTAGAGTTGATCCAATTATTGAAACTAGAAACTTGCGAGTCACATCTTTTCCCTCATCCCCCCTGGATCCCGAAATCACTAAATCCGAAGAACGTGACTCTTCACATTTCTCAGACCCTCCTTCTTCCCTCCATTCTCACTGCCATTGCTGTAACGCCGGCTCCAATCACTTCTGTTCTGGGTGATTGCAAGGGTCTCCTAACTCATCACCGCGCCTCAAGTCTCGCCACACATCCCCTTCAAATTTACACTCGACACTTGCTGCCAGAGTGATGGTCCTAACACACATTCGAGCACATTGTCCTCTCGCTTGAAATCTTTCAAAGGCTTCCTGTGACCTTCAGGATAAAGTCCAAACTTCTTATCACAGTGCACGTGACTTTCATGACCTGGACCCCTGCCTGGCTTTCCAACCTCACCTTCTATCACTTCTTCACACATACCTTTGGCACTGTTTCTCAACTGGGGGTGACTTTGCACCCCAGGGAACATCTGGCAATGTCTGGAGACATTTTTGGTTGTCACAGCCCAGGGGAGGGAGCTGGTGCTGGCGCTGAGTGGGCAGAGTCCAGGGATGCTATTTGCTACACAATCTGCCACGCACAGGACGTGGCCGCTCACCACAAAGAATTATCCCTTTTTCATCTAGCTAACTCCCACGTGCCCTTCAAAACTCGATTTAATCCTTGCCTCTTCTGGGAAGCCTCTCCTGACCTCTCTGTCTAAATCAGATGTCCCTCCTTTGTGCTCCTACGGCCCTTGGCGTCTCCCCCCTCGCGGTACTTATTAGATAACACTGCAATCATTTTATTATCTGCTCCCTGGAGAGACCTCACTCCTTGATGGCAGGGAACACAGTTTATTCGCATTTGCATCCCCTGTACTTGGCACATGGTACGTGTTTCAATAAACATTTCAATACATTGGATGACCGCACGATCTAAATAAAGGACCCGCTCGGATCCAGAAAAGAATAGAAGTTGTCGCCTGTCGTCAGCCTCACCACTGGTCTTTCTTTAGGGAGATGCCTAAAATATTTACTGTGGTGTTGGGCCAGTCAATTGATTAGAAGTTGAGCTAGCAAAGATTCCTTCATTTATCCATCAATATTTTATCGGTTGCCTACCATGTGCCAGACACTGAGCTCGACACCGAGGACATGGCGCTGAATAAGACAGACGTTTGTAAGTTGCCCCAAGGAACTTACAGATCTAGCAGGTTACGCACGTTGGGCTGAAATCTAGTTAGTCTAAGTAGACCACCTTGGGGATCTCAGTTAAGGGTCTGGAAATAAAATGTATTAGAAAGTTAGAGTGCTTCCCAGTCTGATTTGATTTGCTTGCAGCAAATTGACCACCTTGCAAATCCTTGGTGTAACAGGCATGTCCTTCCCCTGAGCAAGACACAGAGCATAAATGCAGCCAGACTATTTCTGGCCCTGACTCTCCAGCCATCGGAAAGACTTTCTGCAAGGAAGAAAGAAGGTTACTGATCTGAATAAGCTACAAAATAAGTGGAGACCACCCACTTCCTTAATTGACTTGGTATAAAGGAAATGAAAGCTCATTACCCATCTTGTCAGTTGCCCCACATCTCTGGTGCGGGGGCAGCAACTGAATAATGAAAGGCTCACTAGTGCAGAAACAGTTAACATTAACTTTCGCACAGTGTGTCAAGCGAGGTTTGGGCCTGTTATCTTTCCTAAGAGTCTCTCAGACTCAACTACAACACTAAGATATCCAAACGCAAAGGAGTAAATCTCTACATTTTTAAGGGGGTCTCACCATACTCAGTCGACTTATTTGAGTAGCTTTGGGCTGAAGGAATACGAGGAAAAGACTTATTTCGACCATGATTGGAAAAATGCTATGGGAAAGGTAAAGTGTTATACTCCAGTAAATGAGGGAATGGGAGGGATAGTACCTTCCAGAGGCCCAAGGAAATTTCCAACTGATATAATCTCAGGGGCTATTTTTTTAAAAATGTTTATTTATTTATTTTGAGAGACAGAGAGAGCGTGGGGGAGGGGCAGAGAGAGAGGAGAGAGAGAATCCCAAGCAGGCTCCCCACTGTCAGCACAGAGCCCGATGCGGGGCTCGAGCTCATGAACCGTGAGATCATGACCTGAGCTGAAATCAAGAGTAGGATGCTCAACTGACTGAGCCACCCAGGCACCCGAATCTCAGGGCTTATTAAGGAGTCTTTGGGCAGCAGAGGAAACCTCCCTCCATTTCATTCGCGTATTATTGAGCACCTACTATGTATCAGGCGCCATGCAGGGTGCTAGAGATACTGTGGTGGGTGAGTGGGGTGCAGACAAAGATCCCTGACCTGATGTAGGTTACATACTACTGGGTAAATATTTGGCAAACAAAGGTAAACTGCTGCTGCTGCTGCTGCTGTGTGTGTGTGTGTGTGTGTGTGTGTGTGTGTGTGTGTGTGTATGCCTGCTGGGCTTGTGTTCAGCCTCTCTTCACCCTATACCCTTCCCCCTCCAGGTCTGGCAAGTAGAGAGGTTGGCTTCCTTTACGGATTCTGTAACTTTGGGGGGAAGTGTACTGGATGGATGTGTTAAATCATTGATGAAACTGCCGTGACCCTTAGGTGCAGTTTGAGTTTTCCCCTAAACACTTACATTGCCTTTCAGGACTTTAAGGCTGTAAACGGAATCATTCTGGTTCTCAGGATCCATAATTAAGCTCCTCTGTTTGCATGTTCAAATCTTGAGGGTGCCCCTTGGGCATTTGGAGAGCATTTAGCACACTCAGCAGCCTCTGCAACAGAAGCCAAAGTGGCAGCAGGAGTGCATTCCATAAAAGCAGCTCTCTTCCCAGAGCCCATAATTAGAATGTGTTAACTACATCCTCTTTGCATCTGGTACACAGCAATTCAAGGGTGACAGAGGCAGAATGGAAATGGGACCCATAAAAATGTTCTGCTATCTGTGAAGGTAAGAAGTTGGTCTTTATTCTCACCTGTCCAGTGGAAGTCTGGTTTTTTTCCTGCCCAAGATTGGGTGCGCTATTCTCAGAGTGAGGCGTTCTATGTAAAGCACATGGTTCCTTGCACATCATAAGAGTTTTAAAAAACGACAGCTATCATCATCATCATCATCATGATGTTAGCATTTCACTGTCTTACAGAGAATGAGGTAGAAGGAAACAGGGTTTCAGGGCTGTGATCTGGTTTTGTTATTAAATAGTCAGGGAGTCTTTGGAAAGCTCACTTAATGTAAAGACTGGGGTGGCTCACGTGGCATGACAAGAAGTGGGATCTTTGGCAGCACGGAATAAAGAGGAGGGGGGAAGTGGAAGGAACCATAAGTGGAGCGGACCGGGGCGAGGGAGGAAAGAATCCAGTCGCACAGTGTCACTGGATGCCCAGATCTGCTCTTCACCCTGCTCTGTGCGACGGGAGACCGACCC
The DNA here is from genome assembly GCF_023721935.1 of Panthera uncia. NCBI lineage: Eukaryota > Metazoa > Chordata > Mammalia > Carnivora > Felidae > Panthera > Panthera uncia. The sequence continues at coordinate 106,166,874 of NC_064817.1, read as the reverse complement.
AACTGATTGCATTCGCGGACTCTCTCGCCTCCTGACTTCTGGTTGTGTTTGGCACCGGTTGGAGATTGGAGGGTGGGAGGAGAGTGAAGCTGGAGCATTTATTCCCCAGGCTCTCTCCTGATGGGCCAAGGACTGGCAGTGGCTACCTCTCTCTACTGAAGGCCGCAGCTTCTATATCTGCACACTGTTCCCTCTCCTTGGCCCTTTAGACCTAGGTGGGTAACGGCTCCCTGCTGTTACTATCTCCCAGGTATGACCCCACCTCTTGTGAGGTTCCCACTCTCCACCTGCACCTTTGTCAATAGCTCCTTTATGAAATGCTCTGGATTACTCACTTTGAAGGTGCCGTTTCCTGCCCAGACCTTGACTGATAATCCCGGGTAGCATAAGACGTCCCTCCTTTTTGTCCCTCAAGCCCCTAGCACAGTGCTCGGCACATGGTAGGCACCCAGTAGAGACTAGTTAAATGAATAAATTAATGAACTATGGTGAGGACAGCTGGGGGGTCCAAAGGAAATAGGTAATTCAGGGATAAACGTGGTCATCAGGAGTTCAAGGAGGGACAATCTGGTAAGCGGAGCAGCCCTAGGGCAGGGGGTAGGATTTAGAAAGAGCGGGATACAGCTTTCAGAAAGCTGGAAGAAATTAAGCAAGGATAGTGTCTAAGACCCTAGTCTTTGACCAAGGTTCAAGGCAGGGCCCAAATATGGGTATTTAAGGACAGAAAATGCAGCAATGCAGAGTTGGACTTAATCACTGGGGTTTTGGCAGGAGAGAGCGTCCTGACTGATCACTTGAAGTCTGGGATCTATTGAGCAGGGGTGAAGGAGTCTAATTCACTAGGCTGGCATAGCTTGAGGACTCTTAACTGTTCTTTCATGTGGAATAGTTATTGAGGCCCTTGTTCTGATTTTGACACTTAGCAAACAATCTTCAGGACTTAACTCAGTTTCCATCGTTTTCCTTTTTGGGGAGAGAAGGCACACAGTAGCGAACAGTTCACGTTTTCACTGTAAAATAATGAGTGACTCTGTGTGTAGGGGTTGAGAACACGGGCTTTACAAATCAGACAGACTTTTATAAGAATCTTCACTTGACCAGCTTGGGCAAGTCAGAATCTTCCTGAGTCTCTGATTATTTATTTTAAAAATGAAGGCGGTGGGGTGCCCGGGTGGCTCAGTCGGTCGGGTGTCTGACCCTTGATTTCAGCTCAGGCCATTCATGAGTTCAAGCCCCAGGTGGGGCTATGTGCTGACAGTGAGAGCCTGCTTGGGATTTTCTCTCTCTGCTCCTCCCCTGCTCTCTCTACCTCTCTCTCAAAATAAACTTTAAAAAATGAAAAATATTTAAAACATTTTTTAATCTTTATTTATTTTTGAGAGAGAGAGAGAGCGCGAGCAGGGGAGGTGCAGAGAGAGAGAGAGAGAGAGAGAGAGAGAGAGAGGGAGACACAGAATCCGAAGAAGGCTCCAGGCTCTGAGCTGTCAGCAGAGTCTGACACGGGACTCGAACCCACAAAACGCAAGTTTATGACCTGAGCCGAAGTCGGACGCCTAACCAACTGAGCCACCCAGGCGCCCCCAAAATGAAGAATATTCTTAAAAAATTAAAAAATGAAAATAAATAAACATGGCGGTGGTGGTGTAGTGGCTTTCTCACAGTATTGCTGTGGGTGTTAAATGAGATAATTCACGTCAAGCACAACATTTCTTGGCATATAGTAAATACATGGTGAGTCAAAGTTAGCTTATATCTATATTAGTATTTATCTTTCTGGTGCATCACGAGTCAATCTCTTGGAGTCCGATCAGCCCCAGAGCAAGCAGCACATAAAGTTAAGTTTCGGAACCTGCAAAACTGCGGAGACCCACGACCTACGGCCACATCTTCATGATGTTACTGCCGCCCTTCCCTATCATATTCCTATGCCAATCACTAGCAATGGCCGGCAGGGAACAGTCATCTCTCCTCTGGGTTTCCCCAGCTTTTGGGCTGTGCTTCCGCCCTGGTGCTTAGCACTTTGTACACGTCTGTTTCCCTGACCTGGCAGTGAGTTGTGTGAGGGCAGGGCTAGGCACAAGAGTAGCGGCACAGATATACTTAGCCTCTTCTGAAGAGTAGATTGGACACTTCATTCAGGATGTGAGGGCACCTGCCTCTTTCCTCTTGCTCTAATCCCTATTCCTTCCATTCCCGGACACCTGCCTTTTGCTCCGAACAAGTGTTGGAAAGCAAATATGGCAGAAATAAATACCATTCAAGCAGTGCCTACACTGCGGGGAGCCCGTAAAAGGAGAAGGCCCCTCTAAACTGGAGATCTGTTTATTTTGCAATTAACAAAAGGTCAGGAGGCCTGGCATAGAGTCCGAGTGTTTCTCTGCTGTGTTAGCAAGAAATGTGGGGTTGGGAAGTTATTGCCGGGGATTTGGAATTTTTATTATGAATTCCAGGAAGCCAAAGTTCTCTGGGTAATATGTGAATCACAGCAAAGTATTCTTCCATCCTTTGACCCCAACTTAGCTCCTTTTTGGTGATATAACAAGGTCAGTAGGTCATGGGAGCTCTGTTGGGTTACCTTAAAATGACCCCTTTTGAGGATGTAACAGATTATTAATCAGGAGCCATATCAAGGAGCTATGGCTAGGGAGGAGCAAGCTTTCAACCTTTGATTTAGGAGCTGGGAATTTACAGTTCTCTTTCTTCTGCAGGGCCCTAAATTGGCTTGACATAACTCTAACAGGCACATGTATGGAGCTGGTGCCCTCTTCACCACAGGGCATTATGGGATATCATCCATTAAAAAAAACATATTGAGCACCTACTACGTGCCAGGTATTGAGCTAGGGTGATGGACACACACAGAAGAATATGACGTTGTCCTTAAATTACTTAAAGGCTAATGAGGATACAGACATGGAAACAGAAATGCAGTAAGCCGTTATGGGCGACATGACATGAGCATGTACCAGGGCAGAGTGAGGCCCAAAGCAAAGGGTGACCCGTATTATAGCCGGAGAAAGAGCCAGGGACAGGAAGGACTTCACAGAGGAGGTAGTGGATTTCAATTGCACGAATAAAAGGAATCCTTTAAGTAAGAACAGCGCGTCCCTCAGATTCTGCTGCTTTGGCCCCAGCATCATTGATCCTGCATTTACTTCAGCCCTCTTCTATTGGCTTGTATCTACTTGTACTTTGAAAATTGGTTTTGAAGTCTTAATTGTAAGATTGTGCATCTCAAATTCATTGACTTTGCCTTTGAAGCTAAAATGCTTATGCTTTGCTATGCCTTGGTTAATGCGTATATTTGGTTGCTTAACAATAGAGCATTTCTGTACTACATGTGTCATCTCAGACCGGAAACGTCTTGGAAGGGGAATCCCTTTGTTGTTATAAGCTGCCTGCCTCGTATGTAAGCTTTTCAAGCTCGTTCCACGAGGTGCAGGCTGGGAGGTGAGGGATGATACAGTATCTGGGCTACAAAGCCGGCTTCAGAATCCCTTCCCCCTCAGCACCAAACTGCCTCAGACGGTCAGTCGCGTTTCTTCCCTGATACCGGCCGGGAAGCTCACATCACCACAGCCTTGACCCTCCCTTTCTGTTGCTGAGAACCAGAACCAGAGCGGCACCTCCGTTCCTCTTTTATTCCTGTGGCTCCCCAAATGCTTTCCCACCAGCAAGTCACAACTCCTGTGATACAGGAAGCAGACGCAACAACCAATCGACATATGCATAGGAAACCGAAGACCTATTTGAAGCTCCTGAACCCAGTTCTGTGTCTTCCTGGGAAACGCCAGCTACTGCATACGGTCTGGGACCTTGGTGTGATGAGCTCCCACGGGCTTTAGAGCTGAAGTGCTCCTTAGCTGATTAAAAAAAAAAAAAAAGCTAAATATACATTTATATTTCTAAATGTATAAGTTATAAATGTATAAACAAGTCCCTGAAATTAGCTTGGGGCTAACATTTTTTTTTTTTTTTTGGACCATGTGGTTTATAGCTTGCTGATCTTGGAAAACACCATTCAAAACTAGCACATCACAGGTATTACAAGCCGAAGGGATGTTTTGAACAGAGTGATTGGCCAGAGCCTCTTCTATAATACCTCCAAGTTATCACATTGAGGAGCGTGTGTCCTGTCCATTTACAAACAAATGAAATGTAATTTAATTTGGCATTAGCTTAATAATGACTTTCATGGAACTGAAAGAGAGTCAGTCTAGGAAAAACAAAGCTGTTTGGCACTAGGCAAGAAAGCCAGGGCCCATTCTGGTTACAATGCAACTTGCTAACGGGAGGAACCAAGGTAAATAAGACGTTGGGAGAAATTGTCACCTATGATCCTAATAGTGAGATGTCAAACAGTGTGTCTCAAATTAAGAGAGGGAGAGAGAGAGAGAGAGAGAGAGAGAGAGAGAGAGAGAGAAATCCCCTCTTTTTCTTTACTATTTGCAAATGACTTGAAAAATCTGCCTTAGCAAAATCTCATCTATTTGGACTAATGGGGGTGGGGGCAGGCAGACCAATCTGAATTAGTGACAGGTTGGAATTCTGGAATGTTTTAAAACATACCCTTTTATGAGCTGAAGTCTATGTGTACAATAACTCAAACTAACTACTCACGGTGGTTCCCAAGAGAGATCCTCAGAGACTTGCTTTCGTGAATAGATAAGACCCATTTGTTATTAGCCGGTTCCATTGACTCATAAACAATGTGCTGAAGTCCTTAAAAACAATTTGTTCCTTTAAGGAGATGAAAACGCATTTGTGATGTGGTTTAAAGGATCCTGCCCAGCAGACTCTTTCTTCATGGCAAGTGCAGAGATCTCTCTCTAGAATCTCCTACACACAGTTGGCGGGGCCTGAGAGACTGAGGCGTGGCTGTCCTGGCGGGGCCAAGGAGGTTCACCCGGTTGTCTCTGTTACGAGACCCATAGAATATGGAGCTGGAGAAACACCCCCATCCCCACCGCAGCCTCCGCCGGAGTAGCTCTGGCATCAGGAATGGAGGTCGCTACCTCCGGAGGCTGGCCAGGGCCAATGTGTGAAAATGGGTTTCCTTTGCTCTTGATTACCTGAGGGGGGAACAGCCCCTGTAAACCTGTCTGCCTGTGGACTTGTCACATCAGTATCTTTGGCGTCCCCAGTCTCATGCACTTGGGTGTGAAAATGGGAAGTTGACTTTGGTTGCCCACCCATCACCTTGCTTCCCCCACTTCTTCCCCTCTCGTCCTGGAGCCCTGTAATATAAAACAGGAAGCAAACTGCTAGCTCAAAACCATTCTTGTCCCTTCCTGGGATATTTGCCTACTTGTAAGGAATTGTGGAAGATCCTAATGCTTCAAGATTCGAAAGAAAGGACTATAGGTTTGCGACGTATGACAGGCAACGGCGTTGGCATACTTTTGAGAAGTGGTTCAGCCCACCCTCCTTCCATCCCCAAACACACTCACCTTTGCTCTGTTAGGTAATGTAAATACCCAGCTGCCTCTCCGTATCTGGGTCGAATGTTTGTGTTCTCTTGTCCCTATGGCCTTGACACGCCCGGCCACATCATGAAGGGTCTGTGTCACAATGTAAACTCCAGCAAAGTGTTTGTGTTTGTTCATCTTTGCACAATTCTCACAGAAGAGTGTTTAATGAGCGTTTGAGACAATTTTTTAATTGGGGTAAAATACACATATCGTGAAGTTTACCTTCATAACCATTTTGAAGTGTGTAGGTCATTAGTGTTAGGCATATTCACGTTGCCGTGCAACAGACCTCTAGGACTTTTTCATCTCACAAAGCTGAAACTCTGTGCCCATTATATAGTAACTCCATTCCTCCCTCCTCCCAGGCCCCCACAACCGGCCATTCCACTTTCCATCTGTATGAATTTCACTACCCTAGACAGCTCGTTTAAGTGGAACCCTACCGTATTGGTCTTTTGGTGGCCAGCTTATTTCACTTAGCATGGCGTCTTCAAGCTTTGTCCATGTTGTGGCGTGTGTCAGAATTTCTGTCCTTTTAAAGACTGAATAATATTCCATTTGCCTGCATATACCACATTTTGTTCGTCCATTCATCCATCCACGGACACCTGGGTTGTTTCCAACTTTCGGCTACTGTGAAAAATGCTGTTGTGAACATTGGCGTACAAATATCTGTTCAAGTTTCTGCCTTCAATGCTGGGCATATATCTAGGAATGGAATTGCTGGATCATATGGTATTTCTAGTTTTAGTTTTTTGAGGATACTAAATGTTTTTTAATGAGACCGGGGGGGGGGGAGAAGCATAAATTAGGTGCATTATTACATTCGAGTCTCTCTTTTCACCATACATCTGTTGAGTAGTTCTCATGTCCTCGGTGCTGGGTCTGTTATAACTTAGAACTTTATGGTTGCTTCCTTTCTGTCACTATAATGTAATCTCCATAAAAGTGGGGATTTCTGTCTGTTGTCTTCTTGACTGGTAAATGCCCAGAACCTAGCACAGTACCTGGTATTCATTCGTTCACCTGTTCAGCAAATACTATTGAGTATCTAATATGTAGCAGGTATAAAATGCTCATGACAGCGATCATGAGCAGTGAAGATTATAAGAAAGTGAAGAAAGCAGTGTTTCCTGTCTACTTGGCTAAGGGGCAGAGTGGATGAAAGGAGGCAACATGGTCTTTCTCAATCCCTTTGTGCCCTATCAGCAAACATTGGCAATCTCCTACTTACAAAAGGAGACGTGGGGTGAGTTTAGGACTCAGAGAGAGCAGCTCAGCTAGAAATGAAGATCCGTGGAGACAGAAGCCTTTTCCAGGTAGTCCTGGACAGACAGCCACCCATTTATAATACTGAAGCCATGTTGAATGAGGAGGAGAGCCGAGCAACTCTTATCTTAGCAGGACAGTCAACTCTTGGCCGAAAAGAATTTTGTTGTTGTTGTCTTTTCACTTTTGCCTCAAACAGGAGTGAAAACCACTATTGCCCAAGCAGTACCTTCAAAATAGGACACATGAGAAATCAACCTACGTGTTACCTGGTAGTCAATCCTAGTTAGTTGAACCAGGTTGATTCTTGAACAACATGGGTTTGGGAAGCATGGGTCTACTCATGTATGAATTTTTTTTCAAAAAATACAGCACAGGGGGCACCTGGGGGGCTCCGTCAGTTAAGCGTCAACCTCTTGATTTCGGCTCCAGTCATGATCTCATGGTTTGTGGGTTCAAGCCCCGCATTGGGCTTTGTGCTGTCAGTGCAGAGCCTGCTTGGGATTCTCTCTCTTTCCCTCTCTCTCTCTCTCTCTCTCTGCCCCTTCCCCACTAGCTCTCTCTCTCGCTCTCAAAATAAATAAACTTCAAAAGAGATTTAAAAAATAAATACATCACAGTACTGTAAATGTAGTTTCTCTTCCGTATGATTTTTAAAAGTTTATTTGTTTTTGAGAGAAAGGGAGGGAAAGAGAGAGGGAGCTGGTGAGGGGCAGAGACAGAGGAGGAGCGAGAATCCCAAGCAGACTCCCCACTGTCAGCAGAGAGTCCAACATGGGGCTCAATCTCAGAAACCGTGAGATCATGACCTGAGCCAAAATCAAGAGTTGGAGGTTTAACCAGCTGAGCCACCCAGGTACCCCTCTTCCACATGATTTTTTTGAAAGTAATCTCTACACCCAATGTGGGATTTGAACTCACAACGCTGAGCTCAAGAGTCACAGGCTCCACTGACTGAGCCAGCCAGGCACCCCATCTTATGATTTCGTTAATAACATTTTTTTCTTTGCTTTCTTGTAAGAGTACAGTATATAATACAGAGAGCATACAAACTATGTTTTAACCAACTGTTCACGTTATCAGTAAGGCTTCTGGTCCACAGTAGTTAAACGTTTGGGAAGTCAAAAGTTATATGTGGATTTTCTACTGCACAGGGTTCCATCACCCCTAACCCCCTGTGCTGTTCAAGGGTCAATTATGTTTACAGAATATTCTTAGGGCTCTCTGGGGTTCACAAAATGGTGCATTCATTTAACAATGCTCCTTACAGTCCCCTCCTCTAAAGTAGCATGACAGATACTGCTGGAAAAGTTGAGCTGTCAGGGAAATGTCTAGGGTTCCTCACGGTTAAGCCCTCACAGGCATTTTGCGGTTCCCTGCTGACTCCAGATCGGCCACATTTCTTCTCTCTGCAGTGAGCCGCAGACATTTTCCTTGTCTATCTTCCTACTTTGGAAACTACTGCCACTTCCGTTTTGTAGGGTCCTTTTCGCCTCCATCTGGCTTTGGGGGCAGGGTTAATTTCCCTAGCTATCCTCTTCTTGTCAACCCAAATGGCATTGATGCCGCAAGTGAATAACAAAGTCGCAACTATGGAGAACAGTGGATAAAAACTCGAGACATTTTTACAAAGTTCTTGGAATCGATGTCCCTGCTTCTTTCCTTGAAGGTCCCCAGGAGCCCCAGTGGTCTCCTATTTTCTTTTATCTGTGAGGGTGGCGCTCCTTACTGCTTATAGGATAAGACTACACTAATTAGCCTAGCATTCAAGGCCCTCTCTAAGCAGACTAAGGTCTACCGCTCATTATTATCTTTCACTTGCCTTCCAGTCTACACAAACTGTCTGCTCTGGGCAAACGGTCTCCTAATTGTTTCCCCCTCAAATAGTTGAAACTATTTTCATTCCTGTTTCCTGGTCTTTGTCCACATTAATTCCCCCAGGCTCTCTGCTACCCTTTCTTCGGGGCTTGGAGTCTTACCTTTTGTGAGTACCCGGGCCCTTGGGGGAGAATTGCACCCTCCCTGGAATTTCAGGAATCCTTCTAGTCTGCGCCCTTCTCTGGATGTCACACACACACACGGGTGTACACGTGCGTGCGTGCGTGCACGTGTGCCTGGAGGCAAGCCCTTCTTTATTTCTCTGGGGTTAACACAGTGCCCTGCACTGAGTAGGTAGTCCATAAACTTTAGTTTTAATGAGAACGCATGTTCTCGAAGCCTATCCTTTCTCTCCTTAGGCAGCGTTTACTAACGCAAATGAAGTGCTGCTGAGACTTGCTCACATTTTGAAAAAAGATGAGGACAGTAATGACTCAGTGGCCAGATCTTCTGGCAGAGAATTCATCTTGAAAATACTCGTACTATCCTAGCAACATGCATGTAACGAGGGGAGACAGCCGAACCAATCTCCCGATAGAGCAGGAGAGATTTTAGCTTTTTTGTAGGCCAAGACTTCCCTCCCTCCTCCCTGCCTCCCTTCCTCCCTCCCTTCCTTCCTTCCTTCCTTCTTTCCTTCCTTTCTTTTCCTTTTCTTTCTTTCTTTCTTTCTTTTCTTTCTTTCTTTCTTTTTCTTTCTTTCTTTCTTTCTCTCTTTTTTATTGCCACGGTGATTAAACACTGGAATGAGCTACAGAGGTAGGTTATTGAGGAAATTTGGAGGGGTGGACAATTTATTCATTCATTCAAAGGAAAACCGGGAGGCAAAATAAAGGAAGGGGGGGAAAAGTTTAAGTATGAGGGATTTGGCATTTATCCATGGAAAACAGAGGAAGGCGGATAAAATCTTTTTTTTTTTTTTTTTTTTTTTTTGGACTTTTGGGTCTCTCGACTCTGTATAGCTTCCCCAGCAGGATGAAGGGCAGTGTGGAGGGTGGGGCTGTTTCTTCACAGTGTTGTGGAGGCAGCAAGCGGGCCAATAAAATAAAAAAGGCTGCAGATGTTTTTCTCCTCAAGAAGGGGTTGGAACGGTTACTGAGTAACTGTTGGTTAATGTCGATATGCTTTCGCTCACAAAAAGATACCGAGCGGCTGCAAACTTTAGCTCTGAGATACCTTACTTACCCAAACGAGTGCTGGGGGTGAGGTGTGCAGCAGGAACTGGACAGAGCCTCACTGCAGCAGCAAGACCGGAAGCAAAAGAATAAAAAGTAGTAGAAAAAGCCACCAAAGGAGAAAGGAGAGAACAAAGTGCAAATGTCAGAGGGATGCTCATTACATAGAAAGCAAGTTTGAGGGGCGCCTGGGTGGCTCAGTTGGTTGCGTGTCCAGCTCTTGGTTTTGGCTCAGATCACGATCTCACTGTTCGTGGGTACAAGCCTCAGGTCAGGCCCTGTGCTGACGGAGCAGAGCCTGCTTGGAATTCTCTCTCTCCCTCTCTCTTTGCCCCTCCCCCATGTGATCGTGTGCGCGCGCGCGCACGCGCTCTCTCTCTTTCAAAATAAACAGACTTAAAAACAAGAAAGCAAGTTTGGAGGTTTGTGATTAGATTCTTAAAGAAAAGTATAGACAACATCGTGTGTATTGTAGAAAAAGCCAATGATGGGGGCACCTGGGTGGCTCAGTGGGTTAAGGGGCCAACTTGGGCTCAGGTTAGGTTCGAGCCCCGCCTCCTGCTCTGTGCTGACAGCTCAGAGCCTGGAGCCTGCTTCAGATTTTGTGTCTGCCTCTCTCTCTGCCCCTACCCCGCTCTCACTCTGTCGCTCTCTCGCTCTCTGAAAAATTAATAAAACATAAAGAAAAGAAAAAGCCAATGATCAAATCCAGTGTCTTCAGTCCTGGAAACATCTCATCTCAGAATGCTCATTTATAAATAACTTTAGGGGTCTAAAGAGTAGGAATCTGTATTTGTACTAAGTGCTTCTGCTGATTCTCAAGCAAGTCTGAGAAGCTCTGTCCTGTGATGTAGTAGGAGTTACCGTGCAGTGTGAAAACAGCAACAAATGATTTCACTTGAAAGACAAATCGTACAAAAGAAAGAAGGAGAAAAGGGGTATTTGACTGGGGTGTATTTTTTTTTTCTTGCTAGCTCCCAAAACGATTTAAGGCATTTATATTTATATACTTGTATATAATATTTATAATATTGAATCGCCAAATCACTTACTGTCACCTTGGTACTATGGAGGTATTTTCTCACTTAACGCTCACAACAACCCCCATGATGTAAGAACTGCTATTGTTATCCCCCTTTTACAAATGAGGAAACTGAGGCTCAGGGACGTTAAACTAGGGAGGGGGAGGGCTGGGATCCAGAGGTCGGAATTTGCTGCTGCTCTTAATAGTGTCAGTAAACTGCTTACAGACATCAAAACAAACCAACCCCAAAGCCCAGAAGCAGCAACAAAAAACACAACAGGGTGAAGAAGTTTGGGCAGAGAGAAAATAAGGGAAGGAGACCGGGTGAAGAACTGGGATTGGGTCCTGTTCATTGATTACAACTTTGGCTGGGAGCTTTCTAACAGCCAAAGGAAAAAAGGAAACTTGTCTTGATTCAGAGGATCTGCAAGATAAAAGCAAAGCTGCTTTCTTAGGAGACACATAACGGTTTCTGGGAGAATTTCCCGAGACAAATATCTCCTGCGGATCCTCAAAAAGGGGAGACATGCTTCCATCGAAAGGATTTTTTCCCCCAAGGGGAAAGGAAATTTTATCATTGTTTTGATTTTTTTAAAACTTGGGAGAGCAAATGTTTCAGCAAGGAAATCATTTAACTATGGATTATAATATTCTTCCCCTGTAAATATGTTTTACGGTTCACATTTTTTCGAATAAAAGAAAACATCACGTGTGGAGTTTTTGTCCTCGGAGATCTTAAAAGAAAGGGTGGCCATTCCTCTGGGTTAGATGCCTGAAGGCAAGGACTGGCTTAATGGGGCCCCTTCCAAGTTGGGGGCTGGGATTCTATATTTCTTCTGTAGCTGTGCAAACACTTCTACCTGGGGCAGCTTAGCCAGTCTTAAACCTAAAGACTCAGCCACAGAGATGGCCATGAATGCTTCCATTGTGAGGATCCTTCCTGATAAAATAAATGTTTAAAACACACACACATACACGCACTAAAACAAAACCTCCACAACGTCAGGGATTAAGACACACCCAAGCAAGACATTTGCAGCAACAAAAGTTTCGCTTAGTAAATGCTTGTCACTGGGGATGGAGAGTCGGCACTTAGGCACCACTCACTTAACTCTGAGCGTTTGCTGAAGTCCTTTGTGTCTTAGATGTCAAAGAAATCTTTTCTAAGGGAGCCATCAGCACCACCTCAGGGGTGATGTTTTAAGCCTAATGTGAAAAAGAGAGCTTCTCTAAAACTTCTTATATGATTAACACGGTTCATTGCCCTTTATGACAAAGCATGGGGAGTGCAAATAAAATTCTCTTCAGGAGGAGACCTTCCACCCCCCCCCCCACTCCTTTTTGTTCTTAAATCATTTCTTAGCAATGTAACACAGGAAAAGAACTTTCACATTTCAGGGGGTGAAAAGCTCCGGGAGATGTAGCTGTGCCGTTTCAACTGACCCAACTCATTCCCGATCGGGTCAGATGGCTCCAAGGAGGCCTCCCTGCGGTCCGTAGCCAGGGCCGAAACTCGTGGAAAGCGCGAGAATCGAGTTAACATCTTGGTGTGTGTTAGGAAACGTTATGTGGAAGAAGCTAACACGAGCACATTTGCTTGGAGTCTCTGTTTCAATCTCTGGCCTTCTGGCCCGCACGGCACATCCAGGAAGCAGGTACACAGGAGGTTTCTCGAAAAAAAAAAAAAAAATAGGAATGAGGTGCTTGCCGCTAGAAAGAGGGGGTCACGTGAGAGATTTCATCTCTGCAGCAGAAGGCATCACCCTCTGCAGTGCTTGATGGACTGTTACTCTAACAGGTTTTCCCTTTATAAACAGAGTCCAGCCGCTTTGGCCTTATCTACTTGATTCTAAAATAGCTCGTCAGTTTAATAGCATTCAGGTTGTTTATGCACACACGAGGCCCTCTGGAAAAAAAAAAAACCCTTTTCATGTCGCCAAACAGGCATTTTGAAATCAACTAATTGGATGGTTGTCTGAATTCAACTCGTTGTTTTAAAAATAACCAGTTGTTGCACTGAATTACATTTTTTTACCCCCAAGCCAATTGGTGTGTGTAGACAGAGTTTGAGTCAATCCAGATGGCTGGCTGCAGTTTTGACTTGAACTGACTGGCTGTTTTGTGGTCAGATATATACAGCTCTTGATAGCCACTGGGGAAATGGAGTGGAAGGGAAGGAAGGTGTAGGAAAGTTAGGAGAAATTATATCAACAAAAGTTTCCATCCCGAGTGCCGTGGATTCAGACGTTTTCTGCAGTCAGCCCTCGACACGCACGCACGCACATGCACGCGCGCGCGCACACACACGCACGCACGCACGCACACATAGCTAAGAAAACAGAAATAAAGTAATAACATCCCTCCCAGCTGGCTCTGCTCACGGCTGTGGGTCTTTCTTTCTTTCTCTCCACGAATTTCTTCACTGCCTGGGTGGCCTGTGGAGGGATTCTGGCAAGTCAGCTCCATAGGTTGAAATGCCTCTGAGGCTAACTTTTCCTTCCTGTGGGGAGCTCTCCTTTGAGGGACTCTGTGCTCTTCTCAGTCTGTGAAGGCACGGCAGGAAAAAGTAGGGCTTCGCTGAGACCCGTACCCCCTAATTCCAGGCACGAGGCCTGACTCTGACCCGTGGAACCACTTTTCCTCAGGGAAGCTGTGAATTTCCTGTAATGGATGTAAGCGGTTCTCCCGGCCCAGGCGTTACCACTACATCTCCAGAAATTCTGAGTTTCGTATCATCGATGGTCTCCATAATTAGCTGTCAAATTCCACTGGCCTGAGGAAGTGCGATTCAGATGCTTTCAATTCAAAGGCTACTTTATTCGGACTTCTCATTTTGATTTCTTCATTGACCTTCATGATAACAGGACAAAGGTAGATCAGAGACAGACTTTGCCTGAACCACTTCAGGTTTGTCACGCACGAGGAGGAAAAGGTTCTCCAAACATTTCAAATCGAACTGCAGGGTGATTTCCAAGGCGTCTTCCACTCCCCCCCCCCCCCCCCCCCCCCCCCCCCGCCCCGCAAATTCCGAGTGAATGATGACACAAACTCACTTTTCTACTGCCAACGTTGTACCTTTTCTGTCTGGTGCATAGGTCATTGTTTGTAGTAAAGCAAAGAGCACAAGGAATGTTCTGAAACCCGGCTCTGCCTGTGTCGTCCCCGACTTTTCTCTCTCATCTAGCAAATCCTAAATTGGCATGTTTTTCATAACATGCCATTTTTCATGCCTGGCTCTTGAAGGTGAGTATTTATTCCCCTGAGCCTTTCAAAGACATCTGGATAACATTCAAAAGTTTTTGCCTATGACATTTAGGTTTTAAACCACTGCCACATGGCTTGTTGGGATTATTTTTTTTTATTTTTTAGAAATGGACGAATATGACTTGGGTTAAGGTCCTGTCTCCGTGGCCGACCTGCTGTGTGATCTTGGGATCATCACTTCATGTCTTTGAACTTCAGGGTTTTTCTCACCAGTGTTATGGGGGCAATCGTACTTGCATGTCTGGTCTGCCTCATGGGCTGTGGGGAAGAACAATCCGGATAAGGTATGGCGGGGGGGGGGAGTAGCCCTTTGTGAAAAGCATGAAGTCTAAAACAAACGTAAGAGATTTGGAAAGGAGACCACCGAAACTTGACTGGGATGATGGGCCAGTCCTGGAAACTGGAAGCTTCCTTCTCAGATCCAGGGGTGTGTGGTCCAGCCCCCAAATCGCACTACGTGTCACCATTACTTTAATCCCTGTTTCTTGGATTGAAACATCCTGAGAGATCAAATTCTAAGGACAGAAAATGGTACGAGTGGATATATTGCCTCGGTTTGAAGAGTCCATAATAAGATTGGTACAGGGGCCAGGAAACTTGGCAGGCTTAAAATTCTGTTAATATCAGTGACACTGTGAGTGTGTTAAGGGAACATCACTAATAGTGCAAGTTCTGTTAGCTGCAAAACGGAAGTGAGAAAGATCTCCCTGGATTTCAGAATCGTGGCTGCTTCAGGTGTGAACACAACTGCTCAGAGGAAGATCCTCCGTTGATCTGCTCATCTCAGAGTCAAGAACTAAACCGTATCTGTTGAGAGTGTAGTAGACAAAGGGACGAGAGGCAAATCCATTCTTCATTCTTTGGTTTTTCTCGTTAACTGTCTCAGGGTTTCCCATCCTTGAGTGGTGTAGGGGCATTTGATAAACCCCAGATGGTTCAGAAGCACACAGAATCCTGCTTTATATTATCATCGTGTCTAGCGGCTGGCATGTGATTAAATGACCTTTTTGCCGTAGGAGCAGTTGCACCGGGGAAGAGGAACTTTCCCTTCCATATGTGGGATGAATGTTTTCCCTCTCCATATAGACTATCAGCCGAGAGCCTGGCACTGTTTCTAGTCGTCAAGAAATCATTGGCCTTTTTCCTCTGAAGAAGAGTCAATTCGTTGCCTAGTATCTGGCAGCAAAAAAGAAAAGTAAATACAGCTTGATATTTCTGTACAGCAGTAAATTAGAAATGGTATGAGTAGTTGTGAATATGACCATGAAGTTTAAAACCGGGGTAGATCTGGCTGCAAGCTCAAGTTTGAAAGCTTTTTTTCAGGAGTGAATTTGAGCTCCTGTAGTTACATCCAGGAAATACGAGCCATTACTAAGGCTGGGAATTGAGGGTAAGGCCAAAAAAAAAAAAAGGGGGTCTGGAAATGTAATTGTAATTGGGGAGGCCGAACGACAGAGGTTAAGCCCTGGGAAATGGAAAGGCAAATCGGTGTCTGAGAATTCCTGGGCCTGTGGCAGTTGACTTGCTGGAGCCTGGCCATCACTGAGCACTGCTAGGCTCTCATACCCTCCACATGGACCTGTTTTAAGGGAGGCTGCAGGAGGGTTGAGCCGGAGCCAACACTGGGTAGTTAAAGGAGACCCTCTGAGAGCACATGTCCCCCTCAAACTTTCAAATCCTGCAAAATCTTGATAATCCGCCCCCCCCCCCCCAAAGCTGGCGTTGTGGCAAACCTGGCGATGACCTCACAACTAGAAATGCAAGACCTCAGTCATGCCTGGTGACTCTAGTGGTTAAAGAGAGACCTGGATAAGGACCGTGAGGGCAAGACTTTCCCCCCTAATCGCTGTATCAACAATGCTTGGAACATAGCGACTGTTAAATAAATGCGGGTCATAAAAAATAAGGTAATGTGTATTAAAAACAAAAGCCAAACAGAAAACCTGGCTTTGAGGGCCTTTACAAGAAATAGTCTTAAAGTTCGTAGGATAATGTGAATACCTACAATGTGCCAGATGCTTCACCTATATTATCTAATCCTCTCAAAGACCCTGCAAGGTTATGTTTTTCCTAGCATGCAGAGAAGCTGAAAGAATATTTGTATTATCACATGAATTTATGTACCCATTAATTCGTCAACCAAGGTTACATTTTTAAACCTTATTTTGTAAGTGAAGGCTCAGCCAGGTAGGGCAGCTGGCCTAAGGTCACCCAGCTAGTAAGTTAACAAAGCTGGAATTTGGACTCAGGACTGTGTGACTCCAGGACCTACATTCATTCCATCACACCGCGGGGACCCTTGTGAACGCGGTGTTGCGACATAAGTTAAAGCAAGTAAACTAAAGAGTGGGTTGAACCTGACCGGACGGCTGAAGTTACTAGTTACTGATACTGAAAGCAAGGGAACAGCCTAGGAAGGGTCTTACGTTCCCGAGTCACAATTTGTAGAAAGCACATTAACGCAGGAGGGCCTGGATTGATACATTCTGTGTAGTACATTAAAGGGGAAGGGACAAATCTTGACAGGGCCTTTTTGTTGCGGTTGTTTTTAAGAAAGCGAGTTTCGCGATGTGTCACAGGCCCAGTACAGATTCAGCCCGATGTTTCGCCATTTCTGTACATTCACAACATGGTACGAAAAGTAAACACGATAAAACAGAGCAGCAAGAATAGATCAGATTAGATCTCCTGTACTTTGTTTAATAAGGCAGGGAAACATGCAATACATTTCAGAGAGACTTCCACAGAAAGGACTGACACAGGGAAAAACCAGTAATGTGCCCTCCAGAAGCTGACTACCGTCATTTCCAGACAATCTAGTGACTTGGTAGGCCCCCACGCAGCAAGATTTAGATAAACATTGTCTCTTACCGTTTAGTGCTTTACAATCTTAAAGAGTCAACATCAAAGCCTCAGTTACTTAAAGATTTTAATGACTTAATTCTAAAAATCTCTGAGACTTCTGGAGATAAAGAAAAGACGATAGAAGTATGTCTGTTTACATCTCCACCCTTGTAAATATTGCTTACAACAAGCATTCCTGGCTGCTCGTTAGGAGAAAAATTAGATGCTAAATGTTGTACACAGCACTGTTCTAAGATCGGGGCACAGAAGTCTAAGATTCCTTCCTTCAAGGAGTTCACAGTCACAGAAGCGCAGACTGTCAGAGCTAGAAGGAACCTTAGAGAGCGTACGGACCGCCTTCCTCAATTTCAAGTTGAGGGGGCTGTGTGGCTCAGAGAGGGTAAGTTACTGATCCAGGGTCCCAATGTTCAGAGTGGCAGAACAAGAATTAGAAGCCAGCTCTTTTGACTGCTAGTCCTACGTTGTTTCAATTTTTCCGGTCCATTTGGGAAGACAGGAAACTCCCACGTGAAACAACTTCGGAACAATAGCAGACAAAAAGCTGCTAACAAACCATAAGTTTAACAGGAGTTTGAGGAGGACTGGAGACATCCAACAGAGCTTAAATCTTCTGCGTAATGACATTCAATTTATTTATGGCAGGGGGGACTTGCTATGCTTCTGACATGCTGTACAGGATGAATGGGACGAAGGCATTCCAGGGGAGTGGGACTTCCCTCTGGATCTTATCATCTTGCTCTAAGAAGATAGGCTTTGGTACACAGGCTAGCATGTGCTTCACTTACAACAGAAAACCTGACATAAAATCGGGGAAGGGGTAGGTGGGAAATGATTGGTAAAATAAAATACAAAACCTATGGAGTTCAACTTCTGTTTTGTAATTTACACCAAGATCTACTGAGATGCAAAGCCTCGTGAAAATCATATTTACTCTGTTCTGAATATTGTTGAACAAAGGTGGGCCAAAGAAGAAGAATGCTTCTATGGGGAAATTTTTGTAGGAGAAATCTTTTAGTTAGAAATTTGTCTTCAGATGGGTTATGTGTTACTGGAAAGTTTGTATGTGTTGGGATTTTTAAAAAATGTTTATTTATTTATTCTTTTGAGAGAGAAAGAGAGAGACAGAGTGTGAACCGGCAAGGGGCAGAGAGAGAGGGAGACACAGAATCCAAAGCAGGCTCCAGGCTCTGAGCTGTCAGCACAGAGCCTGATGCGGGGCTCGAACCCACTAACCGAGAGATCATGACCTGAGCCGAAGTCAGACGCTTAACTGACTGAGTCACCCAGGACCCCCTGTGTTGCGATTTTAATAGGAGCACTCTATAATGTGGAATGTGGAAATTTATTTTTGTAAAGAAAAGCATCACAGGGCTTTATTTGGAGAATATGTACTAAGTGACTATTATGGCACCGTGCACATACTAGGGCAA
Source organism: Panthera uncia (assembly GCF_023721935.1). Lineage (NCBI taxonomy): Eukaryota > Metazoa > Chordata > Mammalia > Carnivora > Felidae > Panthera > Panthera uncia. Next base: position 106,148,501 of record NC_064817.1, on the reverse strand, counting down.
TGCTTCTCAAACTGTAGTAAAGAATTCATTTATTTTATGGGGCGCCTGGGTGGCTCAGTCGGTTAAACGTCCGACTTCGGCTCAGGTCATGATCTCGCGGTCCATGAGTTCGAGCCCCGCATCGGGCTCTGTACTGACAGCTCAGAGCCCGGAGCCTGCTTCGGATTCTGTGTCTCCCTCTCTCTCTGCCCCTCCCCCGTTCATACTCGGTCTCTGTCTGTCTCAAAAATAAATAAACGTTAAAAAAAATTAAAAAAAAGAATTCATTTATTTTATATTATGTTTATTTTCCATCCGACATGTACGAATACTTTGGGAAAATACAATAAAAATGAATGTCGAGAAAACCTGAAAAATAAAACCAAGATACAAGACTGTTTTTAAACAGTTATGAGATTCAACACTGGGGCCAATTCATCATGTGGTTCCATGTGGCTGCAATATCAAAATGCTATAACATTTTCTAAATGCTTGCTCTCCCTTATTTGGACTTGAGCTTGTCACAGATTGGCAGCAAACAGTGCAGGGACCAGCACAGGTACGCGGACCGCACTTTGAGTAGCACTTTACTAGAGGAAATAGAAACGTAATAAGAACCCATGCTCATCTGAAGCCTACAAGTCATGGTGGGCATAATGGTGGGAAACATCCATTTGCCATACAATACGGCAAGTGTAGTGGCCCCTCCAGGTGTTGGTACGGCAATTATGGCAGACGCTGGGCTTGAGTGGTAGCGGATGGAATGGTTCGGTACCACGCTCCCCTTCCTTTGGGTGTAGGCCCCGACCACAATGCTTCTCAAGAGCACAGTTCCTCAAGGACAGACAGCCTTTATGGTAACTATAGAGCCAGGGGTGGAGTGGAGATGGTCTCTTCTTGAGAGTTGCTACTTTTGAAATTCCCTGAGACTTGGGACTGTGGATGGGGTTTGGGAAGTGGGATGGGAGAGGTGGCTGAGAAAGCATGAGTTGCTATCTGTGGTGGCGGCTGTCAATTTTCTTCCCTCCAAAGTGCTAGGAATTCACGGAGGTCTGAGGATGGGAAAGGACCGTGATGGAAGCAAATAACTTGAGAGGTCAGCTGCTGCAGATCCTTTGTTACCCTACTGGAGACCGAGGCTCCAGACCCTAAAGAGCCAGAAAAATACCATACTAAAATTACTTATAGGTTCTACACACCATACATCATGATAAATATATTACATTACCTGAACCACTGGGTTTTTTTGGCCACAATAATTCAAAGCAAAACAAAGTACGTGTGAATTGCCACGTGGCACATAAAACCATGCCTCGGGCATCGCCAGCCTTTAGATTTAATACTACCATATTCTCAACCACCAAACTACGAACCCCTTAAATTTTTTAGAAAACCAAATATCCTACGCAACAGACAAAATGTCAGATATAGAGAGATACAGTATATCTGCCCAATCAAAAAAAAAAATCAATGGACTCGGGATATGAAGAAATATGTTAGGAATCTAGATCAATATCCTTTATACAAACCAAGACAGAATAAAATAATTTTTTACTGGTAGTAATCAACGTGATGCCACAAATAAAAATTTCAATAGTTCCCCCCCATCCCCAAATCTTGGACTCTAACTTACAAGAACCTCAGTATATTTTGTGGATTTAGTGAGGGCAAAGCGTAGTCCCTGGTCTCCTGGATGGAGAGGCCATCCATCCACAACTCATAATGCAAGCATCTCAGCCGGCCCTATTAATTTTCCATACGCGCGGAGCCAAACTCTGCCTGGGATTATTATGCAATTTTCAAAATGGCTTTACGTCTTTCAACTTACAAAGTTACCATTTACATTGCACTGGCCTGCTGGCTGGGATGAATGAATGAACACTCTTTCCCAAAGGACCATAATTCATTCTCTGATCATAGCTTATACACTTGGGAGAATTGGGATCAGTGTGCCTGGCGCCTCCCTCCTCTCCGCCCCACAAAGGAGTCATACACTGCAAGAGAAGGGGAGACAAAGTGGCTGTGTGCCATGGAGCACAGAGGTGTGGCTAGGGAGGTGTTGACCGTGAGTAGCAGCCGTCCAACATATAAGCAACTGTCTACATGATGTGATTTCAGGTGCACCAAAAAAGGCCTCATTGCCCCTCAGTTTAAACACTCCCTTCCCACTGGCGAATGCCTAGAATTCCACAGTTTGGAGAGCTCTGTTCCTTTCGCTTAAAGCTTTGATCCCTGTCAAAATACCCGTACCCCTGGGTGGGCAGCCCCATTATATGCTATCAACCAGATATGCTGTAGGCGGAAGGGTTTGAAAGTTTCTTCTCTGAAAGCAGATTTTGAGCGCAGGACCAAGGGGAGAAGATACTGTGCACCTGAGGGGGGTGGGGAGAGGAGGGCATCATCTGCGGGCCAGAGGGAACCGGGCCCAAGACAAACCGTGTGTGTGTGTGTGTGTGTGTGTGTGGCCGTGTGCTCGGCTGTGTATGAGCCTCTCCCGTGGCGGCAGCTGTTGAACACCCTTTCTTAGCTCTCTCCCAGAAACCTTGATTTATGCTGCTTCTGGAGCCACGGAACTAGACTCTCCTCCCAGCTACAGCAAGATAATAGCTGCTGGCTACAGCTGGGAATTCTCGAATTCTTTCAAACTGGAGACTAGGAACGAGAGGTGAAGAAAAGTTCTTCTGAGGTCCAAAGAGGAAGATGGGGCCCAGTGGTGTCATCTGAATGCTTCCAGCGGGACCCGAAAGCACAGAACCATGAACTGTAGAAAGTGAACGCTGGCTCACTCAGCACATCCTTTTGTGTCTCTCGACTGATTGTTTCTCTTTGTCTCTTCCAGCTGAAGAGTAAGCATGAGTCATCGGCCTGACTTCTAACCGAGGAAGGGAGACTGGCAAGGTAAGATGGCTGTTTATGTAAAAGAGAAAAGGGAAAACCCGATCTTAACTCCTAGCCACTCATCTGGGCAGTACAGAGTATATACCGGAACAGATCTTAGGCTTTGGTAACGGAACTGGACGTTCGTCCGTAAAACTCCACGTCACTGGATGGGCAGAGTTTACTGAATTGACATCTGCCAGTGGTGTTCCCACGAGTGTTCCTGAGCAGAAGCCTATTATTCCTCGGGGTCTGTTCCAGTGCTTGAAGTTCCACTGCCAGAGTCATTGCTTGTGGGCCGCAAGGCTAGAAAGACTTGGAGAGGCCCTTATGAAAACAGAACCATTCCTGAAGCCTGGCACGTTTTATTAACTCCTACCTTAGGTTGGCTTCAAGACTTGAAGAAGCTGCTTGGACAGGGAGCAGACGCTCTAAGGCCAAAGACGTAGCCCTCCAAATCTCGAGGCCAGTCTGCCCGGGACCTAGCCCAAACCCTGGTCATTCACATACCACCCCCCAAGTTTTGCCCTGTTGTCATACTCCCAACACCATTCCATGTTTTCCTTCAAGCCAGCTCACGTTTGTACTGAAAGCAGCTTGTGACAGCCCCGTCTACCCAGCTTTGTCCTAACGAAATCATGGGTTAGGGGCACTACATTTCTCTAATCCATATTAAAATAAAGATCGGTTAAAAGACAAACCAAAAACTTCACCGGCCCACATATCACCAGAGCTTCACACACTTCACTCTGGGAAGCACTGGCCTGGTTCAGACAAAGTGTATTACATATAAAAGTTTATATTAAAAATAGGTTACAGTCCCTCATTTCAAGGTACTCAATACCCAGTAGTTGAAAACAACTGTTGCCTTTGTAGTTAGTTGCATGAGCTCTGGAAGATCATGAATTTATGGGAGGTCATGTCTTCCTCTGCGAGGTCATGAAATTCAATCAATGCTTGCCTTCCAATCTGCCCTTTGGTCACAGGGCTCCACAGGTGGAACATATCAAACTCACCAGCCAAATTATGACTCTTAATTGGTGTTTCTTTTAAAGTGGATATGTCATTTGTCAAATGTTCAATGCAGGCGCAGGCCTAGCCCCAGGCAAAATTATGAAGTAGGAGAAGAATGCCAGATACATAGGCGGCACTCAAATGTTTGTTGAAAAAAGAATGAATGAGCCCTCCGTCCTTGACTCCTTCTCTCCCAACCCCCACAGCCCCCAGGTCACTATGCCTTTTTCATTCTACTCCCAAATACAGCTGCTAGTTTTTTGCCTTCCAGATCTCCTCTGCCCTGAGCCTTTATCATTTCTCGACTGGATTATTTTCACAGCGTTTTCACTTGCTTCCAATCCTCTTCCTTCTCCAAGCCATTCTCCACAATCCACGATGTTGCTGGAGAGATCTTTTCCTAAGGCAAACATGATCATGTCACCCCTCTGCTTAACATTCCCTTACGTGGTTCCCCAGGCTCCTTGGCCTGGCTTCAAGACTGCATAATCTGGCCCTTGCTCACCTTGGCTGGTTGAGCTCCCCTGACCGCCTGCCTACCTAGCGTGAAACATTACTTGTGCTTCCCGCTTGCACTTCTCCAACGGGGGCCATGCCAGGCTCTCCTGGCTCAGGCTCCGTTCACGCTTCTTCTTTTCCCTTGGCACCCTCCTTGCCATCTTCTTTTCTGACCTCAACTGGCCTTTTCCATCTAAGTTTAGGGAACCATCTCTTCTGGGAAGCTTTCTCTGACCTACCCGCTTACCCCTTAGAACCCGTTGCCTTTTGCCTCTGTCTTATCTCCGACCATGTGCTGCGTTAACATTTTCTACTTGGTTGTTTTCCCCATTAACTTGTAGGTCTTTGAAGTTAGGTACCATGGGTTAATCTTTGGATCCCCATTGTCTGTTTGCATCCCACATATCTGGCGTGTAGTAGGGTAGTAGGAGTTCAAATATTTGTTATTGAATGAATGAATGAACAAATGAGTCAACTCCTCACCAGACTTCCCTTCCTTTGCCTCTTTTCTCCGCCCGCAAGTTCTGGCACACGCCCCTGGCCTGGCACTCCCTGGAAAACTCCCGGCGTGGAGGCTCTCCCTTTTCTTTCCTTAGCAAAACCTACTTTTACCTCCATCAGAAGCAACACAATCAGATGATAAACTAATTCACACTGGGGTGTTAAGTCATGTCATTATACAAATACTTATTGAGTTCCTACTATGTGCAAGGCACTATGCTAAGGTGTGTGTGTGGGAGTCACAGAAAATAAGAGGGGAGTTAAAGATCCTTGCCTAGGAACACATAGGTAATGACTAAATGCATTCCTCCTTGGAGAGGTATTTCATTTTCAAAGAACTGGTTCTGATGGTGAAATTTAAGCAGGAGAGGTGGGGATTTGGGTCTAGGAGACAACAGCCTTCTACTCTTTCTGCGAAACAGGCTAGCTCTGGCTCAGTGAATTTGCTGTGTCCAATGATTTTGTAATGAGTTAGGCTGGCGTTAAGCTCCAGGTTATTTTGTTGTCGCCAGTTGTGCTTTGCTTCACGAAGCGTCACCTGGGGCTATCTTGCAGGAGACAGATTCTTTTAACATTCTGGGATCAGGTGCTTTCTCTGATTTTGCGTGGTTCTTTGGAATCAAACCTAGCACATCCCACGGGCTTTGAGACTTTTTAGGTACGGGAGTCAGAGAAGAGGCAGGCTGTGACCCGCCCCCCCC